>NC_024326.1:10726649-10785245 GCF_000523025.1 Cynoglossus semilaevis
GATTAGTCTCACAGGGGTCAATACACCAGAACAAGCTTCCTGGTTTCACCTCCTTGCCTTCGCTCCATCCCTCTATATGTCTCCCCCTTTTTAATAGCATTTCTGAGCTTCTCCCAAATCCCATCATCCCATTTGTCCGGATCTTCTCCTGAACTTTCCCAGATCATGAGAAGAAGAAAAAGCACCGAGGGAGAAAAGAAGGTTGGACTTACAGAGCGTGAATCCAGGATTAGAGGAAAAAAAGCAAATACCTTGTTCCACACTGGGGTGGACGTCCAAGAGGGTTAAGACTCCAAACAATAGAAGTCAATTACAACCCTGGACCAGCGGTCTTTGATGGAGGAATGAAGGATTACTAGATAAGTACATGAAATACTTGAAAGTAGAATTCCTACTATATGTTATCCAAACTTTGTACTTTTAAGTAAATAAAGCCAAGTGTGTGTTTTTATAGAGTGGCGTTCACAGGCCTCTAAGATAGTCAAGAAGTTTATGTGTGTTTATGTGCTTTTAGTCAGAATGAGGAAACCAACATGGAGTTCACAAAAAGATGTGTTTTTTTACCCTAGAGTTTTTACTGCACCAGCTAACAAAGAACAGAAGCTCCATCTCTCTGACAATCTTCAAACTATTCTATCATTAAAAAAAGTAAAGAACATTCAGGACACACAACAAATATCTCTGTGCCTAAGGTCAAGCAGATGACCTTTAAACCTTCATTTAGTTTTGCATCAGTAACTACAATGATACAGTGATGGATGTAGACACACAGACTCAGTACCACTGCTGCTTAACCCTGTCCATTCAGGATGTTTAGATAAACATACAGTCAAACTGACGTAAGTAAGGTATTTGTGTACATATGTTTAGTTTAATGACTGAAGGAAAAGGGAGTTTTGGGGGCTTTAGTGCAGACACAACCGGTGTTCAAAGGCATCAGTCTCTGACTGGATGAAAGACCAAAAAGCTGGAGAGTCGCCTGAGGGTCAAAAGATCAGAGAGGGAGAAAAAAAAAACTGCAGAGGGCCATGAATCGGAAAGAGGCTGAGACTCAAGGCCAAGGTCTCACACACGCACGCACACACACACACACACACACACACAGGTGTTGTTAAATCTTTGTTCTTTCTCCCTCTGGGCAGACAGACGAGTTGATGACAGGGTGCATTAGAATTTAAGAGCCACGGTCAAGAAAATCTTTGTAAAAATATGTGGTGTCCGTCACAAAACTTGGAGGACGATGAAATTAATCAACTGAATTAAACTGAATCAATGATAGATTTATAACCTGAACGGTGACTGTAGGTAATGTGATATTGAATCAGAAGCCAGTGGAGCTGCTGCAGGACAGGTGTGACGGGGTCGGTGGGGGGAATTTAGACTTTGAAGTTTGGATTTAATGGTCTGGTTTGCAAATGACCTTAACCTTAAAAAGACCGTGATAAAGATTTTTATTACTTGAAGGGTTCGTTTTCTAATCAGACACTGCGGATCTGATCATTTTAATTTTAACTTAATTGAATTAAAATGGTATAAAATTCAAATTTAACTTAAGGAGAACTCACTGTCTAAAGCGAGGGGGGGAAACACACGTGGTGCAGCGCTGACTCAGCTTGGATTGGTTTAGAATAAAACCATGAAACGTTATTATGTTTCATGTCTCATACTCGACTCGAACACACACAGAGACACGCACACAGACACACACGCACCGCTCCACGCCCACAGGGTGTATAGAGAGGCGGGTGTGAGGCGAGTCCTCTCTCTGAAGTCAACACACTCCCAAACGGCACTAACATTCCAGGACGCACGGGGATCGCGCGTAAAAGCGAAAACTCCGTGAAATTCACGAACAGAATGATTTCGCTTTTATGATGTTTCATCTCTAATCTCTCTGCAGTCTCAGACTGTTTTTCCTTCTTCGCTCTGTTGTTTTGGACCTGTTGCAGCGCAGCGGAATAGTTTCCTCCGGAGCCAACGATGTCGCTCGGGCATCTTTGGATAACAGCGCGCCACGCTTTGGATCCATAATGTAAAGAATCTCGAGGAAAGAACGGAATAAAGGAAGACGCTGCATAAAGACCGGACTGAGCTGTGAGCCGTCAAGTTTGTTCTCGTCTCCAAGGATGTGGTGCAGGATGGTTCTGTCATCTGCACTGCTGCTGCTGGCTGTTTTGGGTACGATGCCAATGTCTTCTTCTTTCGTCAATCATTTATCATGATTTTTTTTCTTATCTTTCCTATTCATCTTCATCTTTTTCATCTACTTCTTCCTTCTATTTCTTATCTTATTCCCTTCTTATTTTGGAACATCTTCTTCCTCTTCATCCTCATCATCATTAATGCCACCTTGTTATTTACACTTTTTTTTCTTCCTCCCATCTTTGCTCATATTCTTCTTCCTCTGTGTGGTTTTCTTCATCATCACCATCTGCTTCCTCTTCATCTTTATAACGTTGTTCTTTTGCCCTTGATTTTCTTACATTAATTTGTATTTCTTTGTCTTCTTGTTGCTCGTTTTTCTTTGTTCTTCTAATTATGATTATTGTTCAAAGTAGAAATAATATTACTAGTATTTATGTTATTCTTCATCCTATTTATCATCGTTCTCTTCATCTTTCTATTGTTTTCTTCTAATTCTTCCTCTTCCATTTCTGCTTTTCTTTATCATCTTTATCTCTATCATCTAATGATTAGTAATATTAGTAGCAATAGTTAGTAGTGACAAGTTGTTCAAAATAAACAGTACTCAAAGTCAAAGGAGTTTTTACAGTATCAGTCTCCAAACAGTCAACAGGTTTCATACTTAAGGCTCTGGTTTGCCCACGTGTTCACCCTCATGTCCCAGACAACATTCATCTGTAACTTCAAGTGACCGGCTTAAGATAAAAGACACGGTATTTCAGAGTCCACTTACCCTTAAGTGTGCGTAAGTGATTTTAACAGTCACTGGAGTGGCGTGTTATTGTAGGCTGTCACCGTGGCGATGAGAATGTACAGACAAGCCAGATATGTGAGAGCTGTAAATTTCACTGAGGGAGAAAACCTCATTTTGTCTTTCAAGGCAACAGTAAAGACAGTGGAGTTTGTAAAATAAGAACTGCCAGGACTGCAGCAGTGACCTCACACTGACTGTCATTTACTAAAGGATAAGATTTCGACAGGACTGGACCATGTTTTGAACCGGTGTTTCTTAGAAGGTCATGTCCTAAGATTCAAATTTTACCTCAGTTTTTTCTTAAAAATAGTATAAATTATAACTAAATGTCTTTTGTTCCAGTAGATCAGCATGGCTCTTTGATTTGTCCTCTGCATTTAACACATCCATCTCCACACTGCAGCCTGCCACGGACTCAAACCGGCAAACCTCTGTATAAAAGCCCAATCCTTTCACCATAACTGCTAGACAACGCGATGTGACCCAAAATCTGCAGTATCATCAGAGTATTTTCAAAATATTCAAGACAAAATATTCACACATTTATGTTAGTTACAGATGAAAAAAAAGTAAAAACTCCTAGACACCCAGTAGATACGACTTTGAATTTAAGAATTCATTGTCATACTTCAAAATAAAAGATTGCACTTTTATTTTGCACATCTGGTTTTAAATTACCATAAAGTGTCATGTTTTTCTTTCCTTTCATGTCCTTCATGGTCATTGTCAATTTCTGCGAAAACACAAAGAACAGTCCTCTGTCTGGTCTGCGTTTTGGTACTCTTTTTTTTCCCATAAACGTTGTGGAGTCTCTCTGCTTGTCAGGGGTCCCAGTTCTGTTACCTCACCAGTGGAATTAGGCCATCTGGAAATGTTCTCTGTGGTTTCAGACTCTGGGAGTTTGACTCTTTGATTTAGATAAAGAGCAGCAGTTTGTGAGAGAAGCAGCAGCAGATCGCGAGTATTCTAGATTCTGGCCTTAATGAGGGAATATTTTTGTTTTTATTAGTTTGTGTAAAGATATAAAAGTGCAGCCACAACTGTATCATATAAATAAATCATTAAATGTTTGGAAGTAGAAAAAGAAGGCTTTTTTTTTTCAAAGAGCAGTTTTAAAATAAGGCTACACTTTGACCCCTTTTTTAATCCTTTCCTCATTTGTGTCCCTGTCAGTCTGTTTTCCTTCAGCTGCCCAGTGTCTGGTTTTGATCGCATAAAAAAGATTTGTTGCTAAATTTATAATAGCTTTAAAAGGAAATAAGAAAAGTATGTTTTATGAGCGCTTTAATATTTTTACCAAACCACAGTTCTTGGCGTTCTTTCATTTATTTAAATGTATTTACAGATTAGAGAGTAATTTGCTGGTATAAAAACAGGGGGGAACAAAAACCTGAAAAAATACAAATAGGATTTATTGCTATAGAAAAATGACATCAGCAGCAGCAACAGCTGCTTCTGTTGAGAACGTCTTTTATTTGCAATTAAAATGTATTTTTTGGGGGAAATTATGCAGCCCTTCCTTCTGCCCTGAAGGTGGTGCTGTTGTGAAAAGAATCTTTTGTTTGCATTTTTGCAAAAATAATCTGTATGAATAACTTACTGATACTGTAAAATATCAATGATAGTATATATATTATTTTAAAATATTTTATGGGAGACTAATATCCATTTTTACACAAATTTGTAATTTGTGTTTCCTGTTAGCAGGAATCACACACACACATAATACTGTCCGGAAAACTGCACGTTAAGACAGCAGTAAACTTGTAAAGTTTTTACTCAGTAATAGAAAAAAAAAATCTGCGTTTCAAGTCCAGAATTGTTGTGAAGCTTTCAGCTTCTTCTCGTCTTCAGAAGCAGGGTCAAATATGTCCACCCCTGACATTTGTGTACAGTATGAGCACCACATTTAGATCATGTGATGATATGCCCATCTGCTGAAGAAGAGTTGTGGGGTATTCTAGACTGACAGCTGCTGGTACAGCCAAAGGTTAGTTGTTATTGGCAGTGGTGGCTATTGTCAGCCAATCAAAGGCTTCTAAAAATAAATCACTTTTCCTTTTGTCACACTTATTTTTAACTTAGTTAAGTGCATTTGGGTGTAAGAATCTTATGGTAACTCAGGATTTGATCACAATTGTAAGGGCAAAAGTTTCTCATTATTAAATGCTTTTTTTTAACATTAACAGGAATTCACCGCAGTGCAAGTTATCTCTTCTCACTCGCCCAATTTTTTTTAATCTATTTTTTTTTCTGTTTCACATAATTTATTTATTCCTGCAGATGAAAACACCACCATACACCTCTAGTGGTTGAGGGATTTCTTTGTACGAGAATAAATCCAGACATTAGACCTAAACGTGTTTATGTGAAAGTCGGGGTCAGTTTCTACAAAGTTGTCCTGTCATAAGATGCGTACTACATTCACACACCTTTTCACCTCAGCAAAGTCCTTACTGCTTTAAATACCATACCAGTTTTAATGGCAGGACACACACACACACACACACACACACAGGTAGGTGCTGCGCTCTCTCGTAAAAACAGGTTGTTGGCAGCCACTCAGGGTCTTTCCTCACTGGAAAACAAGTAAAGACCCAGAGTGGCCGAAGGTGCAATAAAGAAAATTAAAGACATAAACACACAGTTAACATGCAGCAAAATACTGCACAACTGTTGACACCTGAACATCAGCTTGAGGAAACATTAACATTACAGTGTTCTGCTAACTCTCTGTATAAAATAACAGCCTCGTTCATCTCCATTTCCCTATCTACTCATAATATATGACATCAAACTGCTCTAATGTGTCAGTCATTATTGTCTAAAGCACAGTCCGGCTAGAGTTTGTCCATTGTACGCAGTCCTTGCTAAAAGGCTAAGGAGTCACATGTGGTTCAGGAGCCACAGGTTACATAGTCCTGGTTCCGTTAGTGATGCAAAGTTCAAGAACTATTCTCCTTTACAAACCTTTGGCTCCTTGAGACCACAACACTATCAACTATCCCAAAAAAATGTGTCTCCATTATGTAAATCCTCATGTGGTATGTACAGAAAATATGTCACGTTGGCCGACAAACCTGCAGCAGTTTTATCATGTCAAGAAAGACAAAAAAATCTCTGAGCGATTCTTTAGGCATGATGTCAGGTCTACGCCTTTATGGTTACAGGCAGTTTTGAAGGAGAATTCTGGAACAATGTACTGGCAGGATATACCTAATGAAGTGGCCCACAGGGTAACCCACAATGTTTCTTTGGACGCTTCACACTAGCACACTAGGTCATGTGACATTACAAACGCAACCTCTCCCTCTTAGCTCACACACACGCACACCATCTGAGTGGATGAATCTTCAGAGATTTTAGAATCTTTTAATCAGACGTCTTTGTCCCTGTGGTGGTGCTTTAGTTTCTAATGAAAACCAAAGCAGCGACCACAGCTGCATTCCTTGGCATTAAATGATAGCATCAGGCATGTTGGGTCTGATAGAAAGAGTTGAATGCACGGTCTTCGTGTTTCAAAATTTGGATGAAATCAGAGAATCATCCTGAAATCCTGGTCTGGTCTCTGAGTTTTTTAGGCAGCAAATTTTGAAAGTGTTGTATTTTTTGCCATTTTATCCATGTAAGCTCAGCCCACTGTTGAAATTATTGTTATTTCATGTGGTACACCAGGAATCAAGGCGTCAACTGTTAGGTCTTCAAATGTATGACTTATATATATATATATATATATATATATATATATATATATGCCAAATTGGAACTTTTTCTTCTGTTTATTGTTTGGATTTTCTTTTAAGATCCAAATTAAACTCTGCTGAAAGACACTGATGACACTGTGGTTTGCCTGTGTACTTCCTGTAAACATTGTAAACAAATCCTTCACAAGCCTTAATCCTTTCAGCACAAAGATGTTCTAGTATTATTACCAATACAAACTTTAAAGAATATATAGGAACTAAATGAGACAGTGTCATAATTAGATTGTTTTCTGTCATAACATCGTTAATATCAGGCTGTGAGTTAACTGTTCTATATTTTCTGTGCTGCATTTAAAGCACTGAATACCAAAGTGAATTTTTAAAAAATAGTTGAGTTTTAAAGTAGTACAAAGGGGTTTCTACAAAAGGGGGGGCACAAGTATTATTCCCATATTTCACGTAAACAAAGCCGCAGCTTCTACTTCAAAACACTGTTTCTGCAAAAATACCCAAATACAGCTATATTTCTGTGCAACCTATTCTCTGCCACTGTTCACTCAAAGGATGTCGTCTTTTTGTAGCCCCAGGTTGGGCAGTGGGGTCCCCTCATCACTCATCAGACGGCCACACCAGTCATCTCACTCTAGAGAAAAGCCTTGGTCGTTCAGTCAAAGACTTTCGGTGCCAACACATGTTGAAGCATCTTCACAATGGAGCGAGAATCACTGTGCAGATGCCCCCCAACGTGGAGGGTCACTGGGTGTCAACCAGGTAAATAAATGTTCACTTTTGGTACAAAAAAATATAAAAACAGACATAGGCTATAATAATAACAATCGAAGTAATCGAAATAATCAAAAAAACAAATAATCAAAAAGAAAATTACGTCAGAATATATATCAGATATAATATAATACCATATATAATATAATATAATGTCTTTTTTTCCTGTTTCAGCTGTGAGGTGAGACCAGGGCCAGAGTTCTTGACTCGCTCCTACATTTTCTACCCTAACAACACCTTCCAGGCTCATCAGTTCTACTACGAGGACAACCACTGCACCCGACCCACGTACACCCTGGTCATCAGAGGGCGTCTGCGCCTGCGTCAAGTCTCCTGGATCATCCGCGGAGGCACCGAGGCAGAGTACAACCTCCATCACGTACAGATGGTGTGTCACACGGCCACCGTGGCCAAAGACCTGAGCCAGAGGCTTCTCCCCAGCTGCCCAGGGGCAGTAAAGGGCCCCTGGGAGCCCAATGTCAACTACGAGCTGTGGAGCGAGGAGGGCTGCTACAACTGCTCCAAGGAGCTCAACTTTGCCATGCACGAGCTGCAGCTGCTGAGGGTGGAGAAACAGTACCGGCATCACAACCTGGACCACATGGTGGAGGAGCTGTTTCTAGGAGACATCCACACTGAGCCCTCACAGCGCCTGTACTACAAACCAACCAGCTATCAGACGGCTCTGCAGAACACCAAGGTCAGTTTCTCGTGTTACCTCTGGAGGTGTGACTTACAGCTGCTTAAAATCTGTTGCTTTTCTGAGTTGAATGACTCTGATAGAAACAAAGAATACAGTTTGGGAACCACTGGCTAGGACCACCTGGACTGGAGGTGTTTTAACAAGGATCTTCTCACAGTTAGCTGTGTTCAAGTGACGGCTGCAAACATGCAGAAAAGTCTTGACTTTTCTATAGAAAAAAAACCACTCAGCTGCGCGACAGGAAACCTTCCCACTCGCCCAGATTCTTTTGTGTTTGTTGGAACACACCAGTTTTGTTTTCTGCCCCAGTGAATAACCTCCGCTGAACTCCACTCCCGCTGTGCCAAGCATCCACACCACACAGACCACACACAATAAAGAAAGTCTGGACTGACCTTAAAGGGCTAGTGCAGGTTATGGGAAGTGATGTTAGAGGTGCTGACGTGAGAATAACGTTTGTGTGTCTTTCTGAGCTGCTAACTCTTCAACAACATTGTCCATTGAGAAAAAAAAAGATTTATACCAGAGGTTCCCAACCACTGGGCCCCATTCTGGTATTGGGCCAAAGGTCATTTGACCTGCTACACTGTGTAACAGTACATAGAACTGTTATCCAAATACCTCAAATCAAATCTATGCCTGTCTTTCTTAACACCTCAACATTTGCACCTGTAATACATTATCTTTTACATCTCTCTGCCCTGGTTTTTCACTGTCATCCTCCTCCATAGAGATCACTGCTCTGTGACTAAACACAGGCTGGGGAGCTGCTGATCACAATGTAAACAGTGTGGATTGAGTGACTGTGATGGGAGCAGCTCCCCTGTGGTGCTGTAATCACCGGAACTGCCTGCTGCAGCTTCGACTGCCAACGCAGGCAAGCTGTCCAACCAGAGAGATCAACATGTGCTGTTCCCAGAAATTGGAATAATGTGGTCGTATTGTGGAGTTATTCCAGACAGTGTGCAGTGGCTCTGGTTACATGCATGCTCTGGGCTCAAAACTTAATTTTGCACAGGGATTTTTTTATTATTATTTTAACACTCAGCCAAAACTTTGCCATGGTGACGTACGTGGAACTGTGACTGATTTAAAGGTAGATTTTTGCCCAATAAATAAAAAATGCCTTTTTAAAAAGTACTTTACAATTACTTTTCACTCAATTTCACATGGAATTAATTTTAAATGAGTGCTGTGGCTGCAGAAACAACATTAGCTCATATAACGTCCAATCTTTGAAACAGAAATTTAAGTCATTCAAGTAAATAAAAAAATAGCACATGACACTTTTGTGTTATTTAATAATAATAATAACACCAAGAAAAATATGAATTATATTCATTATTATACTATTATAATTGTTGATATAGTTGTTATTTATGATACAATGTATATATGTTTATCTATATAAATAATTAGTATAATTAGTAACCAGTATTAGTAGCAATAGTGTTAATACTAGTAGTAAGTGAAACCCAGCCAGTATTAGTAGTATTAGTAGCAATACTGTTAATACTAGTAGTAAGTGAAACCCATTATCTTATAATGATTTATAATTTAAAAAACAACCTTAAGTGAAAAAGAAATATTCAGCTTCTGACCTAATTTGGATAAAAAGCAAAAATGAACAGAACTCCAGTGATTCCACGTATTGACCCCAGTACATGTACATGTAAACAGAGCCTTACTGCAGTGTTCTGTGATGTAGTATAACTGCACCTTTAAAGTTTAAATATGTTTTTGTGAAGCTTTAACCTCTCACTGGAACACATACACAGTCAAGTATCTCGTCAGATCTATATGTTCCTGCTGCTCCTGACTAGAGAACACCTCACTCCTTCCTTCACTTCTCAGTGTAACCAGTTTTTCTAGGTTTTTTTATGGCTGTAGTGAGTATCCAATCCCCTAATCTGAAGCCGGTGCCAGTAATTTGTGGTCATGGGGTGGATCTCAGCAGTGATGGAGGCGGAGCGGCACATTTTGTTTTTAAGCTCATTGCTGTGTTTTCTGTCGCCTGGTTGCAGAAATGACCGTCCAATAATAACACGTATTAAGGAATGAACCGCGTTTTTAGGTTTGGGTGACGTTGTTCACGTCCCTCGTACAGTGACTCAACTCTGGTGCAGCTTTAATGCTTCTCTGAGGACTCGTGATAAGAATCCCCGGAGAGTCATTCTGCAGATAAGCTGCTGCCGTAGTGTCCATATTACATACACAAACACACACATGCACACAAAATCAGCCACTCTTAGGTTTTCTAAGAAGTTCTTTGAAAGCCTGATGTGTTTTCTGTTCCTCATAAAGTGTTGGCTTCTAGACCGTGTCCTCTTCTGAACTGTGGTGGTAATCCCCAAAATGCCCAGATAACAGATGGACGGCTGCCAAAGTTAAATTCACTTAGAAAAATCTTCCTCGTCTACCGTGACTCCGATTGGTCGTTTGTTTGTGTGTGGCTGCAGCTCAGTGTTTAGTGTTTAGAAAAGGCTGGTAAATTAATTTACTCCTCATGTCTTCATTTCCAGTAAAGGGATAATATCACTGCTGAGAGGATAAACTACTGGATAATCTCATTTAAAAATTTTAAGGGTTTTGTTGATTATAATTAAATATAAAAACAAACTATTAGACAATGGGAGATATTGAGGAAAAAACTCAGCAACATATTTATTCAACTGCGTTGGGACTGATTTATGATGATTATGATTATTATTATTATTTTAAAGCTGCTGGTGTCCAAACATCTACACCATACCAGATGTTCTAATGGGACAGAAATTCAGTTTGCAAACACACTCAACCTAATAAATCAAACCTTTTTTAAATTTATAAATAACTAATAAATAACTGATCACTAAATAACTATCACTTTTCCTAAAATGATTTAAACCCCTTTTTTAATATAAAATGTACACATATGAATTTATATATATATATATATACACACAAAGAAAAATACATAACAGGAAGGCCATTATTATTTTAACCAGAAAATTAATTTAAGACTTACCTGAACTGAACTTTTTCTTTTAAGAAGAGGTGAAGTCAAGTGACACATCCTGAAAAGAACAACAATCACTTAATAATAACAAACAGCATGAAAACATTGATAAAAACTCATTTCAATAGAAAAATAAAACATTTATAAAACAAAATCCTACTTGCTAAGAGCACCTACAGTGTTGCGTGTATATACAGTATATGTACTACAGTAGAACACAATCATGGAACTGTAAGGTAGAATATCTTGGTCTCAAAGGGTTGAGAAAGTCTACATTAGCATACTGCTAAACCTGGCAGGCCATATCTGGGCTGCCAGCCTTTGTTTGACAACTTCTCATCCACAGTCACACTTAGCCACATAGAGTACTTACGTTAATGAGGCTTTTGGGGAAAAGATTAAAGGTTCCCTGCTGAGATTCATATTCAAAGATGATGACATTATTTTATGTCTACTGCATATGATGTTAAATTTAAAGTGGGGAAAAATCCATTTCCTTTCCTGCTTTGCTGCTCTGTGGTAGATGTTTTTTTTTTTAGCTGGCAACCTCACTGTATCTGGCCAGGAATATCTGACCCTTGACCTCTTCAAAACTACACACTGTTATTATTTTTAATACAGTTTGGTGCTAGACCCTCAAGTTTTCCACTTTTTCCATTTATTTATGCAAAGTTAAGCTGTAGTTTGTCGCCATGGGATCCATGGTCTCATGTAAGAAATGGGAAAAAACTTTGAAGGAGCTGAGGCTTTAACTCATGACCACCACTGAATAACAACGACCTTTGTGCTGATTTTTGGGACAAAATATTGTTATTCAACACAGTATTAAGACTTCCTGGTCTAAATCCAACTGGACCTCTGGTTGGTCTGCAGCCAGAGGCCAACAGATCTGTGGACGCATGGTCACATGATGCTGCTTTAACGTGCACTCAAGAGAGGAAACACCTTTGATCAGTAACCCAGTGACTGCAGGTCATTTTCATGTTGTTTGGAACTGTTCTGTGCATAATGGTTATTGTTTGACCAGACCTCTACCTTTTACTGTTAAAACTGTGTGTGATCACACTGGGAAACTGCTGGAACCTCCACTGGTTTCCACAACCTCCCTGAGGTTTTAGGCTGAAGGAAATAGTTTATCCTCCTTCACCTCTGAACAGGCGCCAGACAGCCTTCATGTGGATTTCATGACACAATTTAGTCATGCTGGACTAAAAAGGCAGCCACCACATGCACACAGATATTTCATCAAACACCATAGAGGAGGTCCTTCTTTACTTACTTTCTTAACATACCCACAAAGACCTTGACATTTCCGAGCTTTTCATATAAGATTTTACTCTTTATTATTTGCATGGGTAAGTAAAAAACTCTTGGAGAAATATAATTATTTTTATTTAAAATTCATCCTGTCTTAAGATATTTTGGTTGGTAAAATCAAACGCCGTTGCAAATAATATATTAATCATTTGAATAATCCCCCCTCATCCCTCTTTGTCTGCAGAACCATGACAACAGCTGCATCGTCTGTCGTATCATCTACCGCTCCGATGAGTTCCACCCGCCCATCCTGCCCCCACGTGCCGACATCACTGTGGGTTTGTACGGTCAGTGGGTGAGCCAGCGGTGTGAGGTCCGCCCCGAGGTTCTCTTCCTCACCCGCCACTTCATCTTCCATGACAAAAACCACACATGGGAGGGCTACTACTACCACTACTCCGACCCCATTTGTAAACACCCCACCTTCACCATCTACGCCAGAGGGCGCTACAGCCGAGGACTCCACTCCACTCGGGTCATGGGTGGGACAGACTTTGTCTTCAAAGGTAGCAGCACAAATGAAATCAACACAGTCATTTATCAAGTGACATCACTGATGTTTAGATACTGCATAAGAAGTTTTGGTACTGATGAAATGTAGGGCAGAGTTTATTTATGGATAGAAATTTAATGCTTTAATTTTACAAAGAATATTACAAATTAAAAAATAATTTTATCACATTTCTGTAACTTCTGGCACTCTGTAATCCTGAAGTACACACTTAAGCCCAGTAGGTGGCAGTAATGCACCTAAGGTTTGTAACTTATCAAAAGTAATTTTGCAACAACAATGGAGGAATATGGGCACAGCCTTTAGACTCAGTCTTTTTATCATTGTCATTTAAGGGTCACTTTACATCTCATCAGTTTTGGTCCGCTTCAAACAAACCAGAGTTGGTTCCTATAGGATAAGTAGTTTTGTTTGAATAGCTAGAAAACCTCACCTGAACTCTAGTGCAGCAGAAACTGCTGATCTCAGATCTGCCTCAAAACATGGGTCTTAGTTTGCCTCAGTTTCAGTAGGAAAATGTCAGTCCAGTGAACTAAAGAGAGAAATTGACAAAGAAACAAATTACTTTCACAGAAGTAAACAAAGTCAACAGTGTAAAACAAATGAAATAGCGGCAAAAAGTTGGAAAATGTTTTCTTGACCAGATGTGGAGTAGTGAGGAGATACAGATATTTATTAATATATTATTGGAGGACTATTGGGTAGAGGAGGGTTTCTTACTGTTAACACCGCTAACTCCTGATGTGTTTTTTCTTTAGTGAATCACATGAGAGTGACGCCCATGGACTTGGCCACCACCTCCCTCCTTAACGTCTTCAGCGGTGACGAGTGTGGAGAACAGGGGTCATGGCAGGTGGGTGTGGAGCAGGACGTCACCAAAACTAACGGATGCGTGGCACTGGGGATACAGCTCCCACACACCGAGTACGAACTCTTTCGCATGGAGCAGGACGCCCAGGGCAGCTACCTGCTGTACAACGGTCAGCGCCCCAGTGACGGCTCCAGCCCGGACCAGCCAGAGAAGCGGGCCACATCCTACCAGATGCCCCTGGTGCAGTGTTCGGCCAGCAGCCATCATTTTGACTACAGCCCTGGAGGTGATGTTGACGGACCTCTGCAGCACCGTAACGGCTGCAGTGGGTGGAGCGCAGACAGCCAGGAAGTGGTCACGCTGACTTTGATTGTCTCTCTCACATCTTTACTCTTTTCCTGTCAGAGCTAGAGAGCAGCTGGACAACAACAGGTCAGAAAGGAGGAAATAATAAAAAAACTATGAACAAATATTAACTTCTGAGGAGGATGACGAATGGTGCACTGATCCTCTGAACTCCTTGCCAGTTACCAGAGACTCTGAAACTGCTGCACCACAGACACTGCACTTTACAGGGAAACCAAAGACTGACTTCTGTCTGCGTTTGGAAAAACACACAAAAATGTCTGTATATCCACACAGACTTGAAAGTATTTCATACAGTGTATTTACTGACAACTAGTGAGTCATACCAAATAAAACAATATCTGGTGTATAACAATGTTTTTCCAACACACTGACAGTAAAGATACAGTTTATACTCTACTCGTGAATCATTGTCTACAGTAAATTGAACTTCTGTTTGTATTAAAGCAATTCTTTATTATTATACAAATGGTTTGTTTCTTAATGTTATTTATCACATATGTATTGAATAGGATGGACTGAAGAGAAGTAGCTTATTCAAATTGGATGTCTAATTAGATTAATTAAAACAGGTGTAAACACACTGTTTACACCTGACCGTTTCTTATTTTTGTCACCTGTTGAGCTGTGTTACGTTTTATCTGATTAGGTCTTTCAACTTCAAACTGAACCATTCTGAACTCAGAGCAAACATCACATTTTTAAACAAATTTGAAAGAAACCCCATAAAATTATTCGAGCGCCATCTTTCTTTTTCCCCATACCGTGAATCACTAGTTTATCGTTTTCTTCCTCCTCACTGGGGCGCACACTTATTTAGTTTACAGAGTTTGGTACTGTAGTAAAACACCGCAAGACAGAGCAAACACTACTAGCTATAATAATATGTTTACTACCTCTTCAATATGACGGGGGGGCGTTGGTTAGCACGTGTAATGTGCGGTGACATCCGGGGAGTTGTATTTACTTCTTAGCTACGTTTGTCCTTCATTTCCGGTCCGACGTCAGTTTTCTCTCTTTTAATGGACACACGAGTTATATCGCGCAACATCGCCCCCTCTGTTTTCAGTGGTACTGCCGCGTTTCACGCGTTGTGGTCCGGATCCGCAACGCACAGATTGCAGCTTAACTGGCGAAATCCTGAACAGATTTTTTAAAAAAGAAGGACAAGTACGAATAGTTGCATCAGGTTATTGAAAAAGGACGTGCCCACAATATTCTAGAAATTATTCTGTGATGGAAACAACAGTTCGGGCCATGTTGTTTACTTTTAAGATTTACTATTAGAAGATAATGCATTTTAAAACAGTGGCTACTGATTTTTTTCTGTGATATTCACTGAAAAAAAACAGACAAATTAAACAGACAAATTAGTAAGTAAATCACATATAGCTTCTAATACTTCTGCGACGTTACCATTTTCATCCTATGAGGTCTGATATTACAAACCTTAAGACAATGAAGTCAAGTTACATGCAAGTGAGACGTGAATAGCTTGGTACAATGACTGAACTATCCACCAGAGGGTAGTGTTATCTTTAAATATTAATCGGTCGCTTGGAATTTTTTAACTATTCCACCTTTTATGGAAAGATATGGTATGTACAATATTTTAGACCTGAAGAAAAAAAAACGTCTTAAAAGCCAAGGTGCAGTTGGGACATTTTACAAAGGCCAACCATGATCGGACGATACTGTCAATATTTAATGAACATTGAAGATTTATTTAGCAAGAAATTGCAAGTGTTTTTACAGCACCTTAAACAGTCAACTTCCATGCACTGAAGATTCAAGTTTCTCTGTTTTGTAGGACAGTCTGAGGACGCACTGGAGCTTGTTTGGTGTCAACCGAGCAAAAAAAAAAAAAAAAAAAAGAAAAGTGGTAATAAATAATTGTAATAACTTTTACAGTTTTGATGAAAAAAAAAACAGAGGGACCTCTTGTTTTCTATAACAATGTGTACAAAAGTTACAAGTTGAAAAGCTGTAGCATATGAGACATGATATATCATAAATTTAACTTGTGAAATCAAGACTGGTAGTGTAGCACCCCCATGAGGCCTATGAGTTGTAATTACAGCTAAGGACATTTGTGACATGGCTGAACCTATGTGCAAATGTAGTAATAATAATAATAATAATAATAATAATAATATCTGCAAAAAATCTAGATGCCGTCCACACAAGTTGGTGCAAATATGAACAAATTTACTTTGGGACAATCCAGAGAAAATACAGGTAGCACAGTCATTGTGATGGAAGTTCTTTCCTTTTTTATTTAAAAGGATTTAAAAACAACGCTAACAAGAAACCTATTTGAGTTATACTTAAAACAGAATTAGAGAAATGCAAAAGGATGATATTTTGCTGGACTGCTTGCTCTTCACTCGGTGAACCTTGTTGAATTACAGTATACTTTATTTACTCTCCCATCACATGAACCTGTTTTAATTCCAGCCACAAAGAAAACAAAACAAAATGAAGCAATCGTTGTTGTTTTTTTTTTGTCACTTTTCTTATGTGCTAACTGTGTGAAATTGTAAAAATGTGTTGCCTTCAAATGATGCTGTACAGATGTGTTCACTGTAGGCCACACTACCAATGATATGGCAAAGTCAACAGAAAGACTTGGAGGTTTTTCCAGGCCTTGTTGAATTTGGAGCCGGGGGAGAGGGGTTTGTGAAACCAAGGCATGCATCTCCCAGTCTACAAGATGAACTTCCCTAAGAAGAATCCAATGAAGATGGCTGCTATGACAACGAGGAGGGAGGGCAGGGAGGCGGTGGGGGCTTCTCGGCCGAGGAGGCTGGTCGAGTTTGTCGTCATGTGGTCTGAGCGCGGCGCCTTTCTCATCCTAACACCATCGTCCTGCAGGACAAAAGACAAATTAAGGAAAAAAATTAATTCCCAGGAAACGAGTTAAAACATTCAATAAGGCAGAGAAATGTAATGTTTATGACAGGACGAGTTCAAACAGTCCGGGTCCAGAGTGAGGACACTTTCATATGTAGTCGTCCTCCAAAAGGGGGCGAGAGCCAATCCCAGTTGTCACCAGGTCCATCACAGGGCCATATGGAGACAAACAGTCGTTCACACTCACATTCACACCTGTGGCCAAACTGGAGTGAACAACCAATCTAAACATCTCTCCATCTGGCGACATGATTAGGTAAGAGTTTGAACTTGTGGTTCAAATTGTCCTGCTGTGAATGACTTACTTATTTTTTAAATTAAATGATATTCATAATGTTTTAGTTGAAGACAGAGAAACCAGGAGATGTCTTTTTCCAACATGTCTGACCTTTAGTTGTCGGTTCTCATCAACCAGCTTGTTGATCTCACTCTGCAGCCTCTTGCACTTCTCCATCATCTTCTTCATCTCTGTGTCATCCAGCTGTGCGGTGGCTGCAGGCACAGTGGTCGCTGATGGATCACCCTTTGCAGAGTTCATCACCGGCGCTGCTTTGGTCGCCTCCACGTCATTCTGTCAGAGGGAGGGATAGAAGAAAACCACTGAAATGAAACGCAGCTCCGAGTTAAGTTGCCTGGTCAAACTCTAGACCAGGGACCCTGCTGCCACCGTGATACAACCTCCCACCCCCAGTTTTCAATGAACAACTAAATTATTTTAATAATCAAAAATATAGTTTAAAATAAAGTTATAAATACAATTTAATCCCGGGCCAGGTATGGGGGGTTTTGAGTGCAAGATGTTGTTCCTGGGCAGAGAGTTTGAGAACCCTCTAGACTGAAGCCTGGACCAGAAGAATAGCTACCTTGTCCTGAGGCCCAGAAGCTCACAGCGTCAGATTAAAGAGAGCAGCAAGCACATGCTGCCCTGAAGAAGCCATCTTGGATGTGGGGTTTTTTGTAGGTCAGACAAAATGAGGTCATGGGGAAATGAGGGACTGTATAAAATACAACCAGTGTTGTGTACATGGTGACAGTCGGCACAAAGATGGAGTACATCATTTGCTCTTGTGACAAATTCCAAGGCAATATTAATAAGTTGACAAAATATTACAATGTAACTTAAAAAGTAATGCAAAATGTCTTAGCAACTCAATGCCAGCATTAGGTCACTAAACCCCAAAGTTTTTTTACACAACATGGTGGGGCTTATTCTGCATCTACAAAAAGCATGCATTGTTGTGGTATCGACAATATTCACCAGTGTGATCTGACCTTGTATTTATAAAAATATCTTTTTTAACTTTCACAGTTATTCTATGAAAGCATTTTAAAATAATGTTACCATTTTGTCATTTTCACAAGGCAGCTCGAAGACACATCTCAGCTTGGAATCCATGAGATCATCAGGTTTAGCATCTTTCCACTGTTGAGAAGTAAATCATATATTTGAGACATATATTAGATTATGACATATATATTATCAGTCATGTTGTCAAAGTGATGGAAAAACAGCAGTAAATTAATTTATTAGTTGTAAAACTCGTTTCTCCATTTCATTCAAAACTGCATGTTTAAACGACTGTGCATCTGCTGCCCTCTGGTGGATGATTTGAAAATACCAGGTATAATAATAAAAACAATTTCATATTCATTTACTGCACACCTCAGTTTTTACCTTCAGCCTTAACTTGGTTTAACAAAGGTTCTTAAATCAAACACACAGAGGTTTTCATAACAAATGTTGAGGTAAGGACTTAAAAAAAAAACACCCTTACCAAGGCATCCATGTCAGAAACATTTGGTGGAGCAAAAATCGTCTGCACCATGAATTTGTGTTTACTTTTTTCGTTGGGGTCATAGTCGAAGGGCTGCAGCATAACTGAAAAACCAAGACATGGCAAAGGAAATGTTAATACAATATAACACAGGTATTATTTCTGATCTACTTGCAGTCAGAGATGTTTTAGAATTATAATTGGGTATATTAATAACTTTAATATTAAATTATAAAGATTTTAACTTCTGTACACAAACAAATTACAAGAAAAAAACAAATGTAACTGTACCTAAATCACTGATAAAATAATGCTGCATCAAAAGCAGATTTTAATTTCACTACTAGAGATTAGGTTTAATGATAATAGAAATCAAATCAAAACAGTTTAATTTCCATTTTATTTTTCAGTTTACAGGATTATTTTCAACTCCAAATGCCCAAATATCTGGATGTGAACATCACTTACTGTGACAAATTACAAATAAACCCTTTAATTAGGCTCTACTTAAATTCAATAAAATAAAAACTGATTAGACCATTTACTAGAATTTGTGGTAATAATCGCTGAAACCTTGACCTTCATTCTAAGACAACTCCACTCAGGTCTTGTATAATAAAGGGTCAATCTCATTTTGCTTCTCATTCGTTATTTATTGAATAATTGAATTCTATCCGATGCACCAGGACAACATATTACATTATTTATTGGCATTGCAACAAAACAGTTTGTCTGACTGACCACAGGGGAATAAAAAGAATAAAAAACAACCCTGGAAACTGTGATGTTTGTTTTACAACTTCACTACCCTGTGATCAAACTCAGCCACTTAGAGATGTCTTCAGTTCTAGCAAACATGTGATGCAGATAATTTTATTTCACCCTGATCAAATTCCCATCTTAGGTAAACAATCAATTCTCCCACACACAACATTTCTCTAAAGTTCAAAATAAAAAAAATAAATAAAAAAAACACGTACCCGAGATGTTGACACTGGCTCCGGCCTCAATGACACCACTGTTTGGTCGCACACAGTATCTGCGCGGTGCTGTTGTCTTCACTTTAAAACACACTCTTCTGTCAGAGGGGTTCTTCAGTTTGAGGTTGGTCGTAACTACATCTGTAAAAGGACCTTCAGAAAGAGTAAAAATAAAAATAATGTAACAAGCATTATGATTACTTCTGGTTCCAGAAATAATTAAAACCCTTTACACAAATAAATTCAATTTTTAAATGATCCAATAGTTTGACTAAACATCTCAGGTTCATTAAAAAAACGACTGTCAGTTCCTACTCATGTCCAACAGTTTGATTTCATCTTGTGACAGAGCTGGCTTCATATTATGTCTTTACCAGGGTCAAGACCATGTAGCTTTGATGGCTCAAATCAGCAATATCTCAAACTGGATCAACGCAATTACCATGGAAAAACATGTCCCATGATGCATGGTTCTATCAGTGTGGGTGCCATGATAAGGTCTACATTTACAAACAATGTTTTGCCAACTGTCTATGGAGTTAAATCTTGTGCCATGCAATTCCTACAATAAAATTAGGGATTTATAAAACTTGTCTCCAACCAGACTCGTCTTTTAGATAATGCTGCCACAATGCCTGTGGTCAAATTCAATAATTTGCCACCTTCGCCCAGCAACAGCACCAAGGTCCACAAAGGCTACATTTAGCACAACATCAAAAATAACTTATGTCAAAGAAAACAAAATTTGAATTAAACAAGATTTTGCTTTAATTAGCAAAAGCAGTGTATGATGTGAAACAGAGCAATGCTGAAAAGGAGTCATTCTTCAACAACAGATGAGCTGCACATCATCAGATCCACTAACCCAGGACTAAACTAAGACTAAAACAGACAGCACAGTGAGGAGATGTGCACATCAACACACCCACACATGCTGCCTACATCAGTGCCTAACTCCATGATGCCACCTTTGCTCAAGCAGCGTTAGCACAATCTCTCTTATCTTGGTTCTTCTATGCCGAGTTAGGGTCCTCCAGGCCAGACCTGCTCTAAAAATACTCAGTCAAGTAAAAGAGGGCTGCCCCTGCAGCTTGCTGGAGGAATCCCAACAGGCATTCTAAAACAGACCAACTCTCAGATACACATAGACCAATTTAGCTCTGCTGCTGTGACAGGAGTGAAGCTACAGTTATCTTCTCATATTTCCACTGAAAGACCAAAGCACAACAATTTTCCATGACTATAATGTTTATTATTAAATTGAAATCTTCTTTATTTTTCCTTTAGTATCAATTCATGATCACAACAATGTTTATATAATCTGTTGTTAACTATAAAGAGAATGTGGTAGTATTTTCATTTACAAACACATGATTAATTTAATACATGTGAAATTTTCCTGTTTGGTCAAATTTAGATGTTTGTTAATTAATGCATCTTCTCTTTACTCCACAAACCATAGAAATCCATACACCTTAAACTCAATGAAGATGGCAGAATGGATGAACGTGGTAGAGAGTGATGAGTGTCATGCATGAGAAATCAGTGGCACTCTCACAATGAAGTGACTGACTGTTCAGTCTGATGCACATTTTTGCCTGATCAACAAATAGCAGTGGTGACAGCTAGAGTTCAGGAATTGTAAGAATAAACATATTTCATTAAACAGAGAAAAGTAGGAGTTGTTGAACTTAAAAGCTAAGATTCTTATGGATCTAAAAATATTTAGATATAATTCTTCTTAAGTAGAGTAAAGTAGAGTCAGGGGGCCAACATAATACGGGGTATGTGGGGTTTTTTAAGGGCCAAGGTTCATGAAACAGAACTTAACTAAGTTAGATGTCCTAACCACTAACAATTATTTGCAGGAAAACATCTAAAAGAGAACCTCCAAACATGACACACTAATGCACTAATGACCCTTCACTTCGAGTGAACTGGTAGAGACGGGACACGTGCTTAAAATCACCATCAGTTTTTTCACAAACATCAGGCTGTCAATAGGCTTAATTTAGTGCATATGGATAGCTTTAGCATATTTAATGTTGCTAGTACAGTCTAGATAAATATCAAATGATAGTTAGCTTTAGAAAAAAAATAGAATAAGGCAGAGTAAGACCAAATGTAATTTAAACAACTAGGAGGGTGAATGCCCAAGAACATTTACTCCAACAGAAATAGTGCACACCTGAGTTACTTTGGTCTCCCTTGACTGTAAAATTAGGACATCTATCAGGAAACTTCTTATCAAATTTACATAATTGTCGGGAGGAACCACAAGCACAAAGACATTACTGCAATCTTCAACTTAAATACTGTACACAGAGTTATACAGTGTCATAGCTATTAGATATAGTATCTAATAGTATATACAGTGTTCACAAAGTTTTACCTACACAAGTCATACTGCAGATTATTTTGTAACAAAAATGGCTGCTCCTGTTTTGTTTTAAAACAAGTTTTCCCATTTTCATCAGCTTTAAAAATGATCCATGCACACAGCTGTTCATCAACTGGAGTTCGGCCTTTTTTTTTTAGATTAACACATTATGTAAGTTGTACAATATGAAAATGGGTCGCTTTTTAAACAAAAGTGGTGTCACTCAGCTTCACAACTTCAATCAATTACAACAGAACTATAATTAGTACTAGATCGAAAAGGCAGGAGACAACAACATGCTCAACTAGGCTATTAACTATTTTATAACGACCAAAAAAACAAGCTCTTAATTAACACTAGAACTGGATACAATAAATGAAAAGTCTACATACAAGAGATTTTAATACAAAACGTATTGCTACTAATGGAGATCGGGGGTAAAATTTCGGTCAGTTGTCAGGTCAATAAATCCCCCTCGAATCAGCAAAGATTACATGTATAAATTACCGTTGTTTTCTTTGATTTAAAAATGAGCGTCTCTGTGGACAGGCTAACAGATTTAACTCCAGCTGACAGGAAAAACGAAGCAACGTCAGCCAAATGTACACGTTCACACAGGTTGTCACGCTAAGTCAACGACATAGAATTATTTTTACACAGATTCGTGAATAACTGTCAAGTACAGACGATGCATTTGTCGTCAGACAAAAAGTTTATTTCCTCCTGTATAACGTCCGGGTTATGGGCCGTTAGCTGTTAGCCGAGGCTAATGCTACATCAGTAGGTCGTGTTTCTGCTAAACTGTTTTCGCTGACAAACACGGCGTTCAGTTAAAATCCACGGGTGAGACTCAGCTCACTGCCCCACATTCCACTGCCACTTTGCGGGTGTTGTCACGACCGAAAGCCCGTCCACGTACACGCAGCGCCGGTTTATCCACGTCACTTCATTGCAAGGATCCAGCGGCCCGTAGCTAACTTAAAATGGCGGTGAATGCTAGTTAGCTCTGTAGCGACGAAATACGCTCAGTGAAGGAAATACATGACCGAGGAACTCCATTCAAGATATCTCCATGTACTTACCTCTAAATTTAAGGTCAGAGGGAGGGTCGAGAACGAGAATCTGATCCAACTTTGACATGTTTTAGCTGCGGGGATGCACTCGATTTTGGTGTAAAGGAGTAGCTGTCAAGTGGAATCCGTAGATCCCCTGCTACCACCGCTGAGTCAAACGCTGACTGAGGTCTGAGAGAGAACCAGTGTGGATACTAATACAGGAGCGCGCCTCTGCTCGCCGCTGCTGATGCGCGTCCACGTGTCTCGGCAACTGATAAGATTATAGTCCAGGGAAAAGTTTAGACTGCGGAGGAAAAACACCTTATGGGATGACACGAAACTTCACATTGACCTCCTTAGCAAGTCAGGCCTTTTCATTGTAATATTCTTCACTTTTATTTTTTACTTGTTAGCGTCCCCTGTTGTCTAAGTAATGTATGGTATTCTTTGAAATATAAATTATGAGATCACTTAACAAAAGGTACTTTGATGTTGAACCAAATTAAGTTTTGAAAGAAGTCTGACATCATTACCTGTTAAAAGACTAGCATTAAAGGAACAGTATTTAGGAGGCCTGGGTGATCAACTACAGGAATGTTGCCCTATTCCTGTATTTTTCATATTTTTCAAAAAAGTCCAATTACCCTTACCAACCTGAACCGGTATTGTATTTAAAATCGATCACTGCAGTACTTAAAAATCGAGCCTTGGAGTTTATAATATACAGTATATAAATGAAAGTGAAGAGATGATCAACAAAAGAATAAAATAATTATTACTTTATTACACTGATTAATACACAGAGGTTAAATTCTCTAGTAAGGGTGCAGGGAAGTAGGATTAAGGCACACAGAACACTAGGAACACTGCAGGTAACAACACATTGGAAGTTGACTGTTAAGTATACAGTTAGTCTGAACAAATTACATGGAGTTCATGGTTAACAGGGTGTTAATATTTTCAAGACAGCATTGATTTGTATAAAGGCACTAGTGCATCGTCACAAAAAATACAAGATGAGGTGTAGTCTGACAGTTGTCTTCTACTCACTATTCTTGTCATATATATTGTACTTTGCTGTTTTTTTGGCTATTCTATGTGATGTTTGCAGCACAAAAGTAACATCATTCTTAAGACATACGCTAGAAAGAGGCACAGTCGTTAGTCATTGACTTGCAGTAGTCCTGCAGACAGGAGGTTTTGCGTGTTAGCCATCAGAAGACAAAGTAAGCCTTTTATAGTACTATAAAAAACCTTTAAAACTAAAGAATGGACAAGTGTACACGTGTAAGGAGGTTTGCTTTGAAAGTCTAATAAACTACGGCATTTACAACTACTCTGTGTTTCCACTACGCATTGTTGATATTTAGAAGGACGCTGGACTTACAGAACACATGGTTTCAGTGCAATGCAAAGCATTATTACAGCATTTAAAAAAAGGCATCTCGTTGCTAATACTGTGGTTATGGTATGCAAAAGTGCTGATATAAATTTCACTAGTGAGCAAGACCGATGCCACTTAATGGTAACAGGAAAACAACAAACACACAGACCAAATTTTCATTATTTTACAAGCTGTTCGTTTGTCTTTTGGTCTACTATAGGATAATATTGCCACTGTTCTGCAAAAGTTTGGCTAACATACACAACGCAGGTCTAGATTCAGCCTGTCAGAATAATTCATCTTTCAGGTAAAGTATGCATTGTTCTTGACAGTTAAAAAACAGTTATACCCTGTAGTGAAATCTCAGACAGTGCATCACAGCATTTTAGAATTTTTTTTTCTTTTAAAGACACTATGTAAACAATTCTTGGGCTGGTTAGGGAATGTTAACAGGGTCTTAATACTAGTGTGTTTACTCCGCAGCTGTATTCTCTAACACTGACAGAACTGTGAACAAAAACACATGACAACATGGAATGTAAAGCCATTGCGTTACACAACCACACCACTGAATGTTCATCTGATGTGTTGAGTTACTGAGTCTTTTTAAATGTTAATTTTATACAAAGTCCGTGAACAAAAATCCTCTTCTTCAGATGAGTTATTTAGAATTAGTGCTTAATTATTTAATTACTGAATACAGCTGGATTACAGTGGTCCTCGGATGAGACCAGCCTGGTAGAAATTTTGATGTAGTTCAGACAAACACCATCTGAGGGAGACAAATTTCACAAACTCTGTAGCTGTTCAAACTGCCACAACTGGAAAATAATTAAAAAAACATGCTGACTGATAAAACGACACAACAGGCAGATCTTCTAGTTCATGCTGCAAGTGACACAGTTGTGCAAACTGTCATCCGTCTCCATCTGTCCGTCCACGTGACTTTCATAGGAGTAAGACATTGTGTGCATTGTGGACTGTGTGATGTGCGAGTGGGCTCCCTGATCCTGAGGGCGAGGTCTTTTCTGCCCCGGTGTTCGTACTAGCAGCATCTCCTAGAAGACAAGGTCGGCTGTCGGCTGAGTTTAAACGACTCGTTGCTGTCCACCTCAGGGTTTCCCAGGGGTGGGATCTGTTTACCTGAACACACGAGTCAAAACCAGTGACAGAGTGGTTGACATTGGAAATATGAATGATATTTTTGTATTTTGAATTCACATTTGCGAAGAAATCTGTAAAATTTTAAACATTCTTTTCTCTCTGCGTGACAGTAAAACTTTATTAATTCAGTGGTTTTCAAAGTGCGGGGCAGACCCTCCTGGCAGGAACACAGATATTGCGGGCAATTCAGAGCAAATTGAAACAAATTTAGATTTTTAATATTTTCATTATTTTTGCCACATTGTGAAAATTGCACTGATTTTTTAATTTTATTCCATTTGTTCAATGGGAACATAGGTTTTATAGGAATGACAGTGTTTTAAAGTGAACAAATAACTGTGAATGTGTCAACACAGGACGGTGAGACAATAGTAATATCAACTGAACTTTCTGGACTCTGATGCACACACAAAAATGTAACAACTAGTATTTCAGTTCCTGTGTAATCTAATAGTTGGTTTACTGAAAAGAAGATGTGACCCAGGGGGGTCTGTGTTTTTACTATAACAGATTGCATTGTAGGAATCTATTACTAAATCACTGATTTTATAAACAGTATTTTTCTGAAACTACTCTTCTTGATGTATTTTTGCAGATGTACTTTCCCAGAAGTCTGCATATATGCACATATCAATAGGCCAAGCATTACATTTCAGAAATAGAAAATATATTTAGTGAATATAAAAATAACACAGTTTTGAAACCTACTGATTTTCTGAAAGAGCTCCTCCACGTTAACAGCATTTCTGGCACTAGTCTCGATGAAAATGGCTGCGATCGATTCAGCAAAGTCTTTAGCCTCCTTCATCGGAACTTCCCTGTTAGAGAGAGGAACAGACACCACGGTGAGTCTAACATCATCCCTGAGTGGAGAACACCAGTCAGGACTGTTTGAAAAAAGAAGCCAAAAATACACATTCTGGTGACCTTTATTATGGTTTACTGTGACACAATGAGGATAAAACACTTGGTTGTCAAGGGGTTAATGATCAAAAGAAGCCTTTTCTCTGACCTCAGCATTGAAGTCGCCTTAGAAGTTATTCTTTCTCTAAAACAGGGACAGTCCAAGCAAATAAATCAAACAAAGACCTCACCTGATGTCTCCTAGATCGTTCTTGTTCCCTGCTATAGCTACAACAATGTCTTCTGGACCGTGCTCCTTCAGCTCCTTCACCCACTTCTTCAGTGTCTGGAAAGAGTCCTAAAATACAAGAACATGTCCCAGTCAGGTCAGGGGCACTGGAAGGAGCTGTGTCACATCTACTCTCAGTGTTTATCAAATAACTTTTCCAGTTTTCCATGAACAGAGTGGAGAAGAACGACACTTTAGGAAGGAAATAGAAGCAAAGCATCAAGGTGATGGAAAAGTCACTGAATTGTTACATAGTTTTAACTGGCTAAGCAGTAACGACAGGTCAAAGAAGTATTTTGTCACAAAATATCACAGCCCCGCGTAGGGTTATGTAACTGTTGTAACTTCCCTAGAAACGGGGAAAAGTGCTGTTTCCCTCACCAGTTTAGTTATGTCATAGACAATGACAGCAGCAGCAGATCCTCTGTAGTACATAGGAGCCAAGGAGTGAAACTGACAAAGAAAAAAAAAGAGTTTCCATCAAGATTTTTTACATTAAACGTCCAAGGAAAGTTAATAATAATACATTATATACATTAGAATGGTTGAGTATGTGATCAGAAAGGAGTAAAAACACTGATTTAATGATGGCAACATGTTAGTGATGGGAAATATTGAAATTGAGAAAATAGTTTTTTTAATCTTGCTGCTAGTATTTTTATATATATATTTTTCCAATATCTGTATACTGCTGTGGTGATGCTCTACCCAAGAGTTGAAATTGAGGATTTATGGACAGATTGCATCATTTAAAAAAATAAATGTGTCTTAACCATGGTATAACACTTTTTGTGTCTCGAGGAGTATTAGTTTTATGCATTTACACGTGGCTGTTTCAGCAGCACACACTGCTCCTGACTTTAGACACATACACTTCTTTTTTACTGTGTTTCATTACAATAGTTATTGCAGATGCTGAGCGTCTATCTCACATATTTAAAAATCATTCCTTCTCAATAGACAGACAACACAGAATCTAACTTTTTTTTTTCAATTTTCTTGCAAAACTACCAGAGGTTCCCAGATGAAGAGGTTTGTATTACGTCCATTTATTTCTCCATTTTATATTTTTAGCACAAATACATGTAAAGCACGTAACAGAGTGTAAGCAGATCCTCTGGAGGACACAGTGGTATTAATCAATTTGACCGCATCTCTGTGTAGTTCTGTCGCTCACCATCAAAGCACATACTTTCTCCATTAGCCACATTATTTCAATAAGACATTTTACCTGCCATAACAAACCCACCAGCTGCTGGAATTCCACAGTGGACAGTCTAATACAGATTTACGACCACAGCGTGTCAGAAGCGGCCTGTAGCAGAGGTGCTTTGGACTAAATTCTAAGTCCTGCACTGTGTGGCTATATGTAGCTCTACATGTACAATGTGATTTTTCTTCTCATATTTTGAGATTAAAATCAATTTTGTATTTTTTAACCTGTAAATAGCATCCAATAATTCTAATTTAAACGTGTGAAGTGAAGTTTTTGGATGTCAGAAATCCAACTTGATACTTGATATGTAATTTGAACTCTGGCAGCCCATTAGAAAAGTCATTTGAACTCTGGCAGCCCATTAGAAAAGGCAGGTCTGCGCCTGCTGCTCAGCCTGTAAAATCAGAAAAAAAGCTGCAGAACAAACTATACCGTGGTATTAATAATGGCTCCAATGAATCCACCAGGGTGCCTCGGGGAACCATCTGCATCTAGTTTAAGACTTTTGTTCTCACCTGCCTTTAATTACACCATAACAATATATGATTAGAGAGCAGGGCAAGTGGAAATGGCTCAATGCTATCAGGCTAAAGTGAAAATATTGGCAGCTAATTCAGTCTGATGTAAATAAATACAATTTCCATTTACTTTTATTTACAATACTAATGTCATTCAATCACAACCTTCTTTATTTTATAGGCTGGTCTTCATGTTTCCGCTGAGTTTGTACTGGACATGTTGTTGTTTTCCAAACAGACAGAAACAGAAGAGAGATTAATAAAGTGATATTTCAACAAAAGAGTTGGTGTGTGGCGATGATGTCCGGACACCACGGTATCTATTCTCATTCACAAGCAGGAAATACTTGCCCTGGTGTTTTTTTCCATGCTGTAAGCAGCCCTGTGGAGCCTTGACTACACACACCGACACACCCAGCCCCTTCCACTGCCTGCACTGAATCATTTACAGAGGTCTTATGATCTTTCACTCCATGTAAATCCTGATTTCTCACACTCCTGAAGAGCCACCAACACTGAGACAATAGTGTCACTCATGTCTCTAGCTTCGTGATATAGTGTGAAAGAAAGTCAACATAGTTTTATTAAAGTGTGACTCAAAAAGTTGTGACTGTATTTGAGTAAACTCTCACACAGTGGTGATCCAGTGAAGAAACTCTGTAGCGTAAAAACTCACTCGTTCCTGTCCTGCAGTGTCCCAGATTAGAAACTTGTGTAGTTCATGTCCACATGGTACTGTCTTGGTCAGGAACGATGCTCTGTGGACAGAAATGTGCAGAGAACATTCTATCAGACAAGTAAAGGCAAATAACATTTTCTATGGAAATGCATGTCCACATAAATTATAGATGTTTTACTTTTACTCATAATAGCTAAATGTATATTTTCACTTCTTCCTCTTCTTCTATATCACTTAAAAAATACAGTTTTCTGCGACTAACTTCACCTTGGGTCATGGTCTCTGGCGTAACCCTATATTCGTTCTATAATAAATTGCTCTTACCCAATTGTGGGGCTAATGTTGTGGTCAAATCGATCCTGGACAAAGCGGCAAACAATGCTGGATTTCCCCACTCCGGTATCCTAAAAACAGAAAATTCAAAGTCATTTGCAGTACAGCAGAAAAAAAAACACATCAGGGCTCACTATTGACAAATGATGACAAGAACGACACCAATGTATTCAATCAATTAAGGAAACTAGATATAAAATAAAAAACGGTGTTGTACCTGCACACTCCACTAGGGGAACTACAACACCATTTATGCACTACTTACAGTGGAGGCAAGGGGTCAACTGTATGGACTATATATGTCAAATCAAAAATGTTGGTCACATAGTTTTGGCCTGCCTAAAAAGTACCGAGTAATATGTAATCAATTAAGACCGCATTTTTAAAAACTCGTTAAACTGTTTTAAGTCACATTTTTATGCTTCGATTTTGTCATAAGACAAGAAACAGACCAAAACACACGAGTGTGTAGAAAACAAGAAGAAATTAGGAACAGTTTATGAGTGCACAGAGTCCGTGTCGTTACACACAAGTGTGAGATTTGAGACATGAAAGAAATATTTCATGAATGTTCTTGAATCGCCCACAACAGTTACATGATTGTCAGAAACATTCGGTTCCTCTTTTTTAAAACTCGAGTGATGGTTTTAGCCGCCCCTGACCATCCCTGTTTTTTTTTTTTCTTCATTCCTTCTTTTACAGACACCGGGTTTTGCTAACACAGCAGGACCATAACGGATGCTGACTTGTAGCGGTGTATGACGTTACTGCTTAGAAACTGGAAAAATACAAAATCCAATGTTTATTTTTTTATATATAAGAAATGGGTGTCACACAGTGTCTGAATGCGTCAAACTGTATGCTGCGCTCACTGGTTTAAGAGCTGACGACATTTTAGTTAAAAAAATGTTTACAACAAGTTTGTCTCCTAACTAAAACACAAACTAAGGAAAGAATACGTTTTGAAAAACTAAAAAACAAAACACACAGGTTACACCCTTTAGTTTTTGTTAAAGTGCTGCCAACGTTAAAACGCCGTGTCTCTGTTGTTTCCACTCAGAGCAGACTGAAGAATTTTACCCAAATTCGGATCGACAAAAACGGGTAACTTACCCCTAACAGGCAAACTTTGAGCTCTCTTATAGCCATGGCGAGTCGTGCAGGTTTTTCAAATCATTATCTGCTGGAGTTGTAATCAGTATCTCTGTCTCGTCATGTTTAAACGCCGATTTCGTTGAAAATTATTTAGCTCTCTCGCCTTTGTTGAACAAACTGAGCTCCAGAGTCAGACAGATACCACTGAACGCCTCATCTGTTCTGTCAGCACAAAATTAAAGGACCGTGGGGCTTCCGCCGGAAGCTTTCAAAATAAAGATCAGCTACTAGTCTTGAATTTATTACAGAGACTCAAAAGGGACACAGAGAAAAGACTAAATAAACAAACGTTTCTGGCGCTCACCTGTAAGTTTCAGTTGAGCACGTGACAGTTTCAGGTGCACACCATTCAGAATTGTAGAGACATACGTTGCATTCTTAATACACTTCCATATATAGCAAATAATTTCATAAACATGAAAATTTAAACGTTACCTTTATTTTGGAAACACGTTATTTCCGGTAGTGGGTGTATTTGAGCAATTCCAACCTGATAAGGCATCTTTTCAAATAGGAAACTAGGTCAAAATAAAATATAGACACAATTTAATTTAAAAAAAAAATTTAAAAAAAATACAACTTCATCAGGGTAAAGTTTCAGAGAATGTTTTATTAAAATAAGACACAATAAATATGGGCCACAAACCCAACTCAAGGTGTAATTTAGAAGAAAGGTAAACACTTACATGACTTAGATTGATACTTTATTCTTCACAGCATTAATCCATCTGCAACAATACGCTACGAAAGCCATGAACAATATAAAAATAAGCTCAGGAGAAGCTTCTCAGCCAAGTCAAGCATTTATCCTCTTCAGTCACAGGGTTGAAGAACACACTGAATCATGAGTCCACATGAGATTGATTTGAATTGCCCAAAACCAAAGCAAACACAGCCACACTAACATAGTTTAAACTGGACATGGGTTAAAAAATATATATATGACAAAACAAAAGAGCTGAAAATACAATATATTTGCAATTTTACAACAATATACAAGTATAATCATTAGGACAGGGCCATAATACACACTTTTAGTCACAGTCATGGAACATTGGTGAAATTTAAGGACAGGATTTCCTCCTCATCTTAGAAACAGTCTATACTTCAAGTTAGCACTCTTAACTGTTCAGGTGTGTTTCTAACTCCTTCATGACAGTGACCTGAAACTCTTAACAGGGAGTACTTTGTCATGTTTAAGTACTGACAAAGAAAGGTACAGTTTTATAGACAAAGTAATTGTTTCATCAACAAAAGCCAACACTCATCATTGAAGATGATAGTCGTTAGTTGCAGCTCTTGACTTCATACACAAGTTAAAAAAGAGCAATGACTGAAATAAAATGCACAGCAAGAGTAAAGAGACCTCCTGTGTGACTATGTACAGAGGCTGCAGACAAAAATGACACAGTGAAGAAACACCATCTCCTACCTGTTCTTATTGGTGCAATCAATGACTTGTAAGTAAGGCTGCAAAGATTACACAGAGTCAATGAACAGATCAATACTACATTACTGAACAACTGTTTGTGCGAAGTGTCAATTTGCACTTGCAAACACTTCTTAAAGTAGTATTTTCTCATGTTTTTCTAACTCTATTGCATAATGTGAAACTAGTTGATAGTCAGATTATTCTGTCAGATTAATCGGTTGCAGCCCTACAGAGAATGTATTTACTCCTTCACCATGAGAAACACTGACACCTGATGATGCTTTAAAGTCAGTTGTTTCATTTGCCGTTTGTGTTTCAAACCACAGCTGGGGAACACAAAGCTGTGGGTCAAAAAAAATAAATATTCAATCATTAACAACAGACTCAAACATGTACCCATATATTACTACAATGTTGTTAATTAAATCAATGTCATTTTCCAAGTGTATTCTTGAGAATACTACTTAAATATATAATATATAGACAGACCAATTACAAATTAATTATTATTTAGGAAGAGCTTTGTTTGTGTTAGTGGTTCTCTACGTTCATCTTCATCTTCGTTATGGCACAGTGGTCTTGGTTTCAACAGGTTTGCAGCTAGAGACTGAGTTCATCTTTACAGATTATTTCTTACATCTTTGCGTGTGAAAAATAAGATTTTCATAAACTGCTCTCTCTCTCTCTCTAGCTGTGTCCACCCCTACATGCAGGCTTGGCACTGGACTTTAAACTATTCTTTATCCTCACCGGTTGTTGGCTACGACAGTGACTACATTTCTATTTCTTTTGTGTCTTCTGTGATAATGAAAACAGTGAAGTAAATCTGTGCTGTTAGTTGGGGGGACATTTACAGGATTTTTCTTTTACATGACTGCCACCAAAAAACAAACCCCTAATAAATGCACTGATCAGGTGACATGAAGTCTCCAGTGGATGACAGGTGACACTACAGGACAACAGCCTTCATAAACCTCCCCGACCTGTCATTTGTTTGCATCTCTCCTGTCTTTGCTCGGTGAGGGTTTCGGGGGATCCTTCGCTGCTTTCCCATTGGCTGAGGCAACAGGAGCGGCCGTGTCGGTGTTAGCAGCCACTGTGGTGACAGTGCGTTTTGTTTGCTCCTCGCTATGAGCCTCGGGGCTTGGTTGAGTGGGCGGTGCCGGGTCAGGAGGCGGCTGGACGGTCAGTTCTTGCTGCAGTTTTTGATTCTGCAGTAGACGCAGCTGGACACGAAGCTCCAAGATGGCCTCCTGCTCCTCGTGAATGGCCTGGTTCAGGTGTGTGTTTTTGTTCTTTAGACAAGACAACAGTGAACAGATCTTTTAACTTTTCCTTTATAGAAATCAAATTCTAGAAATTCCATAAGTCACCGCACAGGTGAAAACAAAGTTGTTCCTTCTGCTTTCCAGTTCCACCTGCCTGGACTTAAAATGTTTACACACAATCACTTCCTGTGTTGTGTCTGATCAGAGTCCATTTATCAGGCAAACATTGTTACATTGATTCAGTTTATGGAGATTAACAGGGGCCTTAAACTATTTAAATATTATAAAGGGAATAATGTAGTGAATTGAGGAAGTTAATAAATATTTGATTGTTTGGTATCTAAGAACATCTGAGTGAAGTTTCACACAGTAAGAACGGTAGTAGACAGAAATGTGATGATAGTTTAACAGCTGCTGACAAGATTCATAATGGAATCACTATTACACAAGCACTTCTTCACTGATTAAATATTTCTTCTGTTTACTGGAGAAGTTAGACCTCAGTGTTTAATACAGATCTTGTGGATTTACCTCTACTCAAACTTGAGTCTAAGACGATCCTCTATTATATATCATTAAAGGTTTTCCTCACCTCCAGTTCTTCATTTTGCTTCTGCAGATCTTCCAAAATCATCTGCAGCTCCTCCTCATCTTCGCTCTCACTTTCACTGTCTGATGAATACTCCTCCGTTTCGCTGCGGCCCTGCTGACGACTGCAGTAGAAGACAATTGGATTATAAAACGTATCCGCGTGAGGGACGTACTTTATTCCCACAATGACGGGACATGTCGTACCTTTGTATGTCAGCGATCTCGGCCCGCAGCCTCTCGATCTCTTCTTTCTCATTTGCTATTTGTCTACGAAGCACCTGCTCCAGTGAGATCAGCTCCTCCTGCTCCGTTAGGATCTCATTTTCCTGCCGAGGATACCGACATCACAGTTACCAACAGGAAAGCTCCAGACATGCTGTTGGTCAGAGTGCACTCTATATCAGTGTGTGCAGTTCAACTCACCTGTGCTAAGAGGAGGTTGATGACTTCCTCCTCATTCTCAGTCATTTCTTCTTTTGAAACATCTTCTTTCGACAGGCTGGCTATCTCCTGAGCTATTTTAGTTTCACATTCCTTAAAGAGAGCGAGATATGATCAGATATTTGCAACAACGCTGTTTAAAAAAAGGTTTAATTAAACTTTTAACTAATAACAAATAATTTTGACAGCTGTTGATGTGGCTGACCTTAACTAATAACAAATCATTTTGACAGCTGTTGATGTGGCTGACCTGGCGTTTGGCCTCCCTTAGTTTGCGTTTAAGAGCCGTCAGGATTCGCTGAACTTCCCAAAGTCGCTCTTCTTTAGACAAATCCTTCACCCCTGCCTGCAGGTCTCTGTGCAGACAGTTCAATAAGAACTCCTGCAAAACAGACATTTATGTTAATGGATGAGATTTGGCCCCATTTATCTCATGATGACCAGATGTCAGGACGCTGTTTTATGTTTCTCATCTTTGTACCTGTAAATACCCATTCCAGGCCTATAGGGGGCGCCAAGTACACATTTAAAAGTCCTGACTGAGAATTTCATTGTACAGTACACTCCCCAGTAGTCATTAGGCATTTAAAGACACTAACACTAAACCAACCTGACGCCTGATCTCCTCTTTGATGCTCTCCTGAGTCTCAGGCAACGCCGGCATTGTTGCCATGTTGGACCAGCGAAGAGGTCTCACCACTGGCTTCAGCACAATATCGCCAAACAATTCCGTCACGTGTGTGAAGAAGATGTACAGAACTCGGTTACCAATCTGAAAACAAGGTGTAAAGTGTGGATAGGGTTACAAGTGGAAGCTGACACACTGACACATTAGTGAAGGAACTGTATGATGAAAACTGATACATTTCCATCCACTCATCTCATGTATGCATTTGTACAGCTAAAAGTCAACATAATGTCAAGTATAATTACATTAAAAACAGTATTCCATATATTCATGGAGATATATTTATTGACATTGTTGCTAATTGATGCTAATTTTATGCAATATTAGGTAAATAAAAGTGATTCATATCTGGCAGAAACCACCACTGCTGCTGTTGCTTGAGAATAACTGGAGCACCCTGTCGGGATAAATTAGCACACAAGACTGGGCCAGGGTTTCTCAGAACTGGTTAATCATGTGGAATGTAGTACCACTGTAGCTTAAAAGAAATTTCTGATCTTTTACACAAAGTTAAGGCAAAACAAAGAGAGAGGATGAAGGTGAGAAAGAGATAGAGACATGGAGAGGACTAGAGGTGATTGTCCTCCTCTCACCTGTATAGTGGGGTTAAGGACAATGGAGATATTCTGAATATTCATCTTGGTGTCAGCTTCCTTGGAGATGACATGGTTCATGTGTGTGATGAGCCAGGAGAGGAGTAGTCGACTGTCGGGTGACACCTCCGACAGAAGCTTCTGAAACTCTGTCACCTTCTCTGCCTCCACCTGCCGACCACAGGCGTCCTCAAAGCGCTGGGCCAGATCTCGGCCTAGCAAGTTCTCTGGCAGCTCACGCAAGTACTGCTTTAGTAGACTGGCAACCGTGTGGGGGTCATACTCCTCCAGACAGGGGCACTCCTCCCGATCATAAGCCGCTTTCAGCTCATCCACCTTTGACTTCATACCTTCAACATACAAATAATCAGATTATCTGTCATACACACTACCGTAGATTCTAGAAAATAGTCTGGAGAGAAAATTAAATCTTCAACATAAACAGGTTCCTTTACCTGAGACCCGGTAGATTCCCTCACATTTCATGCCATAATTTTCAATATAGTCCACACACTCTCTGAAGATGGCCGGCAGCTGAATGCCATCGTACAACGTTGTCCTTTTGACGGCTTCAGCCAGAGAAACGCCAAAGATAGGCCTGAAGGTGGGGGCCTCCACTGGGACTGCCTCTGCCTCTGTGGTTGGTTTCTTCTTCTTCTTCTTCTCCTTCCACTGTTTGACCACATCAGCTGCAGTCAGGTCTTTGGATTTTTTATCCTTGCTCTTGTCTTCCTTGGGGCCCTTCTCCTTCACTTTGAAGTCTTTCTCTCTCTTCTTGGAGAAGCTGGGCTTCTTGAAGACGTGGATTCCTTTGGAGCGTTTCATCTTGGACGGGCTTTCTGCTTCGTCTGCAGAGCTGTCCTCCTGGAATGCGGCGTAGCCTTCCGCTGTAAAGGCAAAGAGAAACAAATGGTTGAGGTTCTAAGGTTGATGGTTCTAAGGTGAGGATGGAAACACTCGAGACATTCGTCTCCCGTTCTTAAAAACAACTATGGCAGCGATGAAACAGGAAGAGAGAGATGTGTGAGATAGAGGGGGAGAGGGAAGAACGGGGACTTGAAAAAGAGGTCATCTCCGCTGATGAAGCATCGCTCCCATTGCACTTCACAGACTAAATATAATTTTTGTCCTCTGAGCATATCAGGAAAAAAAATGTCAAGGACACAATTATCTGTACTGTGGGTTTCCCACAGAAGATCACTGTACTGTATATCACAACAATGCTTCAGTCACACCCACACATAACTCCCAGGGTGCATCCTGGTCTAGGAAGCCCTGAGAAATCCACATGTAAAGTGGAAGAAGAACCTTTAATAGATTGTTTAATAGATTTCAGTGATAGTCAAAGCAGCACACAGTGGACAACATTTCAGGTACTACTGCTTTCAATCAAATAGCTTGCAGTGAAGACATAATCAATTTGTGGGGTTTTAAATAATTGTTAGAGTTTGTTTTTTTGTTTTTTTGTATTTAAATAAAGGAAATACTCTTTAAACAAAGAGGAAAACTGAAACAGACACTTAGGTGTCAAACCATTAAAATGTTTATACTAATTAACCATAAGGTGGCTGTGGATTATTAGTGATTAACCATTATTGATTTTGATTGTAGTTAATAATTATTATTAAATCAATTATTCATGCTGAAGCTACATTTCAAATATGACAAAAAAAGTTTTTAATTTTTATTTATAACTAATCCAAATAATATAAATATTAATATGGAAATTGTCAAGAAGGTTACAATTTAAGGTTAAAATATTGTTTAATAGATTTCAGTGATAGTCAATAACTCCCAGGGTGCATCCTGCTCTAGGAAGCCCTGATAAATCCACATCTAAAGTGGAAGAAGAACCTTTAATAGATTGTTTAATAGATTTCAGTGATAGTCAGTAAAGAAACAAGATCTTGTTCTATTTTAAGTAAATGAAAGAAAAATAATTATGTAAATTTCCCCATTGTGGGATGAATGAACAACTTCTTAATCCTAATGAATTTGCACAATCATTACTTACTCCTCTTCTCTTTTTTCTTAAACTTGTTCTTCTTCTTGCTGTGCTCTTTGTCATCATCTGAGACGTAGGCATCAGGTGCCTCGTGATGGTGGCCATCGTGAGGTGGTGACGGTTCACCAGTGCGGTACAACCCTGGAAACTTGGTCGGGCTGATTTCCTCAGAGCTCGGGCTACGTGCCACACCCCCTGGGTGTTCAGCCCTGCGCTGCTCAGCCGGACTGCTGCTGCTGGGGGGCAGGAAGCACTCAGTCATGGCTGCTGTGGCCTGGTCACTGCTCTGGCTGCGTGGACATCACCTCTCCATCACACCTGTAGTACAAGTAAATACTGTCATTGTTGTGATCATCCTAGGTGAACATCCTATGCTGTGGTTTGGGTAAAATCAACTTAATATATCAAGATTATTTAGGTTTCCCACCAAATAGAAAGCAAGTGTGTTGAAAAACAAAGTCAGTCATGCTGCAGTGTGCTGGGTTTGTCTTTTTTCAGGGTTGCAAAATTCAATGTTAGTGTGAAAAAAACAATTACACTAGTAGCTATCAGGGAGGTCATTCTGTGTGGATATATCTGTACTTCTTCAGTTTTACTTTGCTCATAGGAGCAGAAACACTTCCTGCTGCTGGACAGAATCCACCAAAACTGCCACAATACCTGTCGTTTTATACCTCCTTGTGTGTTTCAAAAAAAAGTTACAGATGTCTTTTTGTCACAGTGTCCCAAGTAAAAGTTTCAAAGTTTACTAAGACAGCTTATCCTAAAACTAATGAGTTATTTACCAATTATGCATAAGTAGAAAGAAAACCAACAAAACACACTGTGTAAACTAAATATAGAAAGTAACGAATATGATTAGATTTATGGATTAAATTTTGAATTTAAGTTAATTAACATTGTGGCCATATTTACATGGTTCACTACATGAAAAAATAAAGTGTATCAAGCCTTGGAACAACATTTAAATAAAAATATCAACACATCTGCCCTAATGTCCTGAGCTACAGTACAGAAATGTGGCTAAAGGACTTTCTGTCTGTGTGACATCATCTCTAGCTTCACGGTTTTCTTTGTACGGATAGTTTAAGGAGATAATGTAACTAAATGCAACCGCTAACATGTCCTGCCATTACTGTGAAATACTCGAGTGTCTTTCTGTACTTTCCAAGGAAGACACATTTACATATGTGGCAGTTATAAAGTAGAGGCTGTGGTCTGAATGGATGGGCCCATAATCTGACGTTACTTCAACCAGCTGCCGACCTGCTAAGCTAACTAATTAGCCCCGTAGCTCGCTCCTGGTTCAAACAACAGACTCGCCCATTTAAAAATAACATCACGGCATACAAAGTTAGTTACAGGTGCAAAGTTTCAGTAGTCATCAGGCTTATTTTGTTTAACAAGTCAAACATAAGAGACAAAAAACTTTACCAGTGTCTGTCCCGTTCGACCAATTTCAGCGATAAGCTTCCGGTTGTGTATACAAATAACACCAGTGCGCTTGCGGGTCGTCAGAAGTGCACGGTGGGAAATGTAGTTAAACAGATCCAAACGTAAGAAACTGGTGTATATCTACTACTTATACACGCGAACATTTTGAGTATTTAGTTGTCATTTACACATTATATATTTATCATGTTCACTTTGGGTCCAATTCTTTTATAATATTATAATATTGCGTTGAACTTGCCGCACCCATTTCACTGCTGGTGTACGTGACAAAATAAAAATATTGAAGTAAGCTACAGTAAATATATAATGTTAAACTCTAGTGTTTATATCTTATAAACATTCCTCGTCAATTAATAGTGCGTGTTTATTTACATTAAATCTGGGGCAATTGGAACAAATACCTTTTATTTTTTTCGAATGAAGCAGCAATATCTATATTTAGTATATTATTGTTGAATTAATTTTTTATTAACCGAGGTTCACCTACAGTACTTTTACAAACCACCAGTGGGCTCTAGTATACACCGTTGGATGCACTGGTCTGGTTTAATGGCCCGGGATGACTCTGGGCTGAATACAGATGTCTAAGCTGCAGTGGTGTTTTGATCCCAACCACCCGTTCGCTGTTAAACAAGAACAACTGTCAAACTATCTTGTGTAAGTCATCTACAGTATTCAGTGTATTTACATCTAAATTTGGAGAAACCACATGTGTACTTTCCTCAGAGTTGTGGTCAGAGTCAGAGGCCTGGTGGTCATTCTGACACATGACAAACATTAGTCTTCTGCAGCAGCGGAAAGTACAGAAAGATTATGACACAGCACAGAAAATATTTCATGCCATAATTTTCAATATAGTCCACACACTCTCTGAAGATGGCCGGCAGCTGAATGCCATCGTACAACGTTGTCCTTTTGACGGCTTCAGCCAGAGAAACGCCAAAGATAGGCCTGAAGGTGGGGGCCTCCACTGGGACTGCCTCTGCCTCTGTGGTTGGTTTCTTCTTCTTCTTCTTCTCCTTCCACTGTTTGACCACATCAGCTGCAGTCAGGTCTTTGGATTTTTTATCCTTGCTCTTGTCTTCCTTGGGGCCCTTCTCCTTCACTTTGAAGTCTTTCTCTCTCTTCTTGGAGAAGCTGGGCTTCTTGAAGACGTGGATTCCTTTGGAGCGTTTCATCTTGGACGGGCTTTCTGCTTCGTCTGCAGAGCTGTCCTCCTGGAATGCGGCGTAGCCTTCCGCTGTAAAGGCAAAGAGAAACAAATGGTTGAGGTTCTAAGGTTGATGGTTCTAAGGTGAGGATGGAAACACTCGAGACATTCGTCTCCCGTTCTTAAAAACAACTATGGCAGCGATGAAACAGGAAGAGAGAGATGTGTGAGATAGAGGGGGAGAGGGAAGAACGGGGACTTGAAAAAGAGGTCATCTCCGCTGATGAAGCATCGCTCCCATTGCACTTCACAGACTAAATATAATTTTTGTCCTCTGAGCATATATCAGGAAAAAAAATGTCAAGGACACAATTATCTGTACTGTGGGTTTCCCACAGAAGATCACTGTACTGTATATCACAACAATGCTTCAGTCACACATAACTCCCAGGGTGCATCCTGCTCTAGGAAGCCCTGATAAATCCACATCTAAAGTGGAAGAAGAACCTTTAATAGATTGTTTAATAGATTTCAGTGATAGTCAGTAAAGAAACAAGATCTTGTTCTATTTTAAGTAAATGAAAGAAAAATAATTATGTAAATTTCCCCATTGTGGGATGAATGAACAACTTCTTAATCCTAATGAATTTGCACAATCATTACTTACTCCTCTTCTCTTTTTTCTTAAACTTGTTCTTCTTCTTGCTGTGCTCTTTGTCATCATCTGAGACGTAGGCATCAGGTGCCTCGTGATGGTGGCCATCGTGAGGTGGTGACGGTTCACCAGTGCGGTACAACCCTGGAAACTTGGTCGGGCTGATTTCCTCAGAGCTCGGGCTACGTGCCACACCCCCTGGGTGTTCAGCCCTGCGCTGCTCAGCCGGACTGCTGCTGCTGGGGGGCAGGAAGCACTCAGTCATGGCTGCTGTGGCCTGGTCACTGCTCTGGCTGCGTGGACATCACCTCTCCATCACACCTGTAGTACAAGTAAATACTGTCATTGTTGTGATCATCCTAGGTGAACATCCTATGCTGTGGTTTGGGTAAAATCAACTTAATATATCAAGATTATTTAGGTTTCCCACCAAATAGAAAGCAAGTGTGTTGAAAAACAAAGTCAGTCATGCTGCAGTGTGCTGGGTTTGTCTTTTTTCAGGGTTGCAAAATTCAATGTTAGTGTGAAAAAAACAATTACACTAGTAGCTATCAGGGAGGTCATTCTGTGTGGATATATCTGTACTTCTTCAGTTTTACTTTGCTCATAGGAGCAGAAACACTTCCTGCTGCTGGACAGAATCCACCAAAACTGCAGTCTATCTCTGCCACAATACCTGTCGTTTTATACCTCCTTGTGTGTTTCAAAAAAAAGTTACAGATGTCTTTTTGTCACAGTGTCCCAAGTAAAAGTTTCAAAGTTTACTAAGACAGCTTATCCTAAAACTAATGAGTTATTTACCAATTATGCATAAGTAGAAAGAAAACCAACAAAACACACTGTGTAAACTAAATATAGAAAGTAACGAATATGATTAGATTTATGGATTAAATTTTGAATTTAAGTTAATTAACATTGTGGCCATATTTACATGGTTCACTACATGAAAAAATAAAGTGTATCAAGCCTTAGAACAACATTTAAATAAAAATATCAACACATCTGCCCTAATGTCCTGAGCTACAGTACAGAAATGTGGCTAAAGGACTTTCTGTCTGTGTGACATCATCTCTAGCTTCACGGTTTTCTTTGTACGGATAGTTTAAGGAGATAATGTAACTAAATGCAACCGCTAACATGTCCTGCCATTACTGTGAAATACTCGAGTGTCTTTCTGTACTTTCCAAGGAAGACACATTTACATATGTGGCAGTTATAAAGTAGAGGCTGTGGTCTGAATGGATGGGCCCATAATCTGACGTTACTTCAACCAGCTGCCGACCTGCTAAGCTAACTAATTAGCCCCGTAGCTCGCTCCTGGTTCAAACAACAGACTCGCCCATTTAAAAATAACATCACGGCATACAAAGTTAGTTACAGGTGCAAAGTTTCAGTAGTCATCAGGCTTATTTTGTTTAACAAGTCAAACATAAGAGACAAAAAACTTTACCAGTGTCTGTCCCGTTCGACCAATTTCAGCGATAAGCTTCCGGTTGTGTATACAAATAACACCAGTGCGCTTGCGGGTCGTCAGAAGTGCACGGTGGGAAATGTAGTTAAACAGATCCAAACGTAAGAAACTGGTGTATATCTACTACTTATACACGCGAACATTTTGAGTATTTAGTTGTCATTTACACATTATATATTTATCATGTTCACTTTGGGTCCAATTCTTTTATAATATTATAATATTGCGTTGAACTTGCCGCACCCATTTCACTGCTGGTGTACGTGACAAAATAAAAATATTGAAGTAAGCTACAGTAAATATATAATGTTAAACTCTAGTGTTTATATCTTATAAACATTCCTCGTCAATTAATAGTGCGTGTTTATTTACATTAAATCTGGGGCAATTGGAACAAATACCTTTTATTTTTTTCGAATGAAGCAGCAATATCTATATTTAGTATATTATTGTTGAATTAATTTTTTATTAACCGAGGTTCACCTACAGTACTTTTACAAACCACCAGTGGGCTCTAGTATACACCGTTGGATGCACTGGTCTGGTTTAATGGCCCGGGATGACTCTGGGCTGAATACAGATGTCTAAGCTGCAGTGGTGTTTTGATCCCAACCACCCGTTCGCTGTTAAACAAGAACAACTGTCAAACTATCTTGTGTAAGTCATCTACAGTATTCAGTGTATTTACATCTAAATTTGGAGAAACCACATGTGTACTTTCCTCAGAGTTGTGGTCAGAGTCAGAGGCCTGGTGGTCATTCTGACACATGACAAACATTAGTCTTCTGCAGCAGCGGAAAGTACAGAAAGATTATGACACAGCACAGAAAATTTAGACCCAAAAATATTAAAATCAGAAAATGAATTCTCACTTTTGTTGCTTGTAAACTACACAATTAGAAAATAATTATGTCAATGACAAAAGAAACAATCAGCTGCACAACTGGGTTTAAGTTTTAAGCATCGTAACATTCTTATGTCTGTAAGTTGTTAACTTCATGCAAGGCTGTTTACTTGTGAGGTAGTAGTTTTGTCTGCCTGAATTTAATACCTGTGCTCAATTAAACAGATCTGAAAACACTGGCATCTGATGTTTGTTGCCATCATCTGCTTCAAATCCAGAGCTGGTGTGGTAAATAAGGCCGTGATTAAAAACACACTCACCTCCACACACAACAACCTAGCTAGCCAGCTCTCACATACACCCACACAAGGCCCCACCATACTGTATTTGTGTTGTTTTGTGTGTATGTATGTATGCATATATATATATATGCATATATATATATATATGCACACATACTGTACATCGATATAGCCAACATATACAAATATTTGTTTGCATGTGACATCATATGTGACATGTGACAAAGATGACCACAAAAAATTTTAGAACCTGTGATAGTGCCCCCTGCTGCCTCTAAGGGATGCAAAGTGTTCAGAAATTGAAATGTGTGTGTAGCAGAGAGCTCAGCATCTGCACATGTTCCCATTTTCCCCTCACTTAGACCTGACAGTCAGAGAGCAGCGAGTGAACAACTGTGAGGCAGAATGGCATAATAACAACTTTGTTTCTCCAGGAAATGATGTGTTTCCTGAGTCCGTCAACACGAGGCCAAGATTACAAGCAGGACACAGGCAGCAGGGAGCACACGCGCATGAAACTTTACCAATACATTAGGTGTTTACTCACATTTGTCTAATAAAAAAATATATGACAGACCAAAGCTAATAAAAGCAAATCCATCCACAACACCAAACTTTTCTTTATTTGGCATGAGATTTGGATTTGGAAGAACGTGAATGTAAAAATACATTATTCATATACAACTCTAGTAAAAAAACAAAAACAAAAAAACACAAAAATATACAGTGAAATATAACAGCAGAATAAAAAACACTTTGCAGGAGTAGAGGGAGTCGGGTGGAGGGATATTTTACAAGACAAGCGAGGAATGCTAGCACATAGTAATTTCCTCTGCGCTCAGTCCTTTGGTACAGCCCAGACATTTGGTTCCAACATGTGTCCACACTTCAGAAGAGACAGTTCATACACTTCACAGCCTTGCTGCCGTAGTCCACGCACTCAGGGCCGATGCACTGACAGCAGGCATTGTGGAACCAGCGGTATTTGGATCCCCCCATTGACTCACAGTAAAGTTTACACTGACGGATGGACACGCAGTCGTCAAAGTAGACCACCGTGCACATGTTTTCTGTTGGGTGAAAAAAAAATTAAATGAGTCATAAACCTGTTTACCGTGGTTTCAGGGAAATGAGCAGTGATTAGCTTTAACCCTTAGCTTTTAGCTCTGAGTGAAACTACTTTGCTGCACATAAATATGATCACGTGTTCTGAGTCTGAGTTAAGCTCTGCTGGAACACTGCTGTTAGGGCATTATTAAGCAAATAGCCAAGAGAGAGACAGAAGAAAGAGCAATAATGGGAACTAGAGAACTCCAGCACATGGTCTAGATGTCAACGCAAAACTTGACTGGCTCCAACACGAGCACAAAAGATACATTTGGGCTTTTCTCAGATAAGCCAGGTGCAACCACCAACTGTGTTCCTTCATTTATGTCCAATTAGACTGGTATGAAACCAAAGAAGACTTATACACAGGTAGGTTTGTACATCTGTGCTAAGCTAAGTGGCTCTTGCTGATACCTTGAGCGTCGTAGCTGGTGTGAATGCTGTTGCCCGGCACGGACACGTTCTGGGGCTGGTTGTCCAGAGACTCCAGGAAGGACACCAGGTTCTCGTGATGCGAGAGCTCCTCGGCGACGGGGAAGGACACCACCATCATGTTGATGGGAGCGTCACCTTCTGTGAGTGCGCGGAACAGCGACGGGATGGGACGGTGCAGCTCCTCCACTGTGCTCTTGGACGTGGCTGGGGAGTCGCTGTAGTTCTTGGGGTTACACATCCCTGAATAACAGAGTGATGGGGGGGGGGCAGGTGAGGGACAGAAAATGAGTCATCTATTAAACTACACTTCACTGTATGTCAGTTTATTTTAAAGCTTTGTTATGTTATTATTATTATTAAACAATAAAAACAATTACACGAGGCCATGGGCCATGAAGGCCATGAAAACATAGGTTCAAATCCCTATGAAAATAAGTATATACGTAAATATACATACATACATACACACACACACATATATATATATATATATATAATGAGTATGAAAATTTGTGTGTTTCTATATGTAGCCCTGAGCTAGCTCACATCTTTGTTTCTGTCTCGGTTTAACAGTCGAAGACCCTCCCGGGTTAATTCCGCTCTCTCGTTGAGCTCAGTTTTGTGAAGCCACACTAGCGTCAGGAATATTTTGGACTCAGCTAGGGCCTTCGTAACACTTCATTTATTTTCCAAATACAGTAGTAATGACTTTGTCAAAGCTTTCACATCCTCACGTATCGCCTTCCTAACCAGTTTTAATGACTCCAAGTGAATTACAGCTAATGGGTAAATCATTTAATAGGAACGGACTTTGACAGAGGAATTGGATTACGGAGCCATGCTAAAAGCAGAGCCAGAGCAGCTGTTTTAGATAAAGGGTTACACATGAGTCCTCTCTGGTGCATTCTCCCTCCTCCTCCTCCTCCTCCTTCTCCCCAAATTCAAACCGTCCTCAACTCCCTCCGTGCTCCTCCGCCAAAGTGAAACACACTGATACACACATCAAAGCTGCTCACACTCAGCTCCACAAACATGTTTGGAGAGGAAACGTACTTCAGGAGGTAGTGGAGCTAGTGCTATTTTTATATACAACAGTACGTATATAATGAAAGAGAGAAATAAATCGTCAGTCAAACTAACAGGAGTGTCAGCAGCGGGCAGGTCTGAAAACTCTGCTGCTGTAACATCTGCACAGCAGAAAGCAGTCTGAGTGTCAGACGCTTGTACATGTGTTCCACATGAAAGAACGTTAATAAGGATTCCTTGTCGGTACACACAGTAATGTGTCCATCAAAGCTGACGGCGGATCCTGACAGTGTGAGGATCAGGCGGGGGCTGGGGGGTCACGGAGATGTGGTAGAATGGAAGGCATGAGGCAGCATTTATCCATGTAATACAAACCTGGTCCACGATCCTGACCTTGGTACAAAATAACTTTGGTGAGTTCAGTGGAATATAAATATTTTTGGGGATTTTTTTTTTTGCGCTTTTGACCAATTGCCCCTCAAACAAGGAGGCAAGGTCAAAGGTCATGACAGCAAATTGATAAACCCTCTCGAATCCCTTCAACTCCACTCCTTAGGCAACTTCCATGGTTTGATCTACAGGAAATTCCTTGCCAATCCCCGTCACGTTTCTCTTTCCTTTGTTCTGCGTTACAGTCCACGTCCTCTGCTCTGTCTGCCTTCACTCACGTCACACTGGTTTAATTTTAGGACAGCAGCTCTCTGCTCAAACTGATTCCGCCCTCCAACCTCAGCACCTCCTAACTGCCAAGTGCATTAAAGCCACAAACTAATTTTCTTAGACAGTGAGAGAGTGCAGAGCGGCACAAACAACCAGGCTCATATAGACACAAAATCTCTTTCGTCCTCTTCTTGATTTAATTTTTTTCTTGTTTACCCAAAATCAATCATTTTTTTAATCCCACTTTTTTATCTATCTGTGGACCACTTTGTGAACTCTTTCTGTGAAAAGAGCTGTAAAAATAAACTTTTACTCTTTTTACTCTACTAAACATTCTAGCAATAACAATATTGGTTTAAAATTCAAAATGCAAATATTGAAAAGATTTACTGAAAAAATTCTAAATGTGTCAATTGTATAAAATAATAAAAGGATTTAACAAAAGTGATCAGAAGTATTAAAAAACAAAACAGTTTTGATGCAAAAGTCCTGGCATTGATACAACAACTCCAGCCTCCAGACGTGGCTTGTAATTAACCATCTGTTCAAATGTGCTCAGTTACAGCACGTCAGTATGAGTGGGACTGAATCAAAACTGCTAAGTGCAAATTAAAACCAACAGGTTCCTGCACTCACCCACGCAGTCGCAGCACTCCTCCCACAGGTTACCCAGACACAGCATGCACTCTTTACAACAGGAACAGTTCCCGTCAGTTGGACGACACTGGCACAGCTCCTGTAACACAACACAGAAGAACACAAAAGAACGGTGAAACACACAACACAGCAAAAAGTCACTTATTATTATTATTTATGATTCTCTATTCTTTCTATAAACATAATACACAGAGCATGGAGCAAATATAGGACCAGGAACACTCAAAAGATCTTAAGACTGGGTGATTTAAATAATGAGTGCTTTGTTATGAATTAGTGGTGAGACAAAGTGTGATATTAGACAGAAAGAAAGAAAATAATATCACACTTTCTATTTCACCACTAAAACTTCCCTATTTCATAAAAAAAACACTTATTTATATTATTTAAATCACACATTCTTGTCAATGGAATTGTACATTTCAATGTTTTATTTTATTTTAAAGTATTATCTTGTCTTGTTGTCGAAAGACCAAAATCTATGTATGTATGGAAGACGGAACAAAACCAGAACCGGTTAAAAAGATTAAATAATTTTGAACAGATTTCAATTAAAATTTTGGTTAAAATGCTGACCTGGGCCCCAACTTTGAAAACCATTCAAAATGATAAAATCTGGCTAAGAACTTTTTGGATTTACCCAGTATGTGAGCAATAAAGAAACAGTTTATGTTCCGGTTCTAATCACTTCAGAATAAGCTCTAGACTTGGCTAGAATTAAAAAATACAGATGTTGTCATTTTATTTTACAGCTCGTGGATCATTCACCATGTCAATAAAATACAGACCTACTTTGTTTTCATTCCAATTACACTGGGAAAGTTACACAATAAGAGACACAGGTGTAGAACTGTTATGATGGGACCGTGAACAGGAACAGGAGCCAACATGTTGGAGGGACCAACAGAGCGACCGCCTGTTTGCTTCAGGTACAGTAACTACCACACTGATCGTTACAGTACGCTGCACCACTGCTATTCCTGCAAGTGTGTTATTGTGTCCACAGAAGAGAGTGCGTGATAAATGCAGAAAATAAAAAAAAAGTGGAGACGACCTGTGCTCAGCAGGTCCTAACACGCTCAGGTTTGGTTTCAATCTTCAAATGATTTTTCGCAACTTGGCCGAGAGCAAACGTAATAAATTGAACCGAAATGGCTGTAGAAAAATTAAAGATTTAGTCATTGAAAATGTCTTCTACATCAAATGAACAAACCAATCTCAAGTGATGTAGTTCTTCAAACTAAAGAAATAACTTGTGATGTAATTACTAATCCATTTTAAATAAAAATCAAAAACATTACGTTATATGTATATGATGCATCACAACTTATTAAAATAATTTTCGCTAATGCTAACAATTGTTAATTATGATAGAACTTATACAGAAAAATGAGAAAAAATGTTCAGGACTGTGACAGCACAAAAAAATTTATATATATAATCTTCCATTGCTGGTCAAGGCCAAACCAATAATGAAGTCCACATGTATTGGATAAAACTATATATATATAAATGAATACATGCAGCCTAATTCAAGTCAGTAAAAACAATAGATATTGATTTTATCTGAATGTGGACTTTTACTTATCTGTTCAGAAAATCACGTGTTTATCACACAGAAATACAGACGTCATTGTTCCAGTAAGTACAGCCTGGTTTTTTTTTTTTTTTCTAGTCCACTTTTTTTCTATGAACTTGAATGAGAATATAAATCCATTTCACTTCATTTATTGTGTTCAAACACAGCTAGGACTCCAATAAACATCAGCTGCTTTTGATTAAAGGATGGTCATATTTCTTGCAAAAACCTTTTATAGGCAGAGGGTAATACAAAACACACACACACACACACACACAGACAAGTACAGACTTTTTTTTTTTTTTACAGAGTACAGCTCGTCTCTGGGGACAAAGGGAAACAGAATTGAAATGTGTGGCTGGGATTAAGAAGTGGGTGAAGCTGCCAGAGGAGCTCCTCTTTCCCCCGTCTGCACAGGGAGCACATTCCTCCAAGTCAAGGTCACTGCTGTGATAGAGGAGGCAGTGGGGGAGAAACAGGAGGGGGCAGGCTAAAGAAAACACCTGGAGAACAGAACATGGCTGCACCCCCCTCCGAACAACACACTCTTGGCCCCTTTCCCATTCATTTCCCCCCCCGCTCTAACAATCTCCCTTTCTTTCTCTACTTTTTTCCCCTGGTTTTTGTCCAACTCGTCTTTTATATCTGAGCAGAAATCATCGCCAACACATAAACAGACGTGGTCATGATAAAAGACTCTCTGGTGACTAAGCACTGAGTGATTGCGAAACCACACACACACACACACACGACCCCCTCCCCAAAACTTCTGATCAATGTTGGACCCCCAGAGTAACTGGCTCTCATGGTGGTAGGTGGGTCACATAACAATCATATCAATCAATTGTTAGCAGAAGAACAATCAGTAGCCATAATTTAGATATTTTTAATTTAGTGCATTTAGTGCTTATAGGATTTCCTTTTGTGGACATGATTTAATAATGACAAAAGAGGGAATTAATATTTTTTTTGTCTTGTAGAAAAGAAAGGATGTTGCTGTGTGTTGTTTTTACAGCCAAAAATGCCTGGCACTACCGAGTGTGAACTTGACCTACTTCACATGGTTCATTAGTGAAAAAAGGGTCGAGAACCAATGTTCTACAGTTTGTCAAGTACATCTGTTTGTAAATGTTTTGATGTTTGGCACCAAAGTTAACAGAGAAAATGGCTGTTTTTGGCCTAATGGGACACAGACACTGCTGGTCTACTGCTGCCATCTCATCTGCCATCAAACGAGTGTCGCTGTGGTAAAAAAGGATTTTAAACAGTCTAGTCACAAACTAACAAACATATTATCATCTGTGAACTTGTGTTTCATGTCGTGAACAGTTTACTGAAACACACAAACTTCAGTTTTCTCCAGAAACGACAGCCAAACAAACAAAATCATTATTGAACACTGTGGGTTGTAACTGTAGGGGGCTGAAGGGGGGAGGAGGGGGAGCTGCCACCATTAATATGTGACCCATCTTATGAGTGCACTTAATTATAAGTCTTGAACATGCTGGTATTTTAATTAGCTGCAGTAAATCACTCATTAACATTACTAATGGCTCCGCAGCAAAGCAGAGACGTGAGGAAACGGCCTGACTGTAAATACAGCAGCCACCAGTTTATGTTTGGTACAACATGATTACAAACAAGTTTTGCTGTGGTTAGCGTAGCAACACAACATGCTCAGTAGCATTAGCTCTTACGATGCTTCCATTAGCACTGCTGGGTTTTCTCTTCGATTTTAGGTCACTTCACTCAATTTCAAATTTCAAAGTATAACAAGAGGACGAGAGTAGGTAAAGGCATAATTAGAATGTATTTATTATTTCATTCCTGAAAAAAAACCACTATCAATAGATGGATGAGGTTAATTTTATTCCTTCTTTTACATGTGGGTGTGGGTTTAAATCCCAAATACTGCCTTGTGTTTGTTACTGGGGTTCATTCCAGAGTTGTGTGTATCAATATGACCAACGACAAATCCTACAAATAACCACATACATGTTATTACCCATTAGGATTTGACCAGTAAATTGAGGTAACCTAATCCCAGTCCATTTGCATGCTAACATTTAGTTATCACTGCTAAATTATACAACAACATTGCCAGAAATCTTTTTTTCTGTAGAATCGTACCAGCAACCTTAAATTATTGTAAAACATAAGGCTTGTTAAGGCTCTACATTGATTGGCTGTTAAGAGGCAGATGAGACAATCAATGGGCAGGATGTAGATCATGTTTTACCAAACAATGAACTCAGGAAGGGGTCAAAGTTTGTCATGTGCATAACATGGGCTGCAGAGGAAAAACCACCAGGATCCTTCAAACCTCAAACGCAGGGAGGCAAATGGGCAGTGGGGGAGAAAGTGAACATGTAGAGCAACTGCCACTGCTGCTGTGGGTTCACTTTGAAATCTTCCCACCCTTTGGAACAGTCCCGCCCAGACTGAGTGAATCTGAGTGTTCATGACTGTATGTTTCCATCAAACTGTCCCCCCTACACACACACACACACACACACACACCTCCTCCTGACCTGGACCTCAGTCCCTCCCCTCTTTCTCTGATGTTGACCCGCTCTAAGGGATCGGGGAGAATTTAGACAAATGACCTAAGATGGCAGCGGAGCGAGCTTTGGACAGCAGACCCCACTAATCACAGGCACCATGGAGGTTCCACAAAGCAGCCAGAGGCTGAAAAGTTTCCCCTTCATGGCCCAGGCACCAGGCCTCTCGCCTATTTAGCTCCAGAGTTAGCAGTGAGAGACCCAGCAGTGATTCATCAGACGACAGAAACCACCAAGAAGTAAAGAAGAGAGCGGGAGCAGAGCCGCAGATGTTCTGTTGATAGCAGCATGTTTGAATTTTTTTCCCCACGTAAATTGAAGCAGATGTTGCTCATTTGTTGGCAACAAGTGAGAGCCAAACAGGCAAGAAATATTAACGGCTATAATCAGTTACCGTGGTAACTGTAATAGATGTGTGATATATGTGAACAATTAAACCTTTCTGACCAACCTGCTTCTACTTCTGCCTTTTCTAAACTTGCAGACTGAGGCTGTAAAATCCTGATGTCAGGTATAATGACCTCTGAGGTTAAATACAGACCTTTAAAAGATGTTAATTGCAAGGGAGGGGCTACTAAACACACACACACACACAGACTCTCTCTTTCTCACACACACACAGATGCAGCAGCAAATGTAATGTGACAGGCAGTGGAAAAACAGGTCGTTAGCTTCTTCATCTTTTCCTAAAATTCAGAGGAAAAATAAAACATGACAACCAACTGGTACCGCCCCGCATCCTGTCAACCAATGGGCCGCAGACATGAGGGAAAACGTGACACAGAGGAGAAAAAGTAGAGCCAGGAGAAGTTGACCAGAAACTGAATCAAAGATTTATATTGCAACATCTGCAGCTACAGCCCCTGGGCTTGAAAATGAATGCAGCGTCAGGTGGCAGGAGACCAGGTGTGTGAATGAAGGACTGCAGCTCCATTTTGGAGAAAAATAAAAAGCCCTTCTTCTCAAATGTCCTTCAGCTTATCAGAGGAATGTATCTGCATTCTTCACCACAGATTCCATCTTTGTCCACAGGTCCAGGCATCAGCCTGGCTTCGCGCTCAGACTTAATTTGGATTTTAATATCGACTTCCAGGTATTATTTTTTTTTATTTCTCCCTGTGCATCCTGTTTGAATAAACTCTGCCTTGTCACTGGTCACAGCAGAAGAAGAGTCGGTATTTATGCACGGCTGCTGTAGAAATGCATCGTTTGTACGTCAAATGAACCATTTTTATTCTAAGGGCAACGTGTCTGCAAACAGCAGGGAGCGCTACACTTACTGACTCCACGAACGGACAAGGTCTATTATTATGAGGAATTGCATAATCATCTCAGACTACACTTCTGCAGTTTGTCTCACAAAAATCTGGCCTTAAATGGAGATTGTGAGAAAACGGGAGAGAGCGAGGGAGAGAGAGAAAGGGAGAGAGAGCATGTGTGTGACTGCAGGTGTAGCCCATGGAAACAATCACAACATTAGCAATGAATAACATACTTAATACTTCACTTTATTCCTGCCGCCTGTGTCTTTTTGTCCTGTGTACTTTAACTATGCACAGCCTGAAGAAACACAGCTGTTTAGAACTTCTCCTTTTGCTCTGCTCCTACCTAAACGCCAAGTCGAGGATTTTCAGGGAGTACGTGAACAAAGTACAGAGAATTTACTAAAGTACTGAGCCTGAAAGGGGATAGGACCAGAGGCCGTGAAGCTGTGACAGATGAACACGTCAGTGTCACAGTGTAGGGCTTTCCACTTGTTGGTTCCAGGAGAATAATGCAGCGTCTGGTGTTTTTTTGTATTCTCCTCCCCAACACTCAGAGCAGACCTGGTGAGGAGCAGCAGGAGCAACGAGTATAAATAAACAATTCTGAGGAGTTATTGAAGGCTGCTCCTTCATTAGTTTATCCTTGTGAGTATTAAACATTTACACAGCACGTGTCAGTAATCAGGGAAGCTACTCCAGGGCAGCTTCACCTCCCCCACCCAGGACTGAGTGCAGTGTAGGTTTTGCATCATTTGAAATGTCAATGTCAACGTCGAATGCACAGCCACCAGAGTTGTTCCTTCCTGGAGTTTTACTCTATAAAATGTATCCAAAAACACGTGACCAGGTGATACATTACATACCCAGTGGTTCCCAAAGGGGGGGCAGGGGGGGGGGCAGGACAGTCACAGGAGACGCAGAGCCATTACCGGGGGAGGTGTGAAGTTCAAATGCAACCACACATGACAAAGTGATAAATAAATTCTCAGTGCTTTCCAAAAAGGGGGCGGGACATTCTCAGGGGACGCAGAGCCAATTCGGGGCAGGGGGGGGGTGCTTTTAACCGACGTTTATTGGTGTTGACGCAATAGCTGTGAATATGTTGATGTTGGGAGTGGGGGCACGAATTGTGTTGTCTACAACTGGGGGGCGCTGCAGAAATTAGTTGGAAACCACTGGTGTGGGGTTCGAGTTTTTGTGTACGATAAACATTTCTCTAAGATGATGAAACTGAACGTCGGTTCTTCTTACCTGTATCAGGCACTTGCTGACGTCGCTGGCACACAGGGCTTTGTTACAGCCCGAGCTGGAGGATAGCGCTGACAGAAGGAAGAGGAGAGTGACGGTGGCGGCTGCAGAGAGGGTCAGCTGACCAGGCCTCATCGCGATGGATCACCAGCACCACACTGGAAGTTCTTACATCAGGGTAAGAACACAGGACAGGAAGTGAGGTTCAGGGGTCGAGAGAGACACAGAGAGAGAGAACCTTTAGACTGCTGAACTGGGAAATAGAGCCGTGCACATTAAACCAATTTATTTAGTCCATACAGAAAGTACAATAATACCAGTTTATTAAATATATAAATATATACTGGTCATCGTTGGAGTTGCAGGTGGTGCTGGTGTCATTCTCAGCAGTAATCAGGTGAGGGTGGACAGTTCATCTGTCCATCACAAGACCACCACTGAGACCACCAACAATTCACACTTACACCTATGGTGTATTATGGGTGTCCAAAAAAAAATTTTTTTTTTTGGTACTGCATGTGGAAACCACAGTACCTGCAGCCATGACCTTGAAACAATGCTATCTGACCTATCCTTCGACCAATCACTGAGTGCAAATGTGACCAGGTTATTGGAACATAAACATCATTATACTTTAGTATTTTTAAGCAGTACACATATTCACTTTACGAGCATTGTGTAAACACAAAATACGAAGATTCAAATGTAAAACTGTGCCATATGTCTGCATTCATTTTAAAGATGGTGCATTGTCAGATCACCATTAATATAATTTAATAGTTGTAGTCATTGACATGTATTGGGCTACTCGACTAAACGGTGACAAAATGACAATTAAATGAAAACAACTTTGAAATTGATTGGCTTTGGTTTTCTGTACAACGCCGGGAGTCAACGAAACAATGATCAACACTTTCCACTAAATATTCCTCAAATGAGTCGACTTTGACAGTAATCGTTGAATGCAGCCCTAACGAACACACACGTAGACATGTGGCTAAAGTCAGCTCCCCATCTACAGACCACATTTATCTCCTCCATCTGTACCTTGTGCTGTATTTTCACAGTGAAAACATGAGCTACTCTTCTGACTCCGTCACCATCGTCTCTCTGCTTCACCTTTTTCCTCATCGCCAAAACCCAAAACTTTACGGCGCTCCAACAGGAGCAGAGAAAACCAAAGTGCGACGCCAGGATGGCAGGAGAAACTCACCACAATGATGGAAACAACTTCACGACTTGTCCCTTTTCTCCTCGAGGCACCGAGTTTGTTTTTCTCTTTGAACTTATCCAGGATGGTGTTCAGCTGCAGCTCCACTGTCCTCTGTGTCCACAGGGCGTCTCTGTCTCTGTGTCTCACTCTCTGCGCAGCACAAAGCGACAGGCAGTCGGGCGCCTTAAAGGCACACACTCCATTTTCTCCTGTGTGTGCATGTGTGTGTGTGAGGAGGAAAACGCCGTGGATACCAGTCTCACACACTTCCACACATGTGCAGTGTCTTTCCCTGTGACACTGCGGCTTCGAGCCACGCGTGTGGTCACTTCACGTGCTGCGGTCACATACGCTTTCCATCAGACTTTTTCTGCGTAAAAAAGTTTTATGCATCAAAGGTCCCCGATCAGAGGGAGAATGCAAACTGTTTTCTTGCATCAAAGGTCGGCAGCGTTTTAATCCCTGTTTATTCCCAGGACCCTGATCAGAGGGAGAATGCAAACTGTTTTCTTTCACTCACATGTCCCCACCACCTCCAGCCTGTTAAACGGCCTTTGTCTGCAGCCTTATCAGCCGCCTGCAATGCATTAGGAAAGACAGGGGCGTTTCGGAAGCTGTGGAGCGGACTTCCCGCAGAGACGCGTCTTTAGGGACAGTGTTGCCAGATCTTAAAAGTAAAAGGTTACGCCTCAGACTACAGTTATAATATTTTGATGAAAATTGTCGCACACACTTAATTTACACCGTGACGTAGATAGGACCAATCTCCTCCAATAACACATTTTCTAACCTATAAGACGTTTTCGCATAACGTAATTGTTACGTCATTACGTCATGCGTTGAATTTCTAACTCGAACGGGTTGCAAATACATCACATCCACCAAAGAGTAAAATCCGTCAGTAAATTCAATACTAAAGTTGTGTTCAGTTTTAGCTGAACACAACTTTAGTATTGAATTTAGTATTGAATATTGTATTAGTATTAAATTTAGTATTGAATATTGTAACAAAGTCGTGGCTTCTTCAGTGCTAATGCTAACGCCACAGTGGAATAAAGAACATCTACATTTTGTTCAGATGAAGACAACAGTCACTGGATGCTTAATTCAACCACACAATAATACTCGGGAAACACCACTTTAACTCATCTGGCCTCCTGCCATAACCACCTGCAACACACACACAAATCCAAGGTTCCAGGTCACTGTTGACCTACAAGGATACACATTGCACAGCGACAAGTTCATCTTACGTGATCCATGATCAGAGGCATGGCACTGAGTCATTTCAACAACATCAGTCCACGTCTTGGATTCCAAAACAAATAATTTCAGTTTTGTTGTACCCCCGTGTTACAGTGACAATAAAGACTATTCTATTCTATCTGGGCGGCTGACGTAGAGCCTTAAACAGCCTCACACAGTCAGCTTTGAACTAAGCAAACTGCGCTCATCTCTCTTCAAGGCCTTAAAGTCACAGACAGTCAAGTCACTTAGCTTTATTGGACTGCAATCTGTCAACATTCAAAAGTAACACAAAACCATCACAGACAGTTGGTTTCAAGCTGTACCACTCATTTCTCCTAAGATGTACTTCAAATATTCTTAAGTCTATTTCCGTATAAGTACAAAAGTCAGTGGACTCACATTACAAGGTCTGTAGTGTGGACAGACTGACCAACACGCCTTGACTGAAGGAAAATGTCTCTGTAAATAAATGAACAAGTGGACACACTCAAAGTAACCACAGCTACTACTGTGTGGTTTTTGGTATATCTTCTTATAACCACCAGCAAATAGTCAATGTTTACTCCAGTTTACACATCCTTGTATTACAAACTATCAATAAATATCTTCAAATATATTTCTGTTGTTCTACTTTGGTCTCAATCACAAATGACTGAAGGATCACCTCACAATTCCATACATATATAAACAATAACTTTTTGTTGTTGTTGTTGACTTCCTTTAGGCAACTGGACATGACATTTGCATTCAACAGAAGAGGTGGGCTAAGACACAACCTATCACCCACACACTGAAACCATTCTGATGAGGATTACAACGACCCATCAGACTCCTAATGACTGTTAACACTTCCCCAGATGACCCTGACGGCCCACCCGACAGGAAGGACCTGAAATCATCATTCTGATGACTTATAACTTTTCTCAACAACTGTCATCACATCAATCATTTACAGAAGAGTTCTCACCTTGTTGTCCTTTGAGGCACTGATGAACATGGTGAGGTCCACAGACGTCTGGATGTCGTTGATGTGCCTGCTGTGCTCCTCAGCTTTCTTCAGGACTTCCTGGAATATTGACAAACAGAAATGTTCCTCATTATCACAAGCTCTACAAAGATGCTGTCTCTCTGTGATTATTTCCTTTAGTATTTCATTTCTATAATACTGTGTGCTAACTATTTCTTTAGCAGTAATCAGGATTACATACCGATCTGTGAATCTCTCAGGTCGAACGGGTTCATGAAACACTGACAGCCCATCTGCTTGTCTGTGGGAAACATGATGATGTTGCCGCTGACATCGAACCCACGTGTTCTGACAGGAGACATTAAAAAAGGGACACAGAGCAGAAATTAAACACCAAATACACTTGACAGGAAATTATCACGTCTGCTGGAACTGCCTATATAGCTAACTGTTTATTTAATTTCATTATTTAACTACTCAACTATTTACACTGTGCATCTTCTTCTTCTTTTTCTTTCGGCTTTGTCCCTTTTTTTTCAGGGGTTGCCACAGCAAATCATTGATTTCCATCTCTCCCTGTTCTCTGCATCTTCTATTCTGACTCCAACTATCTGCATGTCCTCCCTCATGTCCTCCTTTGTGTGGCTCATTTGACATTTTACTGGAGTAATAGATTATTACAGTATTTACTGTTCTTAACTATCATTATAATGTTAATGTCACATTTATTTCCTCAGAGAACAAGCAATAAAGTTCAGTTATTTTGAGGTTTACTGCACTTTTATGTTAAAACTCTTATTTGTTCCTTACGTTTTTCTTGGAAGAACTTTATTTCCTTTATTTCAGCCTCGTGACTTTCTTTTATTTGTGCATTACACATTGTCTGATGTGTTTGCGTGTAATAGCAAAGAGAAACACAC
>NC_024326.1:10785281-10785779 GCF_000523025.1 Cynoglossus semilaevis
TATAAAAATAGAGTACTATTAATAACTGTATATCGCAGTGTTCTAGCAATTAGCTTGTGCATAGACACAAACATAGATTTACAATATATATACAATTATAATATCGTTATACACATATAAACTACATAATTAATAAAGTTATAACTTTGAATACATAACTACATTGCAGTGTTTTATCTGAATAAGCGTCGACATGACGTATATCGTATATGTTTTCCTTTAAATCAAAGATTTAAATTTCCCTTCCCCTGCCTCCAAATGATTGTTTGCTCTGTGTGTAGTTGTATATTTGAGCCACTAGAGGGCGCATGACTATAATCTCGTCGCGGGAGAACCCCTGGAATATCCAGGGAAGAAGAAGACACTTCTACGTCTTTGTCATTTGTGTGGTTGTATGCTTGAGCCAATTGGTTTTTGCCCTTCGGTGGCTCAAACTTTCCTTGTGGAACATGAAGAAAGGACTGCTCCCTTTTGCCCTCTGCTGGCAAAAGGGAGCAA
>NC_024326.1:10785879-10802522 GCF_000523025.1 Cynoglossus semilaevis
AAGTATTACTGACTTTTAACAGACTAATTAATGTTTATGTATTAAAAATAAAATAATGGGAAATAATGATGACACTAATTGAAAAACAGGTAATGTTTTAACCTTTAGTTTTGCTATTGTTTAAAAGCAGTATGGAGAAAAGCAGCTAAGTTCGCTAATGCACAGCCTGAATGCTGAGTTTACATCTGCACTGCAATACTCGCCCCCTGGGGACGGAAAATCAGAACGCACTTCGTTTAAAAACTCGCTTTGTATTTAAAAAATGTTTTTTATCAAAATTACTAAAACGTTGATACCTGTGATAAAGTTGCATGAATTTATATCGTTATTTAATATGTTTAAATTGGTTTAGTATTTCACTAAAACGAACTATTTCGTGAAAGTTTCACAAAAGCATCTTAGAGGATGGTTACAATTTTAAGCCTCCCGTAGCGAAGTGCTGTTCGGTTTTGCTCCGCCAAAACTCATATACTGACGTAGTGCCCGTCAAATGGGAGAAAAACCCACACTTTTACAGTTTCAATGTGAGATCACAACAAATCCTATTTTTTCAACATAATGCCTTTTGAACGGAAGTTCTAAAAATGTCTATTTTAATATTTACTTGTTACATGACATGTACATATTTGTAATATATGATTGAATAAATTTTATTTGTTGTGAAATGAAATGTCATAATTTAAGGGGTTTTATGCTTTAACAGTTGCTTTTCAAAATGTGTTAATTTGGTCCACAAAATAATTATCTTATAAAATAACATTTAAAACATTACAATTTATACTACTATATAACTTATACTCTTATCTCATTTGTTAAGATTTCATCATAAAATGTGTTCCTACGCCAAACTATTTTTGGCTACAAAGCGAGTGTTTAAACGAAGTGCGTTCTGATTTTTCGTCACCAGGTGGCGAGTATCTTAAATGAGCAGGGGAAGGGAAATTTAAATGCACGTGTGGCCCTCTGCTGGCAAAAGGGAGCAATTACACCCATCAACGTTCTGGACGGAAGTTGATTTATATATGCAGTTGAACGTTTGAGCCACCGTAGGGCGAATCGTGCATACAACCTAATGGCCGGACCTTGTTGTTGGCGGAGCTCAACCAAACAACCGACCGCATCACCAGACAAGATTTCTTCAAAAAAATGTGTCCCTCCGCCAAACTTTCCTTGTGGAACATGAAGAAAATAGATATTTTCGATAGAACAAAAGCGAATTTGAATAATAAAACAACGATATAAATTCATGAAACTTTTTCACATGTATCAACGTTTTAGTAACTTTAATAAAAAACTGTTTTTAACTACAAAGCGAGTGTTTAAACGAAGTGCGTTCTGATTTTTCGTCACCAGGTGGCGAGTACCTTAAATGAGCAGGGGAAGGGAAATTTAAATCTTTGATTTAAAGGAAAAAATATACGATATACGTCATGTCGACGCTTATTCAGATAAAACACTGCAATGTAGTTATGTATTCAAAGTTATAACTTTAATTATGTAGTTTGTATGTGTGTTTAAACGATATTATAATTGTATATATAGTAAATCTACGTTTGTGTCTATGCACAAGCTAATTGCTAGACCACTGCGATATATAGTTATTAATAGTACTCTATTTTTATATTTAGCAGACGCTATGTTCATCATATTTTTGTATTTATCCTTTTTTTTACTTAGTAACATTCCCATCGTTTCTATAAATAGTAAAATACAGTTAAAGTTAGTTAGTAAAACGTTGATACATGTGAAAAAGTTGCATGAATTTATATCGTTGTTTTATTATTTAAATTCGCTTTTCTTCATGTTCCACAAGGACAGTTTAGCGTAGGAACACATTTTATGATGAAATCTTAACAAATGAGATAAGAGTATAAGTTATATAGTAGTATAAATTGTAATGTTTTAAATGTTATTTTATAAGATAATTATTTTGTGGACCAAATTAACACATTTTGAAAAGCAACTGTTAAAGCATAAAACCCCTTAAATTATGACATTTCATTTCACAACAAATAAAATTTATTCAATCATATATTACAAATATGTACATGTCATGTAACAAGTAAATATTAAAATAGACATTTTTAGAACTTCCGTTCAAAAGGCATTATGTTGAAAAAATAGGATTTGTTGTGATCTCACATTGAAACTGTAAAAGTGTGGGTTTTTCTCCTCCTTGGAAGCTACTACAGACTTTAATGTGCACAAGACACAATGGACAGCAACATAAGGAGCCAGATCGCTAAGGGGACGCAACAAAAAAGCAGAATAAAACACAAATGAAGCCAGAACACTTCAGTATAGTCTCACTATAAAGTCCACGAAAAACAGCTCTTCAGGAAAATAAGTACAAAGAAAGCAACACATGCACAGCATTTTAATTGCAAAGTGAAAAACCACCAGCTGTAGGTTAGAGCTCCAGGTGAAGGGAAGGAAGGAAGAAAAGAGTAAGAATAAAAAAATAAACACAAGAAAAGCAACACATACGTCAAAAGTTTTTGGGCCAACAACACTGAGAACATCACAGATGTGAAGACGAGCGATAAAAACAAGTGAAAGAGAGAGAGAGAGAGAGAGAGAGAGAGAAAATAAACTTTGGTCCATTAAAACATTAGACGAGAACAAGATTACAATCAAAATATCTATTATTTTTTGTTTTTACAAGGTTTCAAACAATAATTACAGAGCTATTTACAAATGCACATTTCTGTATGTATAAAATAAGTTAAAAAATTAAGAGCACAATCTGTACAACATATAAACACTCACAAATTGAAATCTTTCAGATGCTTGATGAGGAGCAGGAGCTTTTCCTCCATGACTCTGCTGCAGCTCCCGGCGCAGCGTTTGGTCTCTGCGCCCTGAGCTTCGTTGCTGATCAAGGCCCCACTTTATTTCCCCCTTCCGGTACACCCATGGATCCCGGTCTCATCATGGACATCCTGGTCTAGACTCTGGAGCTATGAAGTAAATTCTCATTTTTAAGTGCTGTATTGAACTGCCAACACATTCTAAGTGCTTCACATTTTTCTTTCCCAGTCCTTGAATGTGCCAGCTGCTGCACGTGTGCCGTGGTTTGGCTGCCCCTTTTATTCAGCCCGTCTGCCTGTGGTTCACATGGGAGCCAGATTACAGTCGTCGTTGACCTCCACCAGGGGGATGTAGAACTCGGGGATCTCGAAGATGCTGGTGGACTTGTAGGTCGCCGGGTCCAGCTCCTGCAGCTTGAGCTGCCACTCCAGACGCTGCACAGCATTCAGAGCTGCGGCCTCGTGCTGTTGCCTCATCAGAAGACAAGTCTGTGGAGGAGAAACAGAATCAGTGTCGTCTCTGGAATTAAAAAAAAAGAAAATCCCACCAACTCACCTTCAGTTTATCAAACTTGTCGTCCACGTCTTGCAGCCAGGACATAAACTGCCTGGCGTTGAACCGGTCTCTCACTGATGTTTTCCCATCATCCCCCTGTGAACGAGATTGTAGAAATATTACAAAATGAAATCTCCATCATGGCTGTGCCTGAGCAGAATAGTGGACACGTGTCCCATACCTGGATGTCCTGGGGCATGTTGTACACTTCAGCATCCAGTAGAACTGTGCAAGCACTGAAGGGCAGAGTCTGATTGGCTAGTGTTCTGGCTGCTCGGTAATGAACCCGCAGGACTTCCTGTTCATTGGAGACGATCAGTTTTTCCTGCAACAACAAAAACAAGCTTAATTAGTGTTGGGGAAAAAAACATGTTAGAAATAAAAGGTTGGCCTTGAAGGTGAGGGAACTCACCCTTTCAATGCTGTGCTGCAGTCGGAGCTTCATGCGAACGACCTCCTGTTGTTTGAACATCTCTTTGAGCTGCTCAGGTAATGATGGAGGTGGGGTTATCTAGACAACAACGGAGGTGGAGACGTCAGGTCAAAGCAGGTCACACACACACACACACACAGACATGCATGGCTGAGGCAGGAATTCACTTTGTTTACTCTGGTGTGAGTCAGCAGCCGCCTCAAACATGTCAGCTCCCTGAAGGACTTAGCCATAACAAAGACTGCTCTCACATCTCACAGACACACACACACACACACACGCACACAAACAAACACACACACGGCTGGAGGAGACGTGTCTTCACAGATGTGGTTTTGTGTTTGTCATTGTTTTCTAAAACAACACGTATATTAAATATTTGTTCAGACCATAGACAACTGTTGGATACCCTCACCCAGGGGTCTTCACTTCGAACACTAGAAAAGGAGCATTTTTTAAAATTATGACCAAATTAAATAAAATACAGATACATTTCTGACATTAATACCATAATAAATGAACTCTGCATCTTTCCCAGAGTATTTCACATTGCACACCTCCCCTCGCCAACCCATTCTCACCTAATGAAGTATTGCAGAATTGTGAGAGAGTACTGGACAAATCAAAACTAGTGAAGTAGTAAAAAGTACTCAGACTCACCATGGGTATACACAGTTTACTAAGTGGGTTCCCATCTAGGAGGTAGGATCCGTTGAAGGTCACATATTCATCGTAATACTGAGGCGGTTGGGGAGTGACGCTGCACAACACCTTGCGCTTCTCCTCGATCTTCTTCCGGATGTGTAGGAACTCGTAGTAAGGGTTTGCCCTCTCCGTCTGGTAGGGCTCGATCTCGTCCAGTTTCACCGAGTCCACGATTGCAGCCAGTGACTGCTGGCCTCTCTCTTTCTCTTGATGACCTGAGCAGCACATCTGGGAGTTCAAAACCCGGGCCATCTTCCTCTTGCGTGGATGAGGAACGTGGACATCGGCTTCATCGTCTGCGGAAAGAACCTTGATTCTGGCTCCTGAAGAGTCGGACTCACGGTCTCCAGACTGTGGAGAGGAGCTCCCTGAGGTGTTGCTGCTGCTGCTGCTGTCACTCTGGGTTCCCAGCAGGCCAGTACTTTGACCCGGCTCTTCCCCAACAGTGGGCGGCTCCGGCTGGTCATCGGCAGGTGTCACATCCATCGGCTCTGAGGAGCACTCTGTTTTTGATTCAGGTACGCCTTCTGTAGCCGCACTGACCTCTGCTGGCAGACCATCAACTGCAGTAGGAACAGCAGTTGTACTGTTATGCTCAGGGCTCCGGGAGACATCGGTTCTCTCTTCGGCTACGTCAACAGGGCTAGAAAAGTCTTTTTTCTCCAGCTGAACCTCCAGGTTTGGACTGGCGGTGTCGCTGGATGGTTTGGGTGTTTTAGAGTTGAGTTTTTTGTCTTCTTGAGGACATTTAGACTCATTTGTAGTTTTGACCAAACCGAGCAAATACTCCCCTGAAGTAGAGCTGGGAATGTAAGCGATGGGAGACAGTGCCGGAATTTCTGTCCCTTCTGTTTTGAAGCTTTCAGCAACAATTGTACTGTTTTCCGGCTCTGAGGGCTCTGGGTTCTCCAGGACTTTGTTGTTCGGTTTAAAGTCCTGTGTGTTTTCAGCTTCAGTTTGTTGCTGGTTTTCCACAGTGGACGTTGTAAGTGGCTCTTTCTGCTGAATGGATTTTGTGTCTGTGAACACTGAAGGTGCGGCAGCTGCTGGTGGCTGATGGTGGTCACTGCCACTACAATCAGTCTGCACAGATTCTGTCACAGCCTGGACGTCCTTGACACCGGGAGGTTCAGTGCAGGGCAGAGTTTTCTGCTCTGATGATCCAGTCTGAGAGCCACCACAGGCTGAGAGGACCGGCTGTGGAACGAGGTTCTGATTCAGAGAGTCTTTGTCTGTTATTGTTGCTGCGGGGCAGCCAGAACCGAGCCCTTCTTTCTCTGTAAAAGAACTGGTCGTCGGACTGATGCTCTCTTTACTTTCTGCTGAGGTCTCACTTGTTTTTAACTCTTCGCTGACCAAGCTGGACTTGGGCAGAGTTTCAACAGGTTTAGTGGAGAAGTTGGCCTCGTCATCCAGAATTGCCCTGAGGTATGGAGATTCATGTCGGCCTGACAGCAGTGACCGGTTGCTTTGTGGCACATCTGGAAGACTGTTGCAATCTTTATCCTGAACAGACGGAGACCTGGTGGCGTGAATAACGAGGGAAGACTGGAGGAATGCAGGCTGGGAGTCAAGTGCTTCCAGATTCATGTCGGAGTCAAATTCAGCGTGTCTCGGAGTGAGTGTAGCGGCCTGACAGGAATCTTCTGAGCTGGCGACTGAGACCAAGGACACTGATCTGGACATGAGGCCGCAGCGTTCAGTCTCTGGTCGGGGGGACCTGGTCACACAGATGTCCACAGCTGAAGTGACCTTTGCACTGATGGAAGACAGACCCCTCCCGTCCAGAGAAACCGTTCTGTCCTTTGGAGGTTTATCAGTTTTATGGACGTCAGTGGTTTCAGAGCTTTTGGAGCGCATCAGCTCTTTACTCAAACACGGTTCAGACTTTGTTCTGTCTTTGGGCTTGGTCTTCCCCGCGTCTGCCAACGGTCTCTGTTTGAGCCTCTCTCGCTCTTTTTGCTTGATTTTCTCAAGATGTTTTCGATGCCACTGCTCAATTTCCTGGTCCTTTAGGCTCAGCATGCGCTCAAAGCTGGTCTGCATCAGGTCGTCATTCACCAGCCTCTTTTCTTTGGGCTTTCCGTCTCGTGTTGCTGGCGATGCTTTTGACTTGGCTTTGTCTGCATCCATCTCGGCTTTAACTTTGATCCTGGCCTGCTGTGAGCGTTCTTTGTGGCGCTCTTTGTCCTTGTCTCTGTGTCTCTCTGAGTCTTTTTCACTTCGGTCTCTTCTGTCACGATCCTTCTCTGGAGTTCTCACCACCTCCTCTTTAGATTTTGTGGATAGCGACTTGTTTTCAGACAGATAGCTCTTCTTCTCTTCTAAAAGTGATTTCAGATTGGAGCTTGAGGAAAAGCCCCCGTCTTTTACTTTATCCTTTTTCTTCCGGTCGTAGTCCTTCTCTTTGGAGCGATCGTGTTTATAATCCGCTGACTTCTCCTGAGGTTTTAGTTTTTTATCAGCATTTGTGCGTTCCTTTTCTCTGTGATCACCGACACTGTAGTCCCTGTCCGGCCTCTCCCTGTCAGACCTTTTGTCAAACTTTTCTTTATTTTTTCTGCCCTCATCGTGCTTCTTTGTGGCCGATAATAACTTGAGCTTTTCATTTTCTTTCAGGTTTTTATCACCGGACACGTGCGAAGAAACAGACCCCGTTCTGTCTTTATCCTTCCATCGTTCCACAGAATTCTGTGGCTCGGATTTTTCAGCATGTTCAATTTTAATCTTTTTTTCTTTCTCAGGATGCCTTCTCTCCATTTTTTCAGAATCCTTCTCCTTTCCTGGGAGCCTCTTGTCAGACTTTTCACGTGAGCCTTTTTCAGAGGGCTCCAGCTGTTCTTGATCAGCTGTGTTTCCACATATGGGTTTTTCGTCTGTCTCCTCTTTCATGCTGTTGCTCTGCAGTGACTCCTCTGGAATCTGCCCTGAGCTGTGGCAGTCCACCCTCTCGTCACGCTCGCCCGCTTTTGAATCCTTCACCTTCTCCTCTCTATTAGTGGCCTCTTTTCGCTCCTTTTTCACAGCTTTTTCTTTCTCTCGCTCCTCTTTCGGCCTCTTTTCTTTACTGTGTCTCTCCTTTACATTTCTCTCGTCCTTGGCCGGTGAGCTGTCAGAGGGTTTCTGAACAGAGCAGGTGTCGTCGCCTTCCTTTTTCACCGGGAGCGACTCTTCTGTCTCATCACTTTTAAAGAAATTCTCCTTCCAAAACTCTCGGTCAAACTCCAAATTCCTGTGGCCCTCCTTCCGAACCTCCTTCTGCCTGTGGCGGCTGCGCTCCGCCTCATACTCTCTCCTATGTTTGTCCTTCTCCTTGTGTTTGAGTTTATGCTTCTTCACCACCTTGCCTTCCAGGTCGATCTTCCTCAAGGCGACGTCAGTGCTGTCCGTACTGTTTCCTACGCTGGCGTCTTTGTAAGAGCTTGACAGACCATCGTCCTCCTCCACAGTTTGCTCCTTCAGTTGGTGTTTACTTTTTTCCTTGTGTTTACACCCTTTAGTGCTGGAGCCTTCCGTACAATAGTCTGCGTCTGTGTAGTGGTTGTACTTGACTGTGTCCATTTGACACGGGCTTTCACTAATGGAAACGCACATCTTTGCATTTTCCAGTTTGAGTGGCGTCTGTTTATCAGTCAGGCCGTGGTTCAGTTTGGGAGACTTGATGGAGGACAAGTGAAAGAGGTGGACAGAGGAGTCGTCCTTAGGACTGAAGGACATCTTGAAGCAGTCGTCCTCATGAACTTTTTCTGAACTCTCCGACACAGTTGCCAGAGACAGGACCAGTGTTTTGCTGTTCTCCTTTCCGTCTTCTTGGTTTTCCTTGTTTCTATTCTGAGTTTTGCTTTTCCTCTTAACCTTTCCCTTTTCTTTTTGTTCAACATTGTCTTTCTTGGACCTCGCATCCACCTTGAGGATATCCGAGCTCTGAGAACAGTTGGGAGAGTTCCTTTTCTCCGAGATGCATTCCATTTCATCGCTGGAGGTATCCGAACTGCAGTGGACTCGAGGAGTCTTTTGCTTTTTTAACTTGGAGCAGGAATCTCCCTTTCCACTCTGTTTCCCAGCCACGTGATTTCTACCTGTGTCCTCCTTCTCCCGCTGACGTAGGTCCCGCCTGAGGATGTGTCTGTCATTCAGGGCTTTACTAAGATCCTCTTCCTCGTCATCATCTTTGAACTCGTACTCATCCAGGCCTGGCACAGAGGAAGACGCCTTCATGATGGGTTTACCATCCGAGTCCTTCTCGGTATCCGAGTCTTCCATGTTGTCGTCCACGCTGGATGGATTAACTGACGGTGGGTCATCAGACTCTGTAGGGGAAGAATATCAAATTATCAAATGAATTCTTTTATTTTTTTTACATAATTTATTTTTCTTGAATGGATGTATTAATAGTAGCTAACTGACGTGTCCATTTTTAAAAAAGAATTCTAATGTGTAAATAAAAATATCAGCCCAAACTGCTGTGTGTTAACAAACCTGAAGAGCTGTCATCATGGTCCGACAACAGAATCTCCCCCTTCAACAGTTGCTCCAGCTCCTGGGAGTCGGCCACGTCCACTGGTCGCTCTCCACGCTTGTTTGCTTGGAATGCATTTCCGCCGTGACGTAGTAGCAGTTTGACAATCTACGGAAACACAAATTATGAAGACAGGAAACAGTTGGTGGCCCGTGGCTGAATCTGGCCTGCGACTTTTTTCCAAAATAAACACCAAATAATAAGGTTGGACAAAAAATAGATTTTTCTTCTATTTTAAATGCTGGCCCTCTGACAAATACAGTTGGTGACTCCTGGTCTAGTTCTTACATCTTTATGTCCACTGCTGGAAGCATCATGGAGCGGCGTGTCATCATCCAGACCCTGTGTGTTGACCTCAGCCCCAGCTGCTATTAAGACCTTGGCCACATCATAATAACCAAGATTACAGGCTTCATGGAGGGGAGTCCAACCTGATGAAAGCAGAAATCAGTATCAGGACATCGTCACCACATAATGCTCTGAGTTATTTGTTTTATTTCCGACGCCTATTGATGAAATATTAATTAGAAATAAATCACTAACTGATATAATCACTTCCCCTCACACTGTACCTGCGAAATCCTTGACATTCACATCGGCCCCCAGGCTAATGAGCTCTTTAACTTGCTTTGCATCTCCCCGGATGGCTGCCATGTGCAGGGGCGTCTCCCCCCTCTCGTTCCTCTTATTGATCTTGTCCTTCTGCCGAGAAGATGTGCTACTGGAGACTTTCTTCTGCACTGGGGTTGTTTGAGAGGGGTGACTGGGTGTAGAGTCTAGACATGGGCAGACAGAGATGCATTTAATTAGAGTTGAAAACAAGAAATTTCATCAGGTAAAAAAAAAAAAAAAGCCACCTAACAATTTTATTTTGTAGAAAATAAAACCAAAAAAAAGAAAAAGAAGAATTAGACAGAGGAAATTATTATTCAAACTAAAATGTAAAAAAAAACACATCATAAATAACATTCTTGTAGGTAAGGTTCCAACATTAAATATAAAGTGGTCGAGTCATCAGGTCTGCTAGTTAAAAAACTGTGATACAGGACTCATCGACTCAACGGTAAATAAACACTGAGTCATGCTGAGGAAGAGGTTAAAGCGGACAAGCACACAGACCTGGACTGTTGGCAGTCATCTGCATTAAGAGAGCCATCTGTTTGCGCTCTGACAGAGGATATCCAAACAAAAGATTGGGAGCCTGCGACTTTTTGCTCCCGGCCTCCTTTTTCACCTTTTTCTTGTCTGGTCCATCTTTATCTGCAACAAAACAAAAGAGCAATTTAAAAAAAAAAGACTGAAATACAGTTTAACCACCTTTTAATCAACAAAGTGATGTTAGTTGTCCTCTTCCCCTTGTATCTGTTCACCAGGCAGAGAAACAGATGACAAGCATAAAATACCAAAGGGGGCAAATTAACTGCATTCTCTTATATGCCTCCACCGTTGACACGATTTTAACCACAAACAACCGAGAGATTGTAACAGGTGCAGAACCACAATCAAAGACACACACATACACTCGCGCACACACACACACGTGCATTTGTATATGCGTTTACAGCCGCGTAGTAGTGTAGAGTTGATGACGTGTCTCTGTGTAAGGACGACAGGGGGCTGATGACCGGGCTGCAACCATTACCTGCGTACATGCTGCAGGGAGGCACTAATCTCTCTCCCCAGGTCTCACTGGACTGGCCTGGGTCTGAGTCATCTACAGTGCAAAGCAGAGAGGGTGGGAGAGGGGGAGAGGAGGGAGTGGAAGGGTGGGAAAGCACTGCATTAATGCTCACTCTCCCTCACCCTCCACAACATGTAGTCAGCTGCAGACAGGAAAACAGGCAGACTCTCACTCCACGCACAAATTAGGAGTCATGGCAAAATAGGAGACAAATCCCATTTGGAGGTGGCCACTAGACTATTGACCTGGCTCTGGTCTACGTGGACCTTAAAAGGCAGTGAGGAGAGATGGTTCCAGACGGAGAACCAAACGTCTCCCTCCACACCGGTTTATCTTCACTACACATTAATTACACTAGGGGGTGTTAAATGGAGGGGTTTTGTGTGTTTGAGCAATTCAGGACCACACAATGAAAATTATGATGTTGGTACCGTTTTCTGCCTGAGTTGGAGAAAAACCATCTAAGTGTAGTGAGTTAGATGAATTACCGTACTTCATTTACTGTAAATATGGTCGGAACCACCTACTTCTAGGCCTTTAATTTGATGCAAACAGTTGATACAGATACCCCATCTACCTACCTGATGGAAACAGACTTGTTTATTTACCCGTGTCAGAAGGGTAGAATTAACTCCCAATGTTTCCAGTGAGATTCTAAGCCCCCGGGGGCAGGTGTTTTATCTTGCAGAGCAGTTAACGTTGCAACGGCAAGAAGAATATCATGTTTCAGGCATCTGTTCTCAGGACTACGAGAGAAAAAAAAAACTTTCCTTTTTTCTCAGCACACATGTACCTTAGAGTGACAGCACTCTTTCACATGCTGCAAAGCTTTGACTAAAACCATTGTCTTTTACAAATAACCAGTGTGACAAAAAAAGTGTGACAATTTTCAATGCAGGGAAGAACAGATCTGACTCTGATGTTTTAACCATTACATTATGGTGTCTCCATGTCACCAGGTAATGATTATTAGCTCTTTTTCCTTTGAATATTATTACTGACTGCACAGACCACACAATAACCAGCACAGCCACTTCTCCAAAATGGTCTAAAACTTTGATCTCCTTAAGTCCAGTTCCTGTAGAGATGTAACATAAAACACGACACCAGAGGGCAGTGTGTGGACATGGCACCAAGCCAACAGCATGGTTCAGAAGGAGGAGCAGGAGGAGGAAACAGGAAGGAGCAGTTAACAACTCTCACCAGTGTCTGAGTCCCTCTCCTCCGTCTGGGCCGGGCTGCTTGTGAAGGAGAGCTTGCGCTTCATGGAAGACTTTGCTTTTCCTTCCTTTCCAAGTAATTCACTCCGGTCCAGCTTTGGAGTTTTGGTGAAAGGAGACAGCTTTTCCTTGCTCTGTTAGAGACGGGAGGGATGATAATGAATCAGATGTGAAACAGTGGTGTGCAGATGTAAACATAAACAACAACAGTAGGTGAAGAGCAGCATATAGAAGACTGATCAGAGTGGAACGTGGGCAGAATTTTATTAATGTAAACATAAAAAAGAAGACAAATAAAATATTAAAACAAACTGATTAAATTAGAGTAGGAAATTCCTCCTAGATCCCTTTTGGCAGGGACAGTACGGTCTATGGTGCATAGGAGTAAAATGACATCTAGGATAGTTTGGCTGCTGGTGGTTTGAACTTATAATCTGCCTTTAAATTTCTGATGGTTGGATTCAATCAAGAAAATAAAATAAATAATAACAAAACAGAGGACATTTCGTAGAAGAAAAGTCATAAGAATGATTGTTCTATAGCTAAGTGCAGTACAGTTGGACGTGAAACAGTCTTTCATGTCCAACTGTAACACTCTCATCTGCAGACAAAGCCCGTTGGTGCCATCTAATTTAGTCGGAGCAGGAAAATACATTTCTGGCAAGAAAAAAAACTGGGGAAAAAAAACTGCAGCGTGGTACGTCTTTGATCTCTGTGGAGCAAAGTGCCAACTGTGCACAACTGTAAGTCTGGTGGTGCTCACTGAATCTTGGGAAATAATAGCAGATGTGAAATGACTTTTGTGTTTAATGGGGAGTCATATAATTATTAGTACTATTGATCTGAAGGATGTGTATGTTTGAGGACTGGTGACTGGAGATCATTGACACGGCACCTTCCATTCATTATGAAACAGAATAAAGAAAGTAAAACCTCTTCAGTTGTCTCATACCTTCTTCCCCGCCTGCTTGTCCACCATGGCTCCATCTCTGTCACTCCCAGGTTTGGCCATGGTGCAACACCTGACTAGCTGTGACAGCTACAACACAGTCGGGTCATTATGTACCTGGAGACGGAGACAACACAATAGTGGTAAGAATTATTTCAGTTCCGACACATCCCAGCGTCAGCTGACGACAGACGTAGAGATTCAGACCTGTGGCAAACACAAGGTGTTTACACAAGACACTGGAAAGACGTCTTTAAACACAAAGAATATTTGAATGTCAGTGGTGCAGACTGTTTACAGGGAGGATTGTCAGCAACCAGAGTGAAATAACTACCAACTCACCAACACCAGATAGAGCAGATCATTGTTCTGAGACTTCAAGACCTCAAAACTAAAAACAATGCCGGAAACAGCCAGACAAGAGAGCATGAATCACAGCTTTGGGGACTCTCAAGCTTCTAAAGGTAAAACCTTCCAGTTCGAGGTCGACATTCTGGACTACTCATTAGTGTAACCAAGCTCCGCTCTGATGTGGTTTGTGTTAGTGAGGTCACACATATAGAAGCAGCGTCAATGGAGAGCATTAGGCAGAGGTGACATAACAGCCAGGTAGGCAGGTGTAATGAAATCGTCACGGTTTAGGTCACATGACTGACAGTTGTAATATAATTTCAAGGGTATTCATAAAACCTCCCACGTCCCACATAGACACAGTGAAGGATATTATTTGATTCAACCTCTGAGATGCCAATACGTTGCTCTGTAGAAATCCCCCGCCTGCTTTACATTACGTTGCGAAGCACGGGGGTCAGTTATGATAATCCAACAAACGGGGAAAACACCGTTACTCAAAATGAATCTTACTCCAAGAAAGTGCAACTTCAACACCTGCTCAATGCAATGTGGCTGCAGCAAACACTTCACAATAATTAAAATAATTAAAGCAGTCGGTCTAGATCTACAGGTGAGCCGCTACCGAATAAGGTTCCAAAAATACCAGGAGTCAGTATGTGACCTGCTGAAATGTCTTGATTTCCGAGATTAAATGATTTCCGTGTCTTAATGGAATAAATTAATTAATGTTCTTATCAGCTAACCATCAAAAGTGTTAAAAACCAACTTTTTTTGATTCTTTTGTTTTATACAACATGAGCAGGATTTCTTCATCACACTGCAATCTATTTCTAATTCTTTGATTAAAAACTGACAATGTGTAGCCACAATAATCATCATTATAATCAACGCTAGCACCGACACAACAACTCATGCTGAGCGCATGTTTTATGAGAGTATTTTATACTTAGTCTAGAGCAGGGGTCTCAAACTCAAATGAGTTGAGGATCATTGTTGTCAACTTCAGTGATCAGAGATTTATATTTAATAAACTCCATATTACTACACTTTAAACAGCTACTACAGATCTTCTTAAAATACTCAAATAAAGAAAAAAAATCTTCAGAAAATGACCTTAAGGACAACATTTAATTAGTCACAAGACACATGTGAGGGGGTTAGTGTGGGCCCACAGGCCAGGAGTTTACGGCCCCTGGTTTTAAGGGCTTAGCATGCTATCAAAACTGCCACACAAAACTAGAATACAAAAAAAAAAAAAAAAAGAACACAAAGAATTAAATTAATAAAAATTTCAAAGAGCATGTTACTTACAGTACACATTTGTTATTTGTGTGCACAACAGTGTTTTGTCTAACTGTTAAACAGGCTGTGAATGAAAAAAGGAGCTGCGTAGTAGCACACAGCATGGCTCTGTGGCACTCTAAATCACCGTAGTAGCAGTTTCATCATCACGGCAGCCCGAGGCAGGAGGCGGATTTCCTCTGTGACAGTTAAGACGTTCTCATTAGAACACACTTGAAAACCTCCAGAACAGCACATCACAAGTTACAGTCAAACCCCCCACACTCCACCCCCATTTTTTTTGAAAACATATCGCACGTGGCCGAGTGCAGCAGATGAATAGAATGGACAGCAGTTGGTGCCGTTTTTATTATGTGATACGGACCATTGTTATAATCACATGTAACAACTGTAATAACATTAGGTTATTATCCAACACATCACATGACTAAAAAAATATCCAGTCCATAACAAAGATGTTCTGGGACACACAGCAGACACATTTGATTCTTGGTTAATTCTTACGCTTTTTTTGGACACACTGGTCCCTTAAAAAGCATTTGTATTCTGCTTTCTGATACACTATCAGAACACGATTGCTTTTGGAGACTGTGCTACAAAAATAAAAGTGATGTTCTGTGATGTTATTGGCTAGAACCCTTCAGACCCTGTTTGTTGGACAGCTTCACAACCTTTCACGAGCCAGTCTAACAGCCCACTGCTGGTGAAGTTCTTTTCCAACACACAGCATCACTGCTCAGCTGACAACAGTGTCCATCATTAGTCAGCACTAAGCCAGTATGCAGCAACGCTGGCATTGAACCAGCTGAACGAAAGAAAAGAGTGGGCCACATTAAACGCAACAGTGAATTGGAGACATTAGAGAAATATTTACTTTATTGGACTGCACCAGAAAACAGAGGCCGACAGGACTTCATTCTGGGCCAGATATGAGGAAGGAGGGTGTGACTATAATTACAGAGGTATTTGGGCAAACGCCAGTGCAGAGTTCACGTTCACTGTTTCATGATCAACTTGGTGCAGTGCATGCCTCGGTGGAGTTACCGTGCTGCTTCAAGCGGCTTAAATCTTTGCTTTTATGATTACTGATGCTCCATTAAACATTAGTTAAAAAAGAAAACCCAGAGCAGCTTTGTATGGTTTGTACAAAGCCAACAGAGAGAGCAATAGTTGAGGACTTCACAAAGCCAACAGAGAGAGCAATAGTTGCCTAACCTACATAGAACCAACACATCTTCATAATCCAAGCAAGAAAAAACTGAAGAGACAATAAAATTCCTTGATTCCTTTAACGTTCACGTCAGCAATGTGGCTAAGAAATGCAATGGAAAAATTAAGACATATGACTAGAGAATAAATGAAAAAAAAACTAGCATATAATACCAGTAATATCACCCTTATGGAGATTTTAAAAAAAAAAGTTCACAAATACAGTATTTTTTAATTACAAACAAAACAGAAATTGTGTTTATTTTTTATTATTTTTTTAAAAACTTGACACATTTCATCTAGTCATGTTTTTATGGTTTCATAAGATTACATTTGTTTGTAATACATATCATTAATGGTGTGGTCCTAGATTTTCAGGCTGAGGCATTAAAACCTCAGGTTAAGTTTTTTTGGCTGGACTGCTGGGTCCTCTGAGAAACAGATGTCACTGGATTTATTTATAACCAACCGTTCCTGCACGTAAAACTCTTTAGGTTCTAAACTAAAAGCATTAATGACCATTTAACTGTAGTACCGTAGTACTGTAGTACTGCACCATGTGACTACTGACAGAAGAGAAAACGCAATATTGCACACTTTTGCATGTGCACTGCTGTTTTGACAGGCTTGCAGAGTGAAAGGTGGGGTCTGGTGTAGAGAGGAGTGTTGGAGGAGGGTAAGGTGGATGTGGTGGTAATAGTAGTGGCGTAGCTGGGCTGGATGAAGCACACACAGTACAGTAACCTGATCCAGTAACAGCAGGATTCGACAGGGAGGGAAGAGACCTAAGAATAGCAGAGTATGCCACCATCACTGCCATAACCACCACCAGGAGCAGCAGCAGCAGCAGCAGCAGCAGCAGCAGCAACAGAGCCGCTCCACCATAACCGAGTCAGTGGAAGGTT
>NC_024326.1:10802694-10822618 GCF_000523025.1 Cynoglossus semilaevis
GCAGCAGCAGCAGCAGCAACAGTGCCGCTCCACTATAACTGAGTCAGTGGAAGTTTGGAAGCTGTAGGTATAAACTATCTGATCTCCCTTTGGTCTATCATTAGGCTGCACAAACTGTGTATACAAAGAAACCAACCTAAAAACAACATGGGTTTTTGATTAAAAAATAAAGTACTAAATGAAGACAATAATTTGTACATTTTCATCTTCAGATGTATTTATCCAATAACTTACAAATTAGCTGGTCTGACTGGCTACATCCCGTAAGCGGTTGCATTAAAGTGCTTGAGTGACCAGTCATGGTTTCTTTAGTATTTTTGAGGGAAAACAAGGAGTTGTGATTTAGTTCTTCACTGCCTTTTCATGTTTCATCTTTCACCTGAAACCAGAAACAAGATGCACCAAATATTATTTTGGTATGAAGTTATAAACACAATATAAGGTCCAAAATTATCCTGTGGGTAGTTTGAACTGTAAATTTATATAAACGCTGTTGATGGAAGACAAACACCAACCCTGTGATTAAGTGCTTGTTATGCTATATGCTGTCACCCTGAGAGCTCTCTCTTAGCTACAAACCAACTTTAAGCCTCCGAAAATAATGTACATGTTTCCAATACATCTGTATACTCAATCAAAGTATAAAATCCTTAGCAAAAGAATTTGCCCTTTTCTCACAGTCAGTCTGAACTGAATGCATATTCCAACAGACAACACAAAATGACACTGCATCCCTGTAAGGCAGCTGTTCATCTTCTACGTGGACGCAGCTCCAAATATACAAGGATGAAGTTCGATGCACAGCTCATATAAATCACCTTATTAAAATGTCTACAGTCTGGGTTACAAGCACCAAAACGGGGCTTAACCCAGGGCTCACCAAAATGTACTGAGAGCCACTTGAAGCCTGCTGCCACTGCCCTGAATGTAGGTTAATGATCAGATACCCAAGCAGTGGACAAGAACAATGAGGCCTTTAGTAGCGATTAGGGGTTAAAACGGAAGGGGGTGGGGAACAAGGCAGGGATTAGAGCAAAGGTTAGGACCTGGGCATAGATCTCGTTCTCTCCCCACTAAAGCGTCAAGCTCACATGACTCAGCCAAACACTGGGAAAGTGTTTCCACACAAGCCACATTAATGTCTACACTAAAATTTTAAATATAAAAAGTAACTCACAACACCATCCACCAGCTTAGAAATGAGGAGAAAAATGTGAACTAAACTGTATCTCAGACATGACATAATCTCCACCCGACACCAGTGACGACATAGACCTGTGTAAATTTACACTTTGGTAAATCACAAGCTTCCATCCATCTTCTTTAATATTCAAAGTCTGTTGATTAAAGTTATTATATAAAACACAATTTACCTTCTTATGATTCACAAGATTCTGCATTGCTCAGAAGGCCAGACTTCCGAAGCAGCCAGGGTAAACAGGATGTGTTCGTTCTTTCTGGCATCAATACGGCAAAAATAGTCCAAGAATAACAAAGCCGAACCAGACAAGCCAGTCAAATTGTCTATAAAAGTGCAAATATGTTGTTAGTCGTTCATAAAGACAAACATAACTTCTTCTTCGAGACAAGTAATAAATACTCTACCTAAAAAGAAAGGTTTTGATGTACTGCACCATCACAGCAGTCCACATATAATATGGACAATAAAATACAAATGACCACTACAAATACTACACTCCTACAAAACAAAAACAACACCCTGCATACACCCAGCTGCTCGTGAAGACTTGCACATGTTGTGTAATCAAGCTGTTCCACCCTCCTCATACACAAAGACTCAGACCTGCACTAATATAGACTTGCAGGGCAATTCAAGGCTATAACACAATAACTGTGGTAAACACTGCACTAAAAGTAGCACGAGGTAGATTAGTCGGCTGTTTGGAGCAGTAGTCAATAAATGAAAGAAATAACAAACCATGTCCTATCATTATTGTATGTAAAATATTCATTGACAGTGTGTTTTCTATTACCAGTAGTGAAATACAGGATTTCCATTATGTTTATTAAGTAGCAGTGGCCACAGTCACTCATTAATTTCTGTGACTGCTTCAGAACTGCAGCACAACAATAACTACCTGTTACAGTTAACAGTTGTACCTATGATAGTACAGTAACAATAAACATCCTAAAGTGTCTCACCCACGAGGCAGCACTTGGTTTATCGATACACAAAGTCTGAGGTTATTATAGTTTTAACGTCACATAAGATTTAAGTGCTTAACGGTAAAGTCGGCTTAATTGTAGATTATGCTCCTCGGCAATGTTCATATGTCTGTGGCTCACAAGATGAATAACAGTGGCAGGCTCACATTTTTCTTTTCAAATCATGGGCAGTCATGATGTCATAGAGAACATGGCTAAACACACGAAAAAAATCCATCCATTATCTTAAAGTCTTGGTGCCCATACTGAAATTGACTTTTTTTTTTAGCTCAATTCTGGTTAAGATAAAGAATTGTAAAAACATGTACAAAATGTACATGCATGTTTGTACAAAAACGTGCCCTAGACAGACAAAGTCTTCACTTTCAAAACGGAAAAGCAGCAAACCGTGACCAGAAGAAGAGATGAAAATCATTGAGGGGTTTTCCCCCTTAAACAATCCAGACACAGTATTTATTAAAAACATAAACAAAAAGAGAAACTGTGCAAAGCATAACGTTAACCTAAAGCAAAAGCTCAGAAGTTTATATTGGCAATGCAAATCCAATTTTAATAAATATTGGGTTCAAATTATATTCAAATTTTATTTTTTTACAAGATAAAGAAGAAGTTTTTCAAATTGTACTTGGTTAGATTCTTCAGGGTGCAGATTTTGATGAATAAAAATACAATCTAATAATGACATTACTAGATGGTTTAAAAAAAGAAATCTTCTTTTTTAATTTGCAAGTCATTGCATACCACCTCAAACGCTGGTTGACCAACATTACTATCAGACGAAAAGTGCAAATCATTCAAAACACTTATGTAATCTGTAGAGAAGGGAGAGAGAATTTAAACTCTCCAGTGCACCGACTCTGGGGGAGGACAGTGCATTAAAAACACTGACTGCTGGAAACACAACAACACAATTTCCCTTAGGTCTGACGTGCATAGCCCTTTTGCATCACACAGTGCTTTTATTCAGGACAATAGTTTTAATGGGCCACCCTTCAATGTGAGGCAGATAAACTCGACAAAACAAATAAACACCTGCCAAGAAAACTAAAGTTATGTGCAAAATTCCACTCACAATATTGGTAAATATGTGGGTGATCCATACAAATATATATTATCATGTGTCAACGGGAGAATATAATTGTTCATTTTTCAAAAAGCATTTTTACATTCATCAGTACAATATAAATAATGTGTGACTTCTTGCTTTGTGGCCTAGCACCAAATGACACACTGGTCAGGTTGTTTGTGTTGTTGTGACACAGGCAAACAGGGTGTGACCCTGCCCCGCCTGTTGGCTGCCAGGACTGGTTCTAGCCCCCAACCCCTGACCCTGAACAGGATTAGGCTGTAGACGGTGGATGAATCAATAAATGAACGTGTGTTAGGGGAACACAGTCTTGTGTTGTCGGGGCTATATAAACATCTATGCCTTCAGGTCAATGTCATATGAAGCAACTTGCTAAAAATGAAACCACCACACAGGAAACCTTTTTAAACAAATAATTTAAAAAACTGTTCTAAAATAGCAAGGCATAACTATGCAAAAATACTGCTGTGCATGTATGTTTAATTTATAATTCTTGCGCTACTATGTAATGAAAATGAAAAAAATTATTTCATTAACAATCCTAAGATACTAGGTAATTTTTTTTCAATTTTTAACTTCTCAACTTTCTACACAATAAGCATAAGCACTTTCTTGGTCAAGATCACAGATCCACAAAGGATTTAAATTGAGTTTGTTTGCCTGGTTAAGATAAATACAAAAAATAACATTTTTCTTTACTATTTATAATTGCTGGTGTTATTATTGTTATATTAATCTCTCAAGTCTTTTTCTTAGGACCATATTAAGTATAGTTAGGGATACACAAGACAAAATGGTCCACCTTTTAACAACCTGCGTATTGAAGAAATTAACAGAAATAAGTGAGTGGCCCATATCAAGGTTATTTGCAGATGAGCAACCAGATTAAAAGAGAAACACCATGAACAGGTGACAGTGACCTGTCTGTGGTGCATGAAAACAGCACAGGATCTGTTAATAAATGAAGGTTGGTGATATGGGAGCAAGATAGTTTGTATGTCATTGTACTTAACTAATTAATTGCATTTGTTAAACTGTGTAATTATGGGCTAATTACTTCGAAGCAAATGTGGTCTAGGTTAACCACTCTCATCTCACGTTACCTCTAAAAGTCTAGTTTAACAATGTAAAATTATCTTATATGTACCATTTACCAGGTTTATACACTGCATAACAAAGTGGATTCTTATATGATAAAATATTATCTTATAATAAATACAATATATAAAATTACCTGAGAACGAACTGTTAGATGATAAGAATATAAACACAGATGGTCAAAACATTTAAAATTATTAAATATTAAAATTATTTAATGTAATGACTAAGTCACGTGTAAGACATTCTTTCATGTCCAAATATTGAGATTAAAGGAGCAGTATTTGTATTAAATTGCTAGTCAAATTCAAACGCGTATGTACAGTTGGGGTGGCACTATTTAAAATGTAAGGGTGGCGGTTTTTGTCGTTTCAGAGCGGTCGTTGCACGAACGGACAGCCATCTAAAAACAGGCAGCTTTTGTATCAGGCAACACACCCCCAAAATGTCAGAGTCACTGGCTGGGAGGCGCAAAGAGCTCACAGTTATTCATGCTGTTCCACTTCATTTTAAGCATAAGCAAACCATAACTATATGAACGAAATATATAAGCTCCAAATTGTCTTAATATGATCTTGGTCAGATCGTTAAAAATTATTTTAATTTAAATTATTTACCCCAAAGTAACATCGCTTCTGTTTTGCGATCAATCCTCAGCCAGCAATATGTTATAAAACGCTAATATTAGCAACTTATATACGGTTACTATTATTTATGTGGTTACACTTAGACGTCAGGGGCCAGCTTAGCGATACGGCAAGGCTGATAGAAAGACACGTTATATCGAATACCATGTTGTAACGGCACTATTACAAGACATAGAGCAGAACGCAAGCTGAGACAAAGCCCACTGCAGCCCCTCCGCTGCCCTCACAGCGAACGTCCCCCACCCCATCGCCTCATCTCAATTAGCTTAGCTGCTTCCCTTCACCACACATCCTCCCTGGCTATTTGGCAGCTCTGCTTCAACCCGACATTTTCCTCTTGCTCTCTGGACTCTGCAATGCAACAACGGTGACTAGATAAAAACACGACTGTCTGAATCCTTACTTCTAGACGGGTAAGGGACTCAAAGAGCGTAACGCACGTGGCTCACAACTAAACTGTACCAAAAGCAAACACATAACATTCCATTTTCTCACGCACTTTACGTCAAGCTATCTAGCGCGTTAGCCCGCTCGCGGTAGCCAGATGGCTAATGTTAGGAAGCGAATTTTACCACAATCGCACAACAAATCTAATAAGATACTTACCTTTAAACTGCCCCGCACTGTGCCGCTGTCTCATGTGCCTTTTGCTATTGGTATATACTGCGTAATGTAAACAATTATTCTCTATAAAATTAGACGTTTACAGTAGCCTACGCTAGTGTGACGTTCATCTCTGGTTTGAAAACATCGCAGCCTCTCGTCGTCCGTCCTCTTCCAGAAAAGCCCAGCAAAACACGCGAGCGTCACTCTGATTGGCCCACGAGAAACACGTGACTGAACAAACCCCACCGAGCTTATAAGGTCTCCGTCTGCTGAAGAGACCGTGTTGATGGGTATGTTTTATACCATTTGTATCTATTTTTACCACAAAATAGCGTATTTCGAATAGTTTTTGTTTTATACCTATGATGTTTTTGTAAGTTAGAAGCGTTTATAATCCTTTAACTAAAGTCTGCCGTGGTAATACATACTGAAAGAACAGAAGAGGGAGAACCGTAATGGGCATTTGACGTCATCTTTTCCATTGCTGTGCTGCGGTTAGTGCGTACGTTGCCGAAGCTGACGTCCGAGGTTTTGTCTGTCGTACTAATATTTTTACAGTAACGTCAGGCGATTGAACCCTTTGAATTGCGACACAGTAGAATTGCAGTGTTTTTCACGCTGTCACTTTATATTTGCTGGTTTTAGGACTGATGGCGCAGTGGCATTTGCATCATGGAGGAATGCTTTACGCATGCGCGTTGGTGCACATTATGATCCATGTTGCAGAGCAGGCTGAAGCTTGAAAGTCGCCAGAGGAACGTGGGATGGGGGAAGGGAGGCCGGCGAGACACCCAAACGCCACCAGGGCGAGATGGTAGTGAGAGACGCAGTTTAATTCAAGGATCTGTATTAAATTTAAAGGCATCTTAAATATGTGTAAGGTATTCTTACCCCCATTTTTCTTATGCACAATATGAACACATCTTCAATAATGTATAGTCCAAGTTGTAATTCATGTTCATTATAATTTTGTATGTTTGTTCAGTATTAACCATTAATCAGTCATTACTTTAGGGCCCATTTAATTTTTTGTTTTAGGTCACGTAGGTCAAACATTGACCTGGAATTATTCATTTCTCTTATTATTTGTCTTCTAAATTAAAAGGTAGGCAAAGCATTCCAGTTGCATAAGACACGGTTGCAGCAAATGGCATCACATGCAACAACAGGCAGCGTGTGTGCTGTCTTTTTAAAAAGGATTAAAACATCAAGAACCTCAAATGATGCTTGTGCATTTGTGCACTGTCTGCTTAAAATGGTGCAAATTTCAATGTTATTGACTATGACCTTTAATCTGCAATATTTACCTACAGTTTAAATAAATACTATTACAAAGATATTTAAATAATATAAAATTTGTTCAATTTTATTTTTGTCTCATTAATATAACTGTGATGCAATGACATGTAGAGCGTAGCTTTATGAACAATTTATTTACACAATATGTTTGCATTATACATATCAGTTTCAGTGAAAGGTTTGCTGTTGGCAAAAATGAGACATTTACCAACAGTCTCTACAGATCCTGTCTTACACCAAAGCCTGGTCCTTTCGGAGGCTCTGTGAGAGAAGTCAGGCCTCCTGCAGGCTCACAAGAGAAACGCCCACTTCTGTAATTCAAAACAACAACAACCACAAAAAAAAAACATGTCAATGTGTGGCAGATGTGAATGAAATTTTTCAGTGACATTAAACAAAACATCTACCTGGGCCCTGGTGGTGGAACTCTGCCTGCCTTTAGATCATCAATAATATTCTCTATGTCCTTAGGCGTTAGATCTTCCTGAAAATATACAAGTACAAGATACTTCAGTACAATGTGTAATTATTAAAACAACCCATTATTTCATAGCATTTTATAAAATGTAATGTTTGATTGAGATAATTATTGCAAGCCAGTATAATTTCTGAAAGGCTGTTAAGATTAAAACAAAAAACAAAAAATGATGCTATCAAAAAGTAGAACACACAATTTGGTACCATTTAAATATCAAATCAGAACTGTGAAATCAGTGATAAGAGGTAGTTAATGCATTTTTAAAAACAGAAGCGGATTCGTGCTGCTTGGTTGATAACAACCGGTTATAACGATATAAAACACACCCACACTATCTAATTCTACGGTTTTAATCGATAATAGATAAGTATTGTGTATAAATAACCTGTATTTATTTGTACTTTGAAGGTTTCGTGTTCCTAATGTAAGGCTGAGCAAAAAACAGTTAAGGTTTTAACTTAATAATGTTAATTAAGTTATAATAAGTTGGAATGCAATCTGTACTCACATAATAGTTATCATTGATCTGGACCATTGGAGCATTGACGCAGGCACCTAGGCATTCCACTTCTATTAGTGTGAACATCTTGTCTGGAGTAGTCTCACCAACCTTGATACCTGCAGTGAGGCAAATGAAGACATGCTGTTTATGGAGATAATGTACTAGTACTACGTAGGAATACGCAAGTGTTACAAATGTTATATTCCAGTTTAACAATACTAAGAACTGTTACTTGATTCACTAGGAAATAGGAGACTGTCACATTTAATGTAAACAGGAGTATTAGTCATCTGGGTTAATTTCACTTATCGTTTCATGTTGCAACTTTCTTTGTCAAATTGCACTTGTTTAGTCCATTTTTCCACAGTTATGTACAACTCAAAATTAAAAAAATGATAAAAAAATATGCATATGAACACGTGTCATTGATTTTGACTAAAAAATGCAAAACTTACCAAGTTTGTTTTTGATGGCTTCCAGGATGCTGTCAGAGTTGCAGAGCATGCAGGGTGTTGTTGTGCAGATCTGAATAAAGTATTTTCCCACAGGCTGACGCAGGTACATGGTGTAGAATGTTGCTACTTCATACACCCTCATAGGAGGTATATTTAGCACTTCTGCAACCTGAGTGACAATAATTTTTGTAATTTACATGAGAAAAACAACCCAGTGTCATATGATGTACATTGAGATATGACCTAAATACCTTTGTAAACCTAAGAAATGCAGACAAGAGAAAAAAAATCACTCTGCCTTGTTCATTGCTGAGATGGGGAGCCATCCATGTTGCCTTTGGGCAAGATCCAACACTGGAAGAGTGGCTGCTTGCATGTATCCTTCAGGGTACATGGAAATAATGGTTTGAATCCTCTGCAACACAAGTTTTTTTTTTTTTTAAATTAACAATTTAGATAGATTGACTCAGCATCTGGACATAAGTCATTTCTAGTAACATAAATATAGACATTTGAGCAGAACAAATGTCAGATTTACCTTTTTGTTCTCTTCAGTGAACTCAAATGGGATATCAGAGTTGTTGTCAGGGGTATCTCTGTGCTGAGAGAAAGACAGCAATATGTATGTTCAATATAATACTTGGTGTATTTGCATCAAATCCCACGTATCCTTAAAATATGTGAAATATATTCAATTTTGACTGCGCAATTATGACCTTACAAAATACCTGTTAGAATTTATTACAAGTAGCCTGTCATGGTTAGGGTCACATTTATTTCTACTTCTGCACACACTGCCACCTTGTGAGCAACAAAGAAATCTTGCGCAAATTAAAACATCTAAAATGTGAGGGTCTGACTTTTAACACATCCAAAACATTACACTTTAAAACTACTTTGAAACTCGCAACCTCTGTGGCACATTTTTATATCAACAAAGCTCGCAAACATCTTTATTTCCAAGAGACTAAAACCATGGCACATTTCCATTACCAGTAAATCACAAGGGCTGTTGTTGTGAAGCATGTCTTAAATAGGCTCCACAGGTATCTCAATGGGGAATTAAGGTTTTTTTATTAAGTATAACAGAATAGAAGAAGAAGAATGTATTCATGCTTTAAGACTAAAAATGTCAACATAATGAAGCACCACAATAAATTTGGTGAAGATATTGTATGATAAACTCTTTCACAATGAAAAAATGAGAAATTTTGTTTGTTGTCCCTACTCACTGCTATATTGCTAGATTATCTGAGAAAGACAAAATCGAAATAACAACATAAATTGCAATACTACACAATTTCCTACACACCAGAGAATAAAGTTGGCACTCACCACAAAGATGCCCCCAGCTCCAGCACGTGCAGCAGACCGATGCAGATGCCTGACCTGTCTGGCCTGTAAACCAAACAACAAGGGAGTGATGAAGGAGAAGCATCAAGATTCAAGAAGGTACAAAAATAAATAAAATAAAATAAAAAATGAAGACCAAACGGAACACATTGTGTTGTTGTCGTTATCTGCTTCAGAAGCTGTCCTTAATTATAGACAAGCATAATAAAGTTTTACATATATGTAGTTTGGATTCAAACATTAAAAATATGGTTAAATGTAACAACCTTTTATCAATAAATTATGTTTATAACTACGTACATTCTTAAGAGACACAAAATACTTATACTAATACTATAATTATTAATTTATATAATAATATAAATAAAAACATTAAACCTTCTATTTCACCTACAAAAACCTACAAATTGAATTGTTGTTAAACTAAATAATTAAAATATTTTATTTTGTTTCATTTGTATTATTTCGTAACATATTTTAATGAGTTATTTTCTTACATTGGCATCGGAGCACAAACATAACTATCAGTTGTATAGAACATTTCAATAGCTCTATAAAATAATTTATTTTTTAAAACGTTAGACAGCAGAAGGCTAACACCGATAGCATGCTAGTGTTTTCCCAGCGTAAGCTGTATCAGGGCCTCTGCTGCTGTGTGCCCTTGTGAAAAGTCACGGCATGTTATCTAAAAATGACAACAACAATAATCGCAACTTTTAGCCAGAAGTACAAAGAATACATCCATCATACCGTGTGAGAGACAGCCGAGCGAAGAGCCCCAGACAAAAACATCTTATAGCCTCAAGTTTGGTCCCGGTCAAAAATGGACAGTACACCAGCACATCAAAATAGGCTCTATCCTTCTCGATTAACTCTGCCTGACGTCGACAAGGCGCTGCGTCGTCTAATCGATCCCAGAGTGGTAATTTGAGCTCAATACCACTCGTTTGAGTCGACAATCACTTCCTCTGAGCTCTGTTATGTAACCTGGTAGTCGGTGTAATATGACCAGAGGTTACTAGGAAATAATATTCGGTATAATATTCGATCTTTTTTATTATAAAAAAGATCGAATTGAAGAAAAACAATGATGACACCAAATTAATTCCTTGTCAGAAAGTTAACGTTTGAGTACTGGTGTATATACAACAAATGTTTTATAAGCATTTGATTAAACCTCATATTTTGACGATTTATGTTTATAGATAGAAACATAAATGATTATCATTTGGTTGCAATTAATAAGTAATAAATACGTTTGGGTGATTCCAATTTGATATTATTTTTTCTTTCTTGCAGTAAAATTATGAAATGTTTGAGGAAGCAAAACAACTTTTTTCACAGTTAGTAGTGAAGTCACATGTAGTTTTTGCACAATCCTGATCTCAAAAATGTTGCATCAACATTCAGTAGGCTTCAACAAAGCACAACCTCAAATGCATTCTATAAAACAATGTAAAACATGTTGACACTGAGTTGGCTGTATTTTAGATTTATGCTTTCTACAAATAAATTAGGGCTCATTCAGGTATAAAAAAACAATTTGTACTTTAGCTACATACAAAATCCCAAAAACCTCACAAACCTTAAGTATATTCAATTTCTCCTATTGGGAAGTAGATATAGATTAATCATAGCTGAATTATACAAAGTGCACTATTACTAATTAGAGCAGTTTCTATGTCAGCTTGAACTTCCCTGCTCTTGTCTGCGTGCCAAGAACCCATCCATATATATTAATTCCTCCTCCCCCTCTGCCTCTTCTTTTATCTCCTTGCTCTGAAAAATATTACAATCAACAGGCCAGGGATGATTCAGCCAATAAAAAAGTAGGAGTGCTGAAGCTTGGGTAGTGATTGGCTGCAGTGGCACTATGCAGACTGGATAAGGTCTGGGCTCATGGATGGGAGGTGGGTCCTCATGCGAGCTGAACTGTGCTGCTGTTATACTGAAGGCCTAGTAGTGTTATTACTTCTCCCAAGAGGATCAGCAGTGGCTCCAGATTAACCTATTTTCCAAGTCACCCTCAGATGATATAGGACTGTCTGCGTCTGTACTTCCACAATGGTTGTACCTAAATCCGAGGACAAAATGTACTACCCTCCTCCTGACCTGCAGAGGGATGCTCATGTTCCTAATTTAAACTGGTATCTGGAACTGTACAGGAAGTCTCTTGAGAATCCAGAAGGTAGGACAAACACTTGTGAAGTTATAGTACTAGTGTGTGTACTAATATTATGTATTCCACTGAGCTCATGTACATGCAGTATCTCCTTGTCTGTCTGTCCTCTTTACCCTTCAGCATTGACCTAAAGTGTCACATTTATTTCAGCTTTCTGGAAAGAGGTTGCTGATGAATTCTTTTGGAAGAAGCCGGCAACTGGGCCAATGCTGCAATACAATTTTGACATCACCAAAGGCAATATATATGTCAAATGCATGGAAGGTGCTAAAACCAACATTTGCTACAATGTCCTGGACCGACACGTCAAGGAGAGGAACCTCGGTGCGAAGGTTGCCTATTACTGGTAAGCATCAACACATCAGACCAGGAATAAGTAATGGCGTTGATGGGAAATGCTGCGCAGAGTTATGTCAGGCACTCACAAGTGCTGTGTCCCCCACTGCAACATGAGCACCACAAAACAAACCACAGACTCACTTTAGTTTCGTCTCTCTTGCAACAACATTCCAAAGTTGTCCATTTTACACTCATTGCAAAAAATTTCCCCAGATTTCGTTATTTGGTTAAACACATATTTTGTACATTTGTATGAGTCATTCTTTTTTTTTTTACAAACCACTGCTTTTAGTAAAAGTTTAAAAACGGTTCCAACACTGAGTAAAATCTAAATTTTACTATTTAAATTAATAGTTTACTTAAATTACTTAAAACTAAATAATAATAAAAATGACCTTTTTTGTGTGTTTCCTGTCTTACATCAGTCTGTTTGCTTTGTCAACTAAAGAAGCTCGGCAAACAAAAACCAAACGTCCTGCAGTTCAGCAGTCATATGGGTCCATCCAGTACAACTGGACACAGCAGCCACAGCAACCATTAGACACGCGTCTAAGTGTCTTGACAGTGTTTGCATGACACCCTGTAGTTTACATAACACATCTATTCAACTGTTTGCCATGCAAGTTCAACAGCACATATGAGGAGTTTAAACTGCAGTGTGTCAACTTTGTATGATTTCGGTATGAGTGAGCAAACTTTGTTCCACATTTTCTACACTTTTGTTCTGCATTATTTAGATTTTATTTCCATTTTTTGTAATGGATTTAAAATATGCCATGACACTCATATTTCACTACACTAACAATGACGTCTGGTACAAAAGTGAACCTGCTTTTTTTAAGTTCTGTCATACACCACCTACATAAATCCTGTCGGTGAATGGACTCACGGTCGGACTTTGCACCCGTGTGTTGTTTAAAGACCAGTCCGTCACAGGCATTTTGTTCAGGTACTCACCATTAATGATGATGATACCTGGACCTGCTGCCCTGTGGAAACACTGTTTTACACTACAGACCTGTCAGAGATTCAAACACAACACATAGAAGATTTGTGTTGATAATGTGTATTCTCTTGTATTAACAGGGAAGGAAACTCGGCCAACGATCACATGACCATCACCTACTCTCAGCTGCTGAGCCAAGTCTGTCGCTGTGCTAACGTCCTGAAGCAGATGGGTGAGAGCTTTAAGGCATTTGCAGCATCTAATAATTCCTTTAAATAAACTACTGTTTTCTGCTTCAAAATATGTTGCATTCTCAGTGATTGTGATACATGAATATTGGTCTCTGATTAAGGTGTGAAGAAGGGAGACAGGGTGTCCATCTATCTACCCATGATCCCGGAGCTGGTCTATACAATGCTGGCCTGTGCCAGGATCGGTGCAGTGCACTCTATTGTGGTAAGTGAAAAGAAACAAAGGTATCATGTTCGGGTATAAAGGCAGCCTCCACCGTGGGGTGAAAAGATGTGGTGTGACTCAACACTTTGTGCTGTACTATTGCCAATTATGAATGAATGAACAACTGCCGTGCTACTATGAACTCCTCAGGGATGTCTTTGTTGTTCAGTACAGTCTATTGCTGCATCAAATAATTCTCTCCCAGACTGTATGACTGCAAGTAGAAGCCAAACATCCAACCATAGCTCAATACTCTAAACTGGACTTTTCCTTACACTCAGTGACCCACTTTCACACTCTTCTCTTCTCTCTGTTTGAACACCAAAAAGAGGTCAAATTCGTTTTTGACAGCTCGGAGGAGTCTTCACTGACCTCAGTTCAGCCTTTGGTCACAAACTTCCTGGACCTGATCCTGGCAAACAGAGGTCCGGGTGGTGCAGAGTATTTAAGGTTACAACCTTGCACTGTGTCTAAAAAGCAGCCAACATGTTTGTTCTCTGACTCTGTTTACCACTCAAACATTACCAGCTGAACCCGAGCTCTCGTTTCTGTCAGCTGGGACCCGGTCGCTCCTATAGTTATCAAATGTTGTGTGTGTGAACACCAACAGTAGCAGCAGCAGCAGGAGGGGGACACATGCACATGAATATGTGGGTCAGACATTCACTGGCTGAATCCAACTTGGGAAAACATCAGAGTAATTCTCCAGCCAAGCCAGTGCTATTTTAGTTATTTAACCTTCCCATCTAAGCAGAGGTTGGAAGCCTGGTTAAAAATATCTCCACATGGCTTCATGTCATGACTCCCCATTGGCCTGTTTTGGGCAGACGTACATGAAGTGACCTTGTCTGTACTCTGTCCTTGTTATGAACTTCAAATCCCTTTTTTTTAAACATCACATTATTGTTGATAATACCAGCAGTTTAGTTATTCGCTTCACTCTCTGAACAGTTTCGTGAATTTACTTGGCAGAGAATCCTGTCACAGATGGGACCAGACAGGGCCGCCAAAGACAATCACACTGTGACATTTTGCTGTGTCCAGAGTTCGTCCATGACTTGTCTTCACAATGCTGGCACCAACACTGAAACTCGATATTAACTTTGGCAAGAACAGCATCATCTGGTGGGAGGTGCAACAGTTGCAGTTACATAAAGGGTCAGTTATACATGTTGGTGCTGAGTAACACTTACCAAGGTGACCCGTCTGTACAGTGTTTCTGTTTTTGCATAAAACACTAAAGCAACCCTATGCTCAATTGTGGGGATGGATCAAAAAACACCAAACCAATCCAGTCAAACCTAATGTAACCCAAATCAACCTAAACCAATCCAAACCAAAGAGAATGTATTCTTGTCTTTCCATTCTAAGATATTTGCTACAACACCAGTGACATATAAAGCCAGGAACATAAGACCTGAAATATGATGAACACTAGTTTCCTTTTTAAGTCTCAGGTTTTGTAACGGCCTACTTTTTTTAACCTCTTTATTTTTGTTTTTGTCTGTTTCTTTTGTCTGTTCATAGGCCTACTTTTTTAACCTCTTTATTTTTGTCTGTTTCTTTTGTCTGTTCATATTCAGTTTGCAGGTTTCTCGGCTGAGTCTTTGTCTGAGAGGATTAGAGACGCCCAGAGCAGTGTCCTGGTGACAGCAGGTTGGTACCGGCTAACCTCTGACACACTTGTTGTGAGACACAAGTGCACCAGTATGTAATGTGTTAGTCTGCTGGCATCGCATCCTGGCTGTAAAGATAATGTTGGAGCTGTAATTGACTCAGTGTTTGAACACCTTCTCCCTGCTGCTGCCGTGTCTCATTATCTATTGACATCTGTCACGTCATCTCTCTCCCTCTGTCTGTCTTTCCATAACTCCAGCTTCTGTCCCTATCTCTCTTTTTGTGACATACAGATGGTGTTTACAGAGGAGAAAAGCTGATCAACCTGAAAGAGATTGTGGACGAGGCTCTGGAGAAGTGCAGGGAAAAGTAGGTCCTGCTCACAGGGCTAACAATCCCAGCAGCCACCTGTGTTTACACGACTTACTGACTCAACCTGTGGCACTGACACACACAAACACACATAGTGGTTGCTAGGCATGGAGAGGACCCACACAACCTGGTTTCCACATGATGGAGTTGCTGGGCAACATACTGTAGAGAGCTGATATTCATTAGGGAAACCCGCCCTGCTGCTGCGCCTCTGTGGCAACCGCAGCCTCGGAGGGAGAAACAAAGCATCCTGGGAGTTGTTAAAAAAAATATAAAATGATAAATATTGGTTATAATTAAACCTAGTTGCCATTAATAATAATGACACATATAAAGGTCTTAGATAAATTCTAATTATTAAAATTTACTGTCATTTGTTGTTGTTGTAATTTGCTTACTATAATTTGACAGAGCGACAACAGAAACAGGAAGAATCATCAAAAGAAATAAGGATTTTAAATGTAGTATTTTTTTTTTCATTCTTTTTATCATTTTTCATGTCACCACAGAGCATCGTCCACAGTGACCAAGTGCCTTGTCATCAAACACATTGGATTAAAGACAAACAGTGACGCTGCATGCATCAAATTACAGGTAAACAAAATACAACTGAAACTGCAGTGCATGCTATCATGTACTTTAGAATTGCATTTTTTAAAGCTAATTTCAACAGAACCACGCGGTTTTATAATAAACATCGGAACTATTTCTTATTTTTCCGTATACATTTTCAGTTAATGAACCCATTTATATTGTCCAAACTTATTTTTCCGTATATATTTTCAGTTATTGAACCCATTTATATTGTCATGATTTGATTTCCATAACCATAACAGTCACCAGTACAGTGGAAATGTATACGTCTCTACTGAAGAACTATTGGTTTTTATGGCGTTTCAATTGAAGACATTCATAAATCCTCACGTCGTCCATCATCCGAGGCAAACAACATCAAAAATAGCCCCACAACATGACCTCCGCCGCATTAGGACTCAGAACAAGTCTCTCACAGACCTCTCACAGTAATTTACAGTGAGCTGACCTGAGCTACTGCAGCCTCGGAGCAACCATAATGACTGAACAACACTGCCGGGTTCTCTCTCTCTCTCTCTCTGTTGTTGTATTGTATGAGTTCAGACCCCCTGGGACTCGCAGCGAGATATGTGGTGGGATGAGGCGATGAGAGGATCTGCCGAGGAGTGTGAACCAGAGTGGCTGGATGCTGAGGACCCACTGTTTATCCTTTACACCAGCGGCTCCACTGGCAAACCCAAAGTAAGACTCAGCTGCTGGTTGGACTTACTTAATACTTAAAGCACATCTTTATGAAGAGTAGATAATCAGCCGTCTACTTCCAAACACACACACAGTGCCACAGCCCTCATGTCATGCTCTGCTCTCTCTATGGTACAGGGTGTTCTCCACACAGTTGCTGGTTACCTGCTCTATACCTCGCTGACCTTCAAGTACGTTTTTGACCACCAGTACGATGACGTGTACTGGTGCACGGCAGATATCGGCTGGATCACCGGCCACTCTTACATCACCTACGGCCCACTTGCAAACGGTGCCACGGGCGTTCTAGTAGGTCGAGAAAATACTACATAGAATTGCTTTTCATTTTTTGCAAATCTGGAGATTCTGGAGAGCAGACTGTGGTGGTCCTCTCCCTCCTAAAGGCTTTTGTGTGTGTGTGTGTGTGTATGTTACCTCCAGTTTGAAGGTGTTCCTGTGTACCCTCATGTCGGCCGGTTCTGGGAAATTATTGAGAAGTACAAAGTGACCAAATTTTACACAGCTCCCACCGCCATCCGTCTGCTGATGAAACACGGACGGGAACCACTGGAGAAGTAAGAAACTGCATCTGCTGAAATCACAAAAGAGGGGAAAAAATTGTTTTTGAGCAGCACACACATAATAACATTAACTTTGACAGTTTTGTAAATATAAACTATATTATATTACAAACCTCACAGAAAATATTTTATTTATTCATTCATTTATTACCTTTTTGCTCTCAGCTACGACCTCTCCAGCCTGAGGATCATGGGTAGTGTGGGTGAGCCGATCAACCCCGAGGCCTGGCAGTGGTACCATGAGGTGGTCGGTCAGAGACAATGTCCAATTGTTGACACTTTCTGGCAAACAGAGACGGTAAAGGACGCATCAGTCATTTGGTCCCTTCACTCTTTTTGATTCCAACAGACTACAGTATATGTCACTGTGGTCAGTATGATCTTCTTCTTCCTCCTTTGCAGGGAGGTCACGTCTTGACTCCTCTTCCTGCTGCCACGCCGCTCAAACCTGGATCAGCTGTAAGCTACCAGAGCTTTCAATTTATAAATTGTGACTCGAGTTTATACTCAGTTCAACGAGTGCACACATTCTTTTTCAGACCTTTCCTTTCTTTGGGGTTGAGCCAGCAATCCTCAGTGAACACGGCGAGGAGCTGGAGGGTGAGGCCGAGGGTTATCTGGTAAGTTGAATTTCCCCAGTGTGGGATCAATAAAGTTCAATCTAATCTAATCTAATCTAATCTCACTGCAGCGTAATGCCGATGTACTAACGCAGCAGCTCAACACACATACAGTATCTAGATACACAATACAGACTTGGTCTCTTGGTAATAAGTTAATTTCTACTGTGAAGCATTAGTGGTTTTGGTTCCTGTTCATTAAAAACGTTTTTTTTATAATTTTGTCACGTTATAAACTTCTGGGTTTATTCCTCTCTTGATTGTTTTTTCTTTAATGATAAAGTGTCAGTTCATCAGTAAATATAATTTACGGTGTGTCACAGTCAAGTTTGTTGGTGTATCTTCTTTATTGTGTTTGTGCAGGTATTCAAGAGGCCCTGGCCTGGAATAATGCGCACTTTGTACAAAAACCACGAGTGCTTTGAAAACATCTACTTCAAAAAGTTTCCAGGCTTTTACGTCACTGGTGACGGTGAGAAACATAAAGATTAAGATCTTTTCTTTTTACTCTTTGTCCTCTCTGATATTTGACTGTATCTGTCATATCAGAAACAAAGACTGCACCTAGTGCAGTATGCACAGCTCTGTGAAATACCAGAGAATATCCCAAGAGAAAGCTAACAATGTTATATATATATAAAAGAAAAAGAGTCTTTGGACTTTTCATCATCTGTTCTCCTCTCGTCTCCTGTGTCAGGCTGCAGGCGGGATAAAGACGGCTACTACTGGATCACAGGGAGGATAGACGACATGCTGAATGTGTCAGGTACGACACTGACATGTGTTGCTGTCAGTTTCTGCAGCTGCTTAAAAAACAGTCTTCAGTGTTTTTTATTGTCTTGTGTAAAGTCACAACAACAATTATACTGTTTTGACTGTAGGACACCTGCTGAGCACAGCAGAGGTGGAGGCTGCCCTGACAGAATACCCCGGTGTGGTGGAGGCCGCGGTGGTGACCCGGCCACACAAGGTGAAGGGCGAGTGTCTGTACTGCTTCATCAGCCTCAAAGACAGCATGGAGTTTAATAACTCGGTGGTGGAGGAGTTGAAGAAGCTTGGTAAGTCGTAATAATTAATGGATGCAAACTACTCACATTTATCCTCTATTTAACTCCTTACATTGTTTTGTATTGCATTATATCTAAGAAGGATGTTTCCATGGAAACATAAGATGGAAGCATCACAGAGGGCAGACGACACTGTATACTGTACTTCATTCAAATGACTAAGACTTTAAGATAATGGTCCATTAATAAGCTGCATACTTAAGGAATGAGTTGCCCCCCCACCCCCTCCGTCTCCCCCACGTGGGCACATAACTACTGCAGGGTCACAGCAGGTCAAAAAAAAAAGATTTTAATACTATATTTGATTGTGACAGTGTGAAGATGAACTGAAGTGTAGCAGAAAATACAGTGTTTCAAAAAAGAAAGGCTTGAGAATTTTGGTTAACACTGACCTACCCTCGTGACACAGGTTCTTCCTTTTTGTTCTCTTATCAGTGAGGGAGAAAATTGGTCCAATCGCTACACCAGACTTCATTCAGAACGCCCCTGCACTCCCTAAAACACGCTCAGGTAATCACCTTTTCACAGTAACTGACACCAACATCATCCTCCTGCTCTCTCATCACATCATCACCTTCTCTTCTCCAACTGATCACTTACGCAGGGAAGATCATGAGGCGTATCTTGCGTCAGATTGCACGCAACGACAAAGACCTGGGAGACCTTTCGACCCTGGCCGACCCCAAAGTGGTGGAGGTGCTCTTCAGCCAGAGATGTGAAGCTGCGGCCTGAACACATCGCCCCCTCTACGTCCTTC
>NC_024326.1:10826042-10841150 GCF_000523025.1 Cynoglossus semilaevis
TGCAAACGGTGCCACGGGCGTTCTAGTAGGTCGAGAAAATACTACATAGAATTGCTTTTCATTTTTTGCAAATCTGGAGATTCTGGAGAGCAGACTGTGGTGGTCCTCTCCCTCCTAAAGGCTTTTGTGTGTGTGTGTGTGTGTATGTTACCTCCAGTTTGAAGGTGTTCCTGTGTACCCTCATGTCGGCCGGTTCTGGGAAATTATTGAGAAGTACAAAGTGACCAAATTTTACACAGCTCCCACCGCCATCCGTCTGCTGATGAAACACGGACGGGAACCACTGGAGAAGTAAGAAACTGCATCTGCTGAAATCACAAAAGAGGGGAAAAAATTGTTTTTGAGCAGCACACACATAATAACATTAACTTTGACAGTTTTGTAAATATAAACTATATTATATTACAAACCTCACAGAAAATATTTTATTTATTCATTCATTTATTACCTTTTTGCTCTCAGCTACGACCTCTCCAGCCTGAGGATCATGGGTAGTGTGGGTGAGCCGATCAACCCCGAGGCCTGGCAGTGGTACCATGAGGTGGTCGGTCAGAGACAATGTCCAATTGTTGACACTTTCTGGCAAACAGAGACGGTAAAGGACGCATCAGTCATTTGGTCCCTTCACTCTTTTTGATTCCAACAGACTACAGTATATGTCACTGTGGTCAGTATGATCTTCTTCTTCCTCCTTTGCAGGGAGGTCACGTCTTGACTCCTCTTCCTGCTGCCACGCCGCTCAAACCTGGATCAGCTGTAAGCTACCAGAGCTTTCAATTTATAAATTGTGACTCGAGTTTATACTCAGTTCAACGAGTGCACACATTCTTTTTCAGACCTTTCCTTTCTTTGGGGTTGAGCCAGCAATCCTCAGTGAACACGGCGAGGAGCTGGAGGGTGAGGCCGAGGGTTATCTGGTAAGTTGAATTTCCCCAGTGTGGGATCAATAAAGTTCAATCTAATCTAATCTAATCTAATCTCACTGCAGCGTAATGCCGATGTACTAACGCAGCAGCTCAACACACATACAGTATCTAGATACACAATACAGACTTGGTCTCTTGGTAATAAGTTAATTTCTACTGTGAAGCATTAGTGGTTTTGGTTCCTGTTCATTAAAAACGTTTTTTTTATAATTTTGTCACGTTATAAACTTCTGGGTTTATTCCTCTCTTGATTGTTTTTTCTTTAATGATAAAGTGTCAGTTCATCAGTAAATATAATTTACGGTGTGTCACAGTCAAGTTTGTTGGTGTATCTTCTTTATTGTGTTTGTGCAGGTATTCAAGAGGCCCTGGCCTGGAATAATGCGCACTTTGTACAAAAACCACGAGTGCTTTGAAAACATCTACTTCAAAAAGTTTCCAGGCTTTTACGTCACTGGTGACGGTGAGAAACATAAAGATTAAGATCTTTTCTTTTTACTCTTTGTCCTCTCTGATATTTGACTGTATCTGTCATATCAGAAACAAAGACTGCACCTAGTGCAGTATGCACAGCTCTGTGAAATACCAGAGAATATCCCAAGAGAAAGCTAACAATGTTATATATATATAAAAGAAAAAGAGTCTTTGGACTTTTCATCATCTGTTCTCCTCTCGTCTCCTGTGTCAGGCTGCAGGCGGGATAAAGACGGCTACTACTGGATCACAGGGAGGATAGACGACATGCTGAATGTGTCAGGTATGACACTGACATGTGTTGCTGTCAGTTTCTGCAGCTGCTTAAAAAACAGTCTTCAGTGTTTTTTATTGTCTTGTGTAAAGTCACAACAACAATTATACTGTTTTGACTGTAGGACACCTGCTGAGCACAGCAGAGGTGGAGGCTGCCCTGACAGAATACCCCGGTGTGGTGGAGGCCGCGGTGGTGACCCGGCCACACAAGGTGAAGGGCGAGTGTCTGTACTGCTTCATCAGCCTCAAAGACAGCATGGAGTTTAATAACTCGGTGGTGGAGGAGTTGAAGAAGCTTGGTAAGTCGTAATAATTAATGGATGCAAACTACTCACATTTATCCTCTATTTAACTCCTTACATTGTTTTGTATTGCATTATATCTAAGAAGGATGTTTCCATGGAAACATAAGATGGAAGCATCACAGAGGGCAGACGACACTGTATACTGTACTTCATTCAAATGACTAAGACTTTAAGATAATGGTCCATTAATAAGCTGCATACTTAAGGAATGAGTTGCCCCCCCACCCCCTCCGTCTCCCCCACGTGGGCACATAACTACTGCAGGGTCACAGCAGGTCAAAAAAAAAGATTTTAATACTATATTTGATTGTGACAGTGTGAAGATGAACTGAAGTGTAGCAGAAAATACAGTGTTTCAAAAAAGAAAGGCTTGAGAATTTTGGTTAACACTGACCTACCCTCGTGACACAGGTTCTTCCTTTTTGTTCTCTTATCAGTGAGGGAGAAAATTGGTCCAATCGCTACACCAGACTTCATTCAGAACGCCCCTGCACTCCCTAAAACACGCTCAGGTAATCACCTTTTCACAGTAACTGACACCAACATCATCCTCCTGCTCTCTCATCACATCATCACCTTCTCTTCTCCAACTGATCACTTACGCAGGGAAGATCATGAGGCGTATCTTGCGTCAGATTGCACGCAACGACAAAGACCTGGGAGACCTTTCGACCCTGGCCGACCCCAAAGTGGTGGAGGTGCTCTTCAGCCAGAGATGTGAAGCTGCGGCCTGAACACATCACCCCCTCTACGTCCTTCGCTCTCTGTTTATTTATCAAAACTTTACATGACGAGGGTACAGATGAAGACAATCACTGAGTGTCTTTGAGCACTGTTTTGGGACTAAACAAGGGACAGGGATCAGAAGATGACAGGAATGACAGCATCGTGTTTATAAATGTTAGTCTTTTTTGATGCAGGGATGCTACTGTTTGTGTTTGGGGCCAAACTATAAAACACTGAATTTATATTTTGTAATTATTTTGGATTTACAGTATGTATCACAATACTGAAGAGTAAAGCACAATTTACTCCTGTTCTTGAACTTTAAATAATTACGTTTGCTTTGCACATCCTTGATTTATTACTGATATGTAGTGTTAAATACTCCCACGTTCTAAAAAATAAACTTTAAGGAGAGTTGTTGAAACGTGATTGGCCTTTTGATTATGATACACACAACTCCACTGAAGGTAGAGTAGATGTGGCTGTAGTTCCCTGGTCATTGAGTTGCCTGGTACAACAACTATGTTGGTTTTAAATCTAAATCAGCTCACTCACTCATAACATTAAGTTATGCAGACAAGTTGTGATTCTTCAAAATGCACCCTCAGCATTTCTTTCTAAATACAATAACAAAATAAAAAAGTCATTTAAAAAAATCTTAGGAAAGACTTCCTGCTCAGTTTTCTTAGACTGGAGGGCCTTAAGTTGAAAAAATATTTCTGTTGGTCACTGTCTTTTCTTAATGCTGTAAATGCAGCATTTATTTATTTATATTTAAGGCAAATAGTTGCATAATGTAATCCCCTTTGTCTTTTTAAACCCTCGCGCAAACCAGCCTTTGTCGCCCTCAGGTGGCAAACCTTGCGCGCTGCAGCTGTTATTTAACGGCTTCAGTATCGTCTGATGAACAAAACACATACCAGGTGCAGTGTAAGAATAGTTGGTGAACCTGAACGTGGAAATAAAACAAAAAACATTCGAAGAATGTTATTTTCAAAAACAACATTGTAGACGGTTACTATCGATACGCAGATCAGATCTCGTCTGAACAACTGTATCACATGAATGCAGCTGTGTTTGCACGCGAGTGTGTTATTGTGTGTGTAGGTGAGGAGATGGAGGGGGAGAAATAAAGAACCCAGAAATGCACCAATAGGTGATGTTACGTCATCACCCCAGCAGCAGAGGAGTGGTTACTATGACAACCCTACATCCTGACTCCCTCTCCCATGTCCTCCGTGTCCTCCTTCTGATCCTTAATTTCCACATGGCCACAGAAATGGCCAAAAGATTTCTTGTGACTTTTCTGACTGCCCCGGGAGAAAACAAAAACCCCACCCTCAGTACTAAACTCCATCAGTAAACCTATGAAACGGGTCTCAAACAACAAGTATGCCTGCTGGCAGTCTGGCTAAGACTGGTTCTGACAGGTCCGACCAGCAGCTGGCAGAATCCAAACTCTTCTATTAGTTCATCAATGAGAAAATACGATTTCTTGACATTAAAAGAAATACAATAACTGGCATGAAATGTGTAACTCTCTCCGTCCTGCAGATGGTGCTATTAAGACAGTTGAAATTTGCTAAGGGAATGACAGGTGGCTACTGCTATTGAAACCTAAAGCACCAGTTTGTAGACATAAATACTGACAAGTAACTAACATTATCAGTTACTATTTATTATTTACTTATTACGAAAATTAAGAGATTCAACAAAGAAATAAAATACTTTTTCCAAGTTTTAAAACTTAAAAAAAGTATGTGACACTGTGTGACACACACACAGAAAGACTGATGAAGTCAGGTGCCAGTGTGTGAGCAGGAGAGGCCTGCTGTTGCGTGACTTCAGTGTGTGTGTGTGTGTGTGTGCCAGTGCCATGGAGGAATGGGCATGTCCGGGGCAAATGAGACAAACGTTAGAAGAGAAAAGGAGGCACCGACGGAAAAAAAAGCTTTTTGTTTGTGCTGTTGTGTTTGCATGAGAAAAGACAGACAGATGGAGCAGCTGAACTTTTTTTTTTTGTTTACTGTACAGAAAGGAGCATCGTGTGAAAATAATTTGCATCCGGGAATTTAAAACAAAAAGGGAAAAAAAGAAGCCTCCAGTGGTAGATTTTTACCCTGAAGAGAATGTACAATTTCCCTTAATATTTTGTTTAATGTATTTTGTTCATTGCTTGACAATGCGCCTGGTTCATGACAGTTTTGCAGAAAAGCACAAGTGTAAATAAAGTTCCATTATGCTGAGTCAGCTGCAGGTGCACATTGCATCACTTCCACGATGTCCTGACTTACAACAAACAGAACCCGGCCTTTTTTCGGTTCCCTGCATGGCCTGAAAATATACCTTCATTTTTACTAGTCATTACTGCATCATAATGATCATTTATACATCCATCTTCCACCACTCAGAAGCTAATTCTGATGTTGAAACTCATGGTTACATCTAGTTCAATTTCAGTGTGTGCAATTATCTTAGACACAATCTCCATGTTTGGTCCTATCCATAGGTCAGACTTTAGATGGTGAATTTTAACCAGTAAAATCACCGTTCCAACAATTTTAAATTGTTGATTTATGTCTTATATTGCCAAACTGTTCCATAAGATGCATCCAAACAGAGGGATTTCTCAACAACAACCACATCTCAGCTCCACCCTCCAGAGGAAACACAGTGTAACAAGAGGCTCAGGAACCAGAGAAAGTAACGGTCCTCCTGGCAAAGGTCCCACTTAATATGAACTCTCCTTTGGACCAAAAGTTTTTTTTGTTTGGTTTCAGCAGCAGAAAGAACCTTTCTGTATTGTTGGCATGACAACCTTTCGTCTCGTGGCAAAGCCGGGACTTTTTTTTTGTCACTCATTGTTTGTCAGGGGATTTGCACACAGCTGCTGGCACGCACAATTTGGCACCCTACTTTTCTGACATATTACGTGCTGAAGCAGGCAGGTCATCATACATGCACAGCAGATACAGTTAGAAAAGATTCCAATCAAATTGTATGGTGGATTTTAAAACAGCAAATGACTTATTTATGTTTTCAACGAGGGGAACAAACAAGACTCTTTCATTTATTTAAAAAAATATTGGTTTGTTAATATTTAAATGTTAAAATGGATTAAGAAATTAGTGACAAATTTGGGGTCTCAGAAATGCTTCACCAACAAAAGGTGAATCTCAAAACCAATATTAAAGGTAAATATCACATTAAAAAGCCTAAAGAAATTTTTAAAAATAATCAACTCAACTAAACCTGAGGGTTGGGAACCAGATGCAGCACACAGTAGGAGTGCACAAATCATTCAATGGGTGAGGTGAGGGAGAACAGAAGGTGGCATGGGTGTAAATCAATGGATATTGTGGTTCACCGAAAAGCAAAGACTCAAGGGATTAGAGTTCTGAGGGGAAAGAGGCTGAGGACTCGGGGGGCGTGGAAGGGTGAGGAGGAGGGGCGCGGGGATGGTGGACATTTACATTGTGCCGTGTATTTCTCACCTAAGTCTTCAATAACGTCCCGCCTGAACAATCCACATCCCAAGAACTTTATTATGTCTATAGCAACCAAACCAATCAATATTATACGGAAATATAGATTAACGAGTCGTTATATCCCAGCTAATCCATGTAGCTAGCTACCTAGCTAGCGCTAAAAACAACAACAAACAAACAGCAACAAACAAGTACAATTCCACCACCAACCACAGCTTCGATTTTATGTACATTTAAAAGCATCAAATATAACATATTAAATTACAGTATTATTAAAAAGACAAAAATAATTACTCACCAAAACTTTTGATTAGTTGTACACAAAATTCTTCTTCGTCTCTTTCCTTAAGATGCGTTCAATTACAGTTGTACAGATTATTATCCGTGCGTTGCAGTTCTCTCTCCATCCATGGTAATGCTGAAAGTCCCGTCTGTACTGTCGTATTTATTTAGTTATATTTTAATTCACTTCAGGTTGAAAATGTCTGCTCGACAGAAGTAGTGGACGAAGAAAAAATATAATTTTCCACAGCTCAGGTCGCTGATTGCAGTTTCCTGTGTTTGACATTGCACGTTCTTTGACCATCCAATCAAATCACTTAAATCGCCAACGTAACGGGAAGGCCCGGATATGTCCGCTTGATACCAACAAAAAATCTGATTGGTTGAATAAACAATCAACATTTTTTGTTTTTAATCATTGGATTAAAAACAAAAAACTCGCGTTTACGCCACTGGAAGCAGCGCAACCCACAGAAAAGCTGTGAAATAATGAGAACAAAGTACTCTGTATTATTTTATAAATATTCATGATGAATATATTATAAAAGTCACTGATTCTGATGCTGTTAAGACCAGCAAATGTCAGTCACCAGAAGCAGTGGAAGCTGCTTGTGTTCATTGCTCAACAGAATCAAACTGATGACCTTCAACCAACCACTCTTCTGTGGCCTCTTGACCTCTCATTAATTCCTAATTTGGTGCAATCCCCATTATAGCACTGTCCCTGAAAAGCCTCTTAGAAACCCTGTGGCTCAGTCCTGCATAGAAGGTAGAAGTGTTCAAAGAGGTCGTGCGTGTGTTTTTAGAATGTTGGTGTAAATTATTCACTGGTGGTTGGTTCCTCTTAAGACGAGTGGAAGCAAAAGCAGGGCATTTGCCTCTTCATCTCTCCACCAAGTCACTGTGTGCCATCAGCGGGTCCAATATGAATATTTTATCATTAACTCTGTCAGATGTTCCTCTGGCAGCCAGTCAGAACTTGAGTTCTCTGGTGAAAGCTAACTTATTCCACCGTAGACATACATAGCTTCAGAGGAAATGTAATTTTTTTTTATTTTACGTGGTGTGTATGACCTCTGACCCTGCTCTAATCCCACAGCCTACACTGATACATATATGCACACAAACACATATGCGGTGCATGTCTTATAAATACACATTCATGTTTATTACATTTATCATTTACATCAGACTATAGATTTCTAGACATAGACTTCTCTCTTGAAACATTCATATTATTTTCTCACAATCCCTTTTTCTTTTTCAAGATGTACATTTTTGTAGTAACAACTATACAAATACAGTATGGTAAATACAATAATTTACTTAAAAACAGATTTTTAATTTCCATAATTAAAACAGATGATAAAAAAAACCCAAAACAATCAGCTCAACATTCACAAACATGTTTTCCGTCTCCCTCGTGGTGGAGCTGAGCGATTGCCAAAGCTCTTATGTACATGCTATTGTTCAAAAGGCATGCAAATATTACTCTAATATTTGTACAACTGCCTTCTAAGTATGCATAAGTTTGTTTCAGTTGGTCTTCACCCATGTTCAAGGAGCCGGACATTCATCAGGATGTAAAAATGCATCAGAAATGACATCATGTGTCTGCTTCACACCCGAAGCACAGCTTTTTTTTGTATGTTTTGTTTGTTGTTTAATTATCTGTGTCAGTTCTTTCTCCCACTGAGACTTTAAAAAACCTCTAATCTACGAGGCTGGACAGTAGGAATGGATTGAGTCGTGTGATTATGGATGTAAATCAGGATTTGGATGAAATTTTCTGTAGATCTGGGATTGAAAAGCAATTTGTAAATAAACCCGGGATCTTTTTTTTAAATTGGTCAGGACCAGGTACAGAAACAAAACGACGATTCACACCCACATTCACACCATGTAATCCTGCCTGTTTTAACTCCCCTCCCCACAAACTCATCAGACCTTCAGTGACCACCAGGGTTTGAAACAGCGGCCTTCCCGCACTAACCGCTCCTCCACCATGCGGCCATTCAGGATTCAGGACACAAACCATCAGTAACCTTTGGATTTGTAACTCGTTAATTAGTTGAAGCATTTGTCGATTCACTCACAGACATTCGACTGCACAGCTGACGGTGCAGCCATTAGAGTTGTTAAAATATATTTATGTAATAAAAACATTCGGACACACAGACGTGGGTGATGGTTAGCTCCAGTGTGGGCAGGCACCTCTGATGGAAATGTAGTTCTCATTTGTTCAGAGTCTTTTCATGGGCCTTTGTGATTTTCCCAGTTCATTCCACTCTGGTTTCTTGGTCAGCTGGTGCTACTGGGTGGATCCCAACACCTCCCGTTGAGCTCTGCCTCTGAAGGAGTCCAGACAGGGGAGAAGGATTCTGAGGTACTGAGTCTTTTTTTTTTAGGCTGAGGTGGAGGTTTGGAGGAGGTAGAGGATGCGTTCATGCCGGCTCCTCCCCCTCCTTGGTCTTCCGATGTCCCAGTGGTGGGAAGGTGAACCTCCTCTTCGAGCCCTCTCTCATCTTCGGGGAAGGGGAGGGGGAGCGGGCAGCCCAGCGCGACGGTGGCCTGCGATTGGCCGGCCGGGCCGGTCTTAAGAAGCAAGAGTCCAGGGGCGGAGCCACAGGAGAGCGAGGCAGGTCCTGCCAATGACAAGGAGCCGTCAGAGAGAGAGAGACGTCTGCAGCTGATTTCACGATGGACAAAGAAATGAAAACTGAGAAACATGAATGAAAAGAGGGAGGAGAACGTGGAGGAGCCCAACGAAAAGGACAGACACTGAAACTGAAACAGATGAAAGGGTGCTAAAATGAGATCAAGTGAAAATGTGATGAAATGTCCACAAAAAGTCAGATTTTTCCAACTGTTTTGAACACAGAGAACACTGAATACTGATCCTGAACAAACCAACACTTGAACAAACCAACACTTAAGAAAAAAGGTCATCATCTCTTAATTCAAGTCTTCAGAACAGAACTTCTTTTCACAACTGAGTCACTTTCTTATACTGTACAAAGTCAACGTCTTATCACCATGACGACACAGCCCACAGACAGATATAAATCTCATTGATCGACATTTCATGTCAGTCTGAGCACAAGTAAAGACGTGTTGCGTTCAGGGAACAGGGCAGCTGTAGGTTACGGGACAAAAACGCTTCTGTTTGACGTCAAACACTCATCTACTGCACACTTGGGCACAAACACCCCAGTTATATAACACAGAACAATGCAAACCTGGTGGTTTGTGAATCCGGGTTAACACTGCGCCGCCGTACTGTACACACACTAATGAGGTTGACAGAACACAGAGCACCGTGCGTTTGTTCTCGGGAATAAGATATTAAAAAGGCGGACACTGAGAAGTCGATCTGTCAGAGACGATCTGATGTCACAAGGTGACCTGAGGGGCCGTCACACCGCTGGGCTCATTTATAAATAGTTTTCCTGCAGGTGTTTGATTTCGGCTGAAGGATGTTGAAGTCGAGGAGCACACAACGATCTACTTCTGCTAAAAATAAACAACCCCAGGGCGTTAGTGGTGGAGTGAGGGGAAGGATGGAGAGAAAACAAGTAGGTTTTAAGACAATGAAGTTATCGAGTAAAAAAATAAAATAAAATAGGTCATATGCTGACAGGAAGATCCAGCAGTCATTCTTCTCTAATGAAAGATATCAAGTAAAATAAAAGCATAACAACGTGCAACCGGGAAATACAGAAAGAAAAAATTACCAGATGGATTTAGTTATTAAAACATGTCCTTGTTGTTAATACAACAAACCACACAATGACACAGAAGACACTGCAGTATTTTGTCAGTCAGAGTGAGTCAGCCAACAGAACAGAGAACCAATCCCAGGCCCCTCGAGGAAAACTCCACCTTAGGAACAAGTTTGGGTTCTACTTATTACATAATGTAGAAAGTTTGAAATTTAGAAATATTCTGAAGGGTGTTTTTTTAAATATATTTCACTCCAAATATAAACTCAAAGATGTGCGTCAGAGGTGGGCTTTTCCAGGGAGCGTCAACAAGTGAACAGAGACAAGTCCACCAGAAAAAAACAAACAATCAAACCGAGACATGTACATAGACATCGGCCCAGTTCTACAGTTCTTCTTCAGACAGTTCAGAGTAAGAGACACAAGATAGAAGGATGGAACTGTAGGAAAAGAAAAGACAACAGACTAGGACCTGCTGGAGACATCAGGTTAGATTAATGACACTGACACACCGAGCAGCCACAGTGTGGGATTAGGTTTATATATGCATATATACTGCAGGGACATATATGGGTTATATTTACTGACATGTTCACTGGTTCATGTTGATATCAACGTCAAAATGCGATGTTTTCCTGAAACAAGACACCACCTGGTGCCTGTCTGTTTTAAAGGACCATACCAGTGGTTTTGCACAGATCTGGTAAATGTTAAAATATTTTTTATAAATAAAATAAAACACAAATTTTAAAACTGTTGTTCAAAATGAGTTCTGCAACAGGTAAAAAAAATCCTATAATTGTCAGCTTTATTCAAAGATTGGCTAAACTAAAATACTCCCGCTAATGCCTGCACCTGACTCACATCTGCCACCTACTGGGTGTATTTTTCATTGGTAAACATTTCTACCCTGGAGAAATATACTGTGGATGTATGGCATGGTGTGGTAACTGTCAACAGTCGCAGTGAGTTATGGTCAATGGAGTAGAACATGCAAAATCACTGGTATGGTCCTTCCTGGCCTGGTCCAAAGAAGCATGCACACACTGATACACACATACAGTACACACCCAGACACACTGTACACCCACCAACAGATGCATTGTCACCGCACAGCCGTCAACACCCATCGGATGACCTCACACACACGGTGACACTGCTGTCCTGTCGAGCATGCGGTAATGAAGAAGCTGTGAGTAAAGAAGGGTCTGGGGGGGGGAGTGAGGTGGGAGGGCGAGGGGGTTCCTGTGGTTGGTGAACCCGCCAAAGGACGTAGAGGAAGAGGTGAGACTTACAGCAGAGTTAGAGTCCCCAAGGAGTTGTTAGTATGACAGTGTGGTTCTGGAGCAGAGCACGGAGCAGAGGACAGGGAAGAGATAGAGCAGGAAATGTTAATCGGTAAAATCAGGACAGAGACGAAGAGGAGATAAAACTTTATATCTGGATCGTCAGAAGGTCGAGAGGTCATCTGGGAGAAACCAACGCTGTAGACCACACTCACAGGGCCTACAGCACACACACACAGACACACACACTCACCCTGATGACCTTAGTTGTAGACATACACAGGCACAGACAGTAATCACAGACAGTTACATTTAAAGCACTGACACTGACACTGACCGGAGAAAAAGTACCAAATACGTCATTATTTTGTTATTGGTTGTTAAAAATTGGTGTCTACGTCCAGGACTAACCTGGTGTCTCTAAAAGAGACCATAGGGACTAAATTCCAGTTCCTTCCTGAGATCATTTACCAACGACCAGGACAGGTGCAGCACACACACACAGTACACACTCCTGGTGGAGAAATTGCTGCGTTCCATCCCAATTTTCTAGAAAAACCCAAACCAAACGATTCCAATTTAACTTCTACTGCGAAGAATAGACTTTATTTCAGAGAATATTGACAGACAGCCTAGGAGGAACTTTGAGCGAGGCCTCAGCTGCTATAAAAAAAAGAAGAATCTTTCAGTTCCCTGAAAATGGTACCTGATACCAAGAGACTTTATTGTAGCCAAGTAATGTGAACACTACGACTGTTGCTAAAGATCTTCTGCTGGATACAGGAATCAACTTTAGCCTCAACTTTTTCAATGTGCTTCAACATGTCATCATTTTTTATTTGCGTTGTCCCTCATCAACCATGGTTTGATTTTTGATTTATTGATTTGCTTTGGCAAAAAAAAGTAAGTCATGCAAATAGAAGCTGAGCTACAGGAAGGTCACGGCAGCGAAGCGATAAACAGAGTCAGCGAAGAAGAAGAAGAAGAAGAAGAACAAGAACAAGAACCACATTAGATCTCTGTTCACGAACACCGTCGAAAGTTGAGGGTTAAGGAGAAGTCTCTGTTCACAAACACCGTCGAAAGTTGAGGGTTAAGGAGAAGCGTTGAATATTTTTACATTACCATTTCATCAGTCACTGCTTTGGATCTGATAGAGAAAAGCAGGGATATTCTTTAGTGAGTGTGATTGGTTAGCTGTCTGTCAAACATCCTTTCAGTTGTCAGGGAACAACTCAGACGCAGTCATAAAGAGCACTGCGCTGTAAAACATGGCCCCCAAATGAAGTGAACAATGAAACGGTGGATCCAGTGGGTCTGCATATTTACCTCCATACATCCTGACTGTCCTCTGTCTGGGTCGGCCGGCCTGCTGCCGTCCCTGCTGTGGCTGCTCGGTGCTCCGGCCTGCAGCCTCCGCTCCTCTCTACAGTTCTGCTCGTGCAGCTTCTTATTGAGGATGCGGGCTGCGTTCTCAGCCAGTGTGTAGCCCGGCGGGGCCGACAGGTCTTGTCGTATGCTCACCACCACCTCTGGATTCTTCTCCCCCTGAGTCTCCACTATCAGCTGCACGGGGCTCGGCGACCGCCCTCGGACTGTCCGCAAGCACTCCTGCACGTTTCGGTCTGTCGCGAGGGCCCCTTGAGGAGGGCTGGGCTCCGTGGTGGAGGGTGGGGAGGGCCGGGAGCGACTGGGGGACTTGTTGAACTTCTGCATGGAGTCGTAACTGACAGGAGTGTGGTCGATGATGTTGAAGAGGCTGGAGAGGCCGTCGTTGATGGTGGTGTGGACAGGGCTGTCCCGGGTGGTGGTGGAGCGGGCCCACGCTGACTCACTGTTGCCCTTCTGGGGCGTGGTCGGGGTGGGGGCGCGGCTAGTGTTGGGGAGCTCAGTTTTACTGGACGTTGACATTTTGCGCTGCAGTTTGGGGGAGCCATACTTTGGTGAGCAGCAGGGTCTTTCAAACTTACTCTGGATCACGGGGGAGTACTGCACCTTCCTCAGACTGCGTGACGGGGAGGAGATGGGTGTACCTCCACCCTTGGGTGTAAGGCAGCGGTGTGGGCTGCTGGTCAGATTCCTCAGCAGGTCTGTCTGCAGACCCACACTGATGGTCTGGGTGGTCTGAGTTCCCCGTGTGGTAAAGCCATTGGTCTGGCAGGCGATGTCCCGCACCGCAGGCCCGGGTGGAGAACGGATGGCGTTCCTGACGGAGATGGCCACCTCCTTCATATCATCGCTCATGTTCCGGGACAGTTGAAGCTCCAGAGACGATGTGAAGCCCACAGTGGGACAGATAGGTGACTGACTAGGAGAGGTCATCAGCGCTCCAGTCTCTAAAAGACCACACGGCCACCTCCCACTGCTGAACACCTCATCTGGCCCGGTGGCTCCTAACGCCGCCTCTCCTCCGCCCCTAGTTTTGGTCCCTTTGGCATAGAGGATTTCTGGGTCCTGGAGAGTGTGATGTTCACCAGCTCTAGCTCTGGTGGGGCTGTGGAGCATGTGAACCCCATAGTGCTCCACTCCCACCCCTGCAGGCCCTGCTTCGTTGCCCTTGCGGGGGGACTTGTGGCAGTGCTCAGGGCTGCTGAGGGTGCTGGTGGTCATTGTGGCGCTGGTGGTGAGGAACCAGGAGGCTGGCTGGAATGGATCAGGAATGGATTCTCCTCCCCGAGCGTCTGAAGTGGTTTCTGTCCACTCCTGTCGAGACGGACCTGAGCCCGAGGTGGCCAGTGGGAAGTCCCAACCCTTGTTGTTAAACTCCTCGATGTACTTGAGGTCGTCCGGGGACAGAGGTGGAGTGATGTCATCTTGGCCTTGATCCCCTGGGTGAGCTTTGTCAGGAAGGAACGGGGAGCTGTCCATTAGTCTTTGGAAGTCACTCATGGAGCAGACCGACTTTGCTCTGAAGAAAAAAGAAAAAAGATGCAGAAAATAACATTTAGCGACAGAATAAAGTGCTGCCTTACTAAAAAACAACCTCAGGAAAATTCACTAAAACAGTGAAAGGATCATTAAGCATGTATTAGCAACAGGAATGCAGCAGGAGGCTGAGTCATCTGCAGCCTGTTGGTTTTTACTGCAGCCATATTTATAATTCTATTACATGTTTTTATGTGAAAAAAGGAAGAATTTGAACTGGACTTTGTCACACATTTTACCTGAGCAGACTCCCACCGCTCATCTCCTCCTCTGGGAACACAGGAGCGGCTTCTCTCTCTGAAATCTCATCAAGGGCCTGGAAGACACCAAAGAATATAAAAGTGTTTTTTTACCTCCACATTAGATTAACCCTTTAACTTACCCTGACCCTATCACTAACCATAACCATGAATAAGTCAGTTACAAAATGTGAATAGAAATGGTAGAACACACAAATGGGTCTGGGGGGGGAGGGGGGGGGTTACCTCCTTCATGCAGGGGAACCTCTTCTCACTCTCAAGTCTGGAGGGTGGAGGGACTTCCAGGCTGAGAGGGTCCAGAGATAGAGCATCCAGGAAGAGGCTCTCCGTTGGCCCTTTCAGCCTCATCGCCGCCCCCTGTTCCTCCAGCATGGCCTCGGAGTCTGAGTACGAACGTGTGGCGGGGGCCAGGAGGGGGGTCGACGTACAGGGGGAGCG
>NC_024326.1:10841511-10890978 GCF_000523025.1 Cynoglossus semilaevis
AAAAAACAACCTCAGGAAAATTCACTAAAACAGTGAAAGGATCATTAAGCATGTATTAGCAACAGGAATGCAGCAGGAGGCTGAGTCATCTGCAGCCTGTTGGTTTTTACTGCAGCCATATTTATAATTCTATTACATGTTTTTATGTGAAAAAAGGAAGAATTTGAACTGGACTTTGTCACACATTTTACCTGAGCAGACTCCCACCGCTCATCTCCTCCTCTGGGAACACAGGAGCGGCTTCTCTCTCTGAAATCTCATCAAGGGCCTGGAAGACACCAAAGAATATAAAAGTGTTTTTTTTACCTCCACATTAGATTAACCCTTTAACTTACCCTGACCCTATCACTAACCATAACCATGAATAAGTCAGTTACAAAATGTGAATAGAAATGGTAGAACACACAAATGGGTCTGGGGGGGGAGGGGGGGGGTTACCTCCTTCATGCAGGGGAACCTCTTCTCACTCTCAAGTCTGGAGGGTGGAGGGACTTCCAGGCTGAGAGGGTCCAGAGATAGAGCATCCAGGAAGAGGCTCTCCGTTGGCCCTTTCAGCCTCATCGCCGCCCCCTGTTCCTCCAGCATGGCCTCGGAGTCTGAGTACGAACGTGTGGCGGGGGCCAGGAGAGGGGTCGACGTACAGGGGGAGCGTGGGTTGCTGAGAGGGTCCTGAGGTTGGACGGCGCCTCTGGTGCCTGAACCTCCATCTTTGACATCACTGCTGTCGCCGTGCAGACTTTTGAGCTCCTGCTGCATCTGCGTTTAGTCACACGGACACAATCAATGCATCTGTCGGAGGATTCAGTCAATTTATCCTTCCATCCATGCTTCCATTCATGCTTCCATCCATCATTGTCTACTTCTTTAACAGTGACAACATCACAGACACATTCATCCTTCGTTCCTTTTGTCTCCTGACAGTCTGAGCAGCTTGTGTGACCTGTGCTTTATAGTTTGCTGCAACATCAGTGAATAATGCGTCTCCACTTCCTGATTGTGTTCCTGATGCTGTGGTTCCTGCTCCTGCTCTGTTGTGTTCCTGCTCCCACTCCTGTCCTATTAAACGGCACACGTTCCCACATCCTGCTCTGAACAGCAGACACAAAGGAAGTCAATGGCTGCTGCTGATCTCATTAAATCTCAGAGTCAATCAATTATTCATTAATCCTCTGTAGAGTTTGTCTCTCTGTTTTGACCTGTTTTTAATGTCTTCCTTCAACTGTGATTTTTTTTAACACTTTTATTGTTATTTTGCAGCTGTTGTCAGATAAATACAGTGGACACAAATGCAGTGGATTTTATTTTCAATAAATGAATTCCTCCCTCTCTCTTCCTCCCTCCCTCCCTCACCTTCTCCATCTTGTGGTGGAGCTCTCTCATGCTGCAGCTCCACTCCTGCCTCTCCTGGTCAAAGCGCTCCATGAGCTCTGCCCTCTCGCAGCTCCACTTCTTCTCCCCGTGCTGCAGCTTCCAGCGGAGGTCCAAGGAGGTGCTGTGGCTGTCAGCCAGCAGCTGCCGATGCTCCTCGCGCTCCTGCTTCAACGTCCACTCTGGGTCAACTAAAGGCTCCCCTGTACTTCCTTGTGCTTCACCTCGCACTTGACCTCTGGCTTCCTGCTCCAACTGGTCAGAGAACAAAAACGTGCAGTGATTGGCTGGTGATTATTGAATGGTTGTAAAGTAAAAGATAAAAAGGTTGAAATGGAAGACCATTGATGACCACATTTAGGTCATACATTTGATTTGTCTTGAACATGATAACACACAGACCTACAGCAGAAGCTTCCACCAGGTTCCCACCATTGTTAACGTTTTGCCCTGAGTGCGGTTTCGTCTCAGGTGGACGACATGTGTTTTCTGTCCTTTGCTGCTAATTTACACACTACCCTTTTCCTTGCACCAGATTTTGTCCTGTCCCTTTAAGGGTGCATGCTGGGACACCATCTGTACCTGTGCAACCTGGCACTTCATCTCTGCCCACTTGACCTCCCAGGCGGCTTTGTCATTGGCATAGGACTGCTGCAGTTGCCACCGCCACGACTCCTCCTCCTGCAGCTCCTCCCGAAACTCCTCCAGCAGCGTCCGCAGGGCCTGCTGCACCCGGCGGTTCTCCCTCAACTGAAACACAAATGTTAAATAAATGTTAAGATCTCCATCTTGTCTCGTCACAGCCGTTCACTCATTCATCCATGAAGTGTTTTTAGTTTGAGGTGGAAAAATAATAATTTAGACACAAAGACACTAAACAGAAAAAAACTTTCTGGATCCAGGAAAGGAAATTCAATTATTTTCAAATGTGGTCAAATTTATTCATTTCCAGCTTTTTTAATGCATTAAAGGGCTGCTTGGTGCTGATTGGATGAGGACAGGGTCAAACCCTGGACAGTTGACCCCTCACCCTCACTCAGACTCACATGTACAGTAAAGTGTGACTTCAGACTGTAAACATCAAACTCCTTCAAATCTTTTATCTGCTAGAATATTGGTGGTCTGTGTGGAGGTGCAGCGGCCCTGCGATAAACATTAGTGCAGTGTTTCAACACTTCAGCAGAACGAGGACTAATGAATCACACAGTGTGTGTGTGTGTCTGTGTGTGTGTGCGTGCGTCTTTGCTGAAAACGTCTTACGACCTCTTTACGCATGTACACGTCATCATCTCGCCTCAGCTGCAGCTGCAGGTATTTTCATCAGCGCTCGTCTCTGCTATCGTAACCGTGCGTAACAAATGCTAACTCCAGCATATCTGTTTTTTTCCCCCAAAAATATTTTAACCTCCTGCATAAATCTTCTAATAGTAAACCAGGCCTGGAGAAATAAAAAAAACTAACCTGGTTGTCATCACATGGTATTACTGCATCTAAGCAGAATAGTTATCCAGGTCAAACTCCCATGAAACATGAAAATGACTGAGGGACATCACGAAATTCACAGCTACAGTAAAACAATTAATACAGTGAGTTGCAGTACAGTATAGTGTATAAGTACAACAAAATCCTGTGTAAGAAGATCATTTTATTTTTAACAGGAGGATTACTGTGCTGGAAATTTATGAACAACAATTAAAAAAAATATCTCCAGTCAATTACAGTTTTAAGGCCTCTGCTGTAGATTTAGTCTAAACTGATAATGTGTTCCATTGATTCACAGACGTCAACATTTTAAAACTGTCTGTGTACCTGTCTTTGGTGCTGCAGGTGCTGATCATGAGGACTGATGGCCCCAGGGTCTGGAAGATCTCCTGGAGTTGGTGGTAGACACAGTCTGTCCTCCTGGTCCGACTCCCCCTCTGCCTGCCCCATTACCACCCCCACATCTGGGAGGCTCTCCAACTTGTCAAACTGGAAGATGTCAGTATCAAAAAACTGTCCAAACCAGCAGGTTTGCAGAATCGACTGAGCCTGAAAACCCACCTCAGGTAGAACCGCCTCCTCGCCGCCGTCTCCTTTGCGTGCCAGCCTCCAGTGCATGAGGATCCACCTGAGCTTCATGTAGATGATGACGGTGTTGCGTCTGAACAGACGAACCTCTTGCTGGAGCATTGTCCTCTCCTGAGTCCAGGGAACCTCGTGACTCTGAAGCCCCTGCAGCTGGAGAGCCCCACGCTGGGCCTCCAGACGCAACAGGTCCTCATCCTGGAGAAAGAGGTTTTTGTTGATGATATTTTCAATTTTACACCAGATAGCACTTGTCACACATGATATTTTCCACCATTTTACACCAGATAGCACTTGTCACACTGAAAAATGTTTTCTGTAAAACTACAGACAGTTACGTTATTATGAGCTGAGACAGTGTCTTCATTATTTTAATTAAAGTATGTGATAAATCAGCAGAGGCAGCGGAGGATTAAATTACTGGGTCTGATGTTTGGGATGTGAAGAAATTAAAAAGCGACATGATGGACCGTGCACTGGTACCTGAGGCTGAGGAACAACGCCCCCTGGTTCCTCTGTCAGTGCTCGTGGTTTTTGTTCGTGATCAAGATGAAAACTGACGTCAGGGGTCGGGGCGTCCCGGAGCTGGAGCTGGAGCCACAGCACAGAAGAACACGGTTACTTCACTGACACTTGGAAAAAAAATGATTCAAATATTTTTTCTTTAAATCCTTTTTGCTCGCGGCCCAGAACTTGTGCCAACAGTCAGCAGCCACAGGAGGCAGCAAAGAGGCCGGGGCCTGCTGTCAAATGTCAATGGCAAATATTACCACTTGAATGGATTTAAATCCAGGCACATTATTACACACAAAAAAAACTGCTGCAACAGAAAGACAGGATGTAGATGTTTGTGTTTCACTCCTGGTTCACATGTGACTGATCCAAACGATGGATTTATTAATTCAGAAAAATACCAAAAAATATTCATAAATAGTATAATTTAAAATGTAGCTTAGTAGAGTTGGTGGATTTTAGTTGTTACATTTTGGAATTTCTTCTCATTTGTAATAAAACAAAATAAATCAGAATTATTTCAGTTGTGTTGTTTTGCTGTTCTAAAATTCCATTAATTCTGACAATTAAAAAGGAAATAAAAACTTGTGTGTCTCAGTGAAGTTCATGCGTTAGTGATGTTAAAGATGACATGAGGGAGGCAGAGTTGGGGGGGGGGTGAGTTTGTCTCCATTCAACCTGTGGAGCTGTATTCCACAGCAGTGGCTGTAGTTCTCTAGATTTAGTATACACAGTAATCAACATAAGGCCCGTGTGTCTGTTAAGGAGCAAGAGTGACCTCAGTCCCACAGGTGAAAGGGAAGATGAAGGAGTGGGGAAGGAGGGGCACTGACCTCTGCTCTTAAAGCCAGGGGCCTGTTGTACCTAGTGAGTCCCGCAGCTCCCCTGCTCTGGGGCTGGCCCCAACCCTGGCTCTTGCTCTGGGGCTCCACTCCTCGCTCCTGTCCTAGATGCCACTCCAGCTCATCTCTCTGAACAGACTGTGAGTGACGAGGGGTGAGGAGAGGGGATGAACAGGGGTGAAGAAAGAGGGGGGGAGGGTGAGTGTAGACAAATGAGAGTCAGAGTTCACGGGGACAGGTGAGGGGTGAAGGGGAGAAGGGTGAGGGAAGTGGTGGTGGAGGAGTGGGTGGCCGGGGGGAGTCGGAGGGTGAGGTGGACAGCACAGACAGAGGACAACAGACAGGGTGAGAAGAAGTGGAGGTAAACAGACAGAGAAATGACAAACAAAAGAGAATGGATGAAGGTAAAAGCACAGGAAGGAAATCAACGGAGACTCTGTACAGTCTGGAGACAAACAAACTAGAATACGAAGAAGAGAGCAAAGAGAAAGACCAACTTAAAGATGACGGCGTATGAGAGAGATGAGAAGAGAACGAGAATGAGGATGAACAAAACCATGGGCTGAAACATCTGGCGGGAACACGAGGAGGAAAAAAGAGAGGGAATCGGGGAGAAAAGAACGCAAAAAACACTTGTTATGAAGCGCATGCAATGAAGGATCCATGAGTCCAAACCAACGGCTGAGAGAACCCACAGCAGAGGGCAGAACCGTAACTAGAACCGCAAAGGTCTGCAGCACATGCCCGCTGTGATTACATGAGCAGTTATTCAAGCAGAGTTGAAACGGGAGTCTGTGTGATGTTTGTTTTCCACACATTGCTGCAAGAAATAAAGGAGAATTACAGGAGGCTGAGCGTTAGCCGAGCTGCTGTGCAACAGTTGTTTTCCCATGTATCAGAGAATGGCAGGTGGAAAAGAAGAGTTCAAGTCCTGAGCATCTGCAGAGGTTTTCAAAAATATAAAAAAAATGTTTTTTTGTATCTGATGGACATTTCTGTGGCAGGTTTGTGTGAAATATGACTTCATTTTACCATCCATCTATGGTTTGGTAACAGGTGGACTTTTAGGAGGGATTTAAAACTCGTTTAGACTAGACTTTTTTCTTTTTAGATAAATAATAATAATAATAATAACATATTAGTATAATATAGTATTATCTGTAGTGGTAAAAGTCCTTATTCTTATAATTTTGAACAGAAAAAAGACAGTGGTCTGTCACAAAAAGGATTATGTGACAGGAAGTGAAGAAGATATATCTAATTTTTTTTTAAAGTAGAAACAATCACAATTAATTCCAAAATTCAGAATTAATTCCAAATTCCAAACTAGTAGAATAGTTTCATTATTAGATGACAAAGGAGAACTTAAATCTCTATTTCTATGCTCTCTGATTAATAGTCAAGACAAAGGAGAACACTTTTTGACTTTTTAAATCTCTATTTCTATGCTCTCTGATTGGATACATTTTAGAGTCTACATGACAGTTTTGCTGACCCAGGCTTTACCACAATATAACCAGACACCGGTCAAAGGTGTGAGGAGTTAGTTTGACTCCAGTCTGGCTGTTTGTTTGGAAAATATTTCCACTGAGTCCGTCGTATCATGCAGCACAGCAGTGATGAGCCTGACAGGTGGACGTACACTCAGCCGTAGTCAAACACAGACAGAGATGACAGCCAGGACTTTGTCTTTTTTCTGTGTGAGAGCTGATAACACAGTGCCATGCAATTACGTTATTAAAAATATACCCGGTTATTGTAGCAGGTGCCTAGAGATACATGACACAGAGCTCCACCCTTTTTTGATGAGGTCACAGCGTGTGACGGAGCTGCTGAGCTGCAGAGAGAAAGTCTTCACCCGGCGTCGTCGTCGTCATCGTCATCGTCATTGTCATTATCATGCAACAATAACACATTAGGAGGAAACACTGGATCAAAGCCTGATGGATGACGAAGCTGCTGCTGCTGAGACTGTTAACGTTTCACTCACTCCACTTTAACCAACCCCTCTGTCCTACATCAGCCCCCCGCCCCACCCCTCCACTCCCCTGCAGTCTAGTGACTGAGAGCAGAGAGACACAGCAGGCAGACAGACAGACAGACAGGCAGCCAGGCAGACAGACAGGCAGGCAGGGCTGCCGGCTATGACCGTGTGCATGGAGATGCAGATGTTGATGTAGCAGCAACAGGAAGCAATGGCAGTGACAGTGGGTCAGGGGAGGGGGCGTGGTGGTGCCAGTGTGGTGGAGACAGTGGGCATTGATCCTGCGCTGGACCCTGACCTGTGGCTGGACCGTCACCGACCAGAACAAACATCAGAGTTTTAGAGATTTTTATCCTTGACTTCAGTCTGGTTTTATCTGCCCTTCGGTGTGCTTCGGAGTATTACACACTATTATACTGTAGTACACTCACGTGTACGTATATACTATCTGATAATAAGGCACTAAGGAGCACATCTCTGCTGCGTGACTGCCAAGCTGCTGCTTATGAAATTAAACTCTAAAAATAACATGCCTATCGCATGAGTTGGTTATTTTTTTGTAGTTTACGAGGGGGGCTGGGGGGAAGTTACTGGTATAGTTGACACCTCGTACATCTGGGATTATTCTCAGTGAGAGGATGTTTTGTTGCCTGAGATTCAGTTTGAGTTAGGATTAGGGTTAGGATTAAGATTAGATAGATATTTGTTACACTTAGGGTTTAGAGGTTTAGGGTTTAGAAACTGGATACTAGATAAAACATAAATGTGACGTGCACACAAACACAAGAACTGGTGTGTGTATATATGTGTGTGTGTGTCGAACTGGTGTGTGTATATATATATGTGTGTGTGTGTTCTCAAGATGATTATTCTGCCACAGCCTTCACCTCAGATGTGACTGTCAGCAACACAATATGTTTGTATTCAGTACAAAGCAGTGAAGCTTTGAAGAGCCAGGCTGAACAATTCTGGAGTTTAACTGTTTTGTATTCCTCTGGGAATTTTAGTCCTTGGTTTTTTTTATCCATCAGCATCAACAGTAAGGATTTAGTTGTTTTGTTTTCTTTACTAAACTTACCTGGAAGTCCGTGGCCAGGTCTCTTCCAAAGGTGCCGATGGGAGAGTCGCGGGACATGGAGGTGACGGTGGACAGGAAACTGCTGGACTCTGTGAGGTTTGGCATAGGGGACAAGTCATCTGTCCTCTCTCTCAGCCCCTCCCCTACGTGCTCCAGCTTCTCCAGGAAGACGTTCAGCTCAGTGCGAAAAGCTTTCATCCGGCTGTTGATGGCATCCAGGGCCTGGGTGTCTGGTTTGGAACCTGCCGCTGCCCCTTCCTTCAGGCTCTCGCCCGTTGTCACCATCAGCCGGCCATCAAACATCAAACTGTCTGTGTCTGTGATCAGACGATCCACCGACCTCCCCAGCCTCTCGGCCTCTCGTCTGACGTTGCTCAGCGACTCCCGCTCCTCCCGCCGGCGGCTGGCCAACTCGGCGGTGCTGAGCTCGGTGATGTCTGATGGTTTGATGCTAACGAACCCTGAGGTGTTTTCTGTGGTCTTCTCGAACATGTCTTCAGAGTCGCTCTCTCCTCCAATAGGTCCCTCTCTCTTAGGATGGAGAAGAAGAAGTCTTCCCGCCTCCTCTTCCTCAGCAGACTCCCGCCGCCCCGTGTCGCTCTCTGCGTCGCTATCTCGGGGGCTGCCGGTGCGCAGGCCGATGTGTGCCACCAGGTCACAGCGCTGGACGTTGGACATGAGGACACGGTTCTCGTACTGCAGCTTCATCACTTTCCCACTCAGCTCGTTGATCTGCATCCTGGCTGATTTTAGCTCCTCCAACATCATCCCGCTGGAACCGTTGCCGTTCCCGTTGCCTGGTTTGTACAGTCCAGCGTCACCGCCCTCCTCACCCACTGGCCCTAGACTACTGCTGGGGCCGAATTTGAAGCGGTTAAGTTCAGAGGTCAGCTGTCGGTTGTGATCCTCTATTTCTGAAATTGAGCGACGTAGAAGTTCAGCTTCTTCTTCCACAAATTGGAGATGCCGGCGTAGCTCACTGGCAGATTCCAGCGAGTCACCACCGTATGGCGATGAAGGCATGCTGGAGAAGGGCTCCCGGCCGAAGCAGTCCCTTTCATACTGACAGCGGATGTCCTCGTTCTCGGCCCTCAGGCTACGGTTTTCCACCTCCAACTCCACGATCTTTCTGCCCAGGATGTTGGCCTCTTCCTCCACCAGCTTGAGTCGTAATCTCAGCTCAGCCTCTCGTGTGGTGTGAGGGCCTCCGCCGGAGCATTCAGCCAGAGGCAGTGGACTGTCCACGTCCCCGTAGACGGACTTGTACTTTTGCAGCTCCTGCTCCAGTTCGTCCTTCTCTCGGCCAAGCTTGGCCATCTTTTTCCTCATTAGGCCGGATTCTTCCTTGGCAAACTGGAGCTGGCACCTGAGGTCTGCGCTGTCCTCCTGAAAAAGGGTCAGGAGACGATAGGAGAGAAACTTAAACGTATTAGCCAATGAGAGGAGGCTTATTTGTCTGATAAATCACATCACCAGATAAATACTGTATAACCTCCATGACCCTCTATCTTATCATTCTCCAAAGGTCCATCAATTTCTCTAATACTTATACTCCAAATCTGGACCACCAAACCATCCAGTCCGGCCTGCGACTGGATTTCCAATATTGTGTTAAAGACTGAAAATACCTTTGGCTTTGTAATAAAATAAAAACATATATATATAGTTGTTAAACTAACATTTTATTTTTATTTTTATACTGTGTCTGTAATACACATTGTCTCTCCAGTAACATCCTGACCTTTCGACAAATACAGTTGGTGACCCCGGATGTTTCATCACATGTACATTTTTTTTAATAACTTCAGTGTCTGTGACTTTGATACTGGATGTATTCACTGTGTTGCTTTGAATATTTGGGGTCGATTAGTGCAGATAAACAATAATATCCACTCAAAATAATATTTTCTTTTACCTGACTTGTGTATTTTTTGTCCTTAAATGTTTCTCTGCTCCCCCGTCTCCTCAGAACAGTCTGTGACAAACACAACAAACAACAGAAAGTCAGACTTCAGTGTTCACCTCAGTGCTGCTAACAGTAAAGGTAACAATTAGAATTAAATCAAATTATAGTAATTAAAGCAACACAAGCAGCTTTGAGAGTTTGAATTGACGTATCATTCACATCGAGTTAAATATAATTCTGATTCAATTGTTAAGGAATCATCTGGACAGCAGTTCCGTGCGGCCGCAGCAATAATCTATCATAATAATTATCTCAGTGCGAATTAAAGATGACGAAGACGTTTCATCCTGTCTCTGATTCCATGACGCTGCAGGACTAAAAGTTCCATCCAGAGCTTGGTGTGACAGACGTCTAATCCCAGCTTAGACTCAGTGACACATGACACTGAGATAACCCTCAGAGACTCAGTCTGTTCTGCTGGGATGTCTGTCCTGTAGATGACACTACAGACACGCAGAGCTGGGATAAAACACACCGCCTTACAGAGCAGCTTAGCCTCATCCTCTAATCAAATCATTCATTCTTTTCTGCAACGTCTCACACGAACATCGTGAGACGTTCCAAGATGCAAGACGGGCACAAGATTTTCAAGTGAAAAAAAAAACAAAACAGTGGAGCTAAAAGAAGAAGAAGAAAAGAGAGAGGGGGTAAGGAGAAAGAGAGATACAGAGAATCACTGAGAGAGAGAGAGAGACATCGTCTCCCTGAATAAACACAGAGTGCAGAGCTGAGTGTGAGTGTGAACGTGTTCTCCTGGAACAGATTGCTGCTGTGGCAGTTATTTAAAGGTTCTGGCGATAAATTAAGCCACAGGCAAGTTCCTTTCTAGGAAGCATAACTGAATACTGATATTTCCCAACCCCATACATCAGAGAAGTCCTGAAAAAAAAAAAAAAAGATGACGACTGATGATGTCACAAACAAAGATTGGAGCGAATTGTTTTTTTAACTGTATTTTTACAATATTATTATCATTATTTAGAATAAAGATCTCTTTACAACAATATTTCATATGGCTATGTTGTGATAATAATAATAATAAGAAGAAATATAATTTTAAGATTAAACTTTAGCATAAGTTTAGCATTTAGTAGCATAGCTTTTATAGCATCTAGTCATCATGGCTGATTCAGCGGCGAGTGTTTGAACACAGAGCACACTGGTTCTTTGGTGTTGTTTCAGTGAACAGCCATCGTAGGTCTGTGTGAATCATTCACGGCTAGACGGGTGGAAAGTGTGAGGCTGGACCCGTCTTTAAAACTTTAAGAAGATTCTGACTCAGTCTCTGGCCCTGAGTCCAGGTCCACCCAAAGTCTGCCCACCTAGAAACCACAAGAAACCCAGAACAACAACATGTGGAGTGAAAACCTGGAGTGAGGCTGGTTCTGTCTTTACTGTAACCATAATCTGTTAAATCCCAGCTGTGGTGACAGAGTTAACTCTGTGGGTACACAGAGGATTAGAGCACACGTTCAACAACACTTCTGTCAACAGCAGATTACCAGAAGCAGGAAGTCTTATTCTGCCCTTTAACCTTTTCACTATAGTTATTTTAGTGAAAAAACTTTAAAGATAATAAGTCTTGATGAATAAGTGTGTACTTTCAAAGTACTTATTTCTCATATACACCGTTAGAGAATCTTACAGCTGCCAAAAAAAAAGCTGTTGGGAAAGATTAATGATGATGACGGATGATAAATAGTAGAATTAGGTTCACAGTAGGGGCTGTTAAACAATTAAACATTTTTTAATCTGATAAATATCAGGGCAGCTGTGATCGTAATTAATCTCAATTAATTCTGATTAATTGAGAACTTTATTATTACTGTATATGACTGGAACATGACTGTAGCAGTTATCACACTTGCCTTACTCCATACTGTAGCAGTTATCACACTTGCCTTACACATTTTCTTTACGTGCAGAAATTTCTGGGTTTGAAATTAATTGCGCCTCCTGTGGCAGCCTGGGTGGGTTGCAAAGACTTACACTGAATTCCCCATTGTGGGACCGATAAGGGAGTCAGTTATAATTATTATTTTGTTATTAACTGTTTTTTGTGACTAATCCAATTATGGACATGTCAAGCAAAAAGTGCAGAGGTTTAACTTAAAAGTCAGGATTTACATCAACAAGTGAGAATCCTTTGTTGTTCCTGTGTTAAACAGATGTGAAATGACCATCAAACTTTACTAGTACAGTGACAGGTGGTGGTTTTCTCTCTATTTGAGGAGGGATTGTCACCAGCTCTACATCTGCAGCCCTCAGATGATTAGCAGACTTAGAAGAAGAATGGATCACTTCCTGTTCCTATCTGTGGAGCACATGAGGTTCAGGAGCCATTAGAGTTTGGAGGTATTCAGTCACCCATTAGTGTCTGTGCATGTCTGAGGGAAAACACATTAGCATCTGAGCTAAAAGCACATCAGTCAGGAGGTGACATCTGCACTCAGTGCCTCTGACTGTCCACAGCATGGAAAGACTGGTGGGTTCACAAACCCTATCCTCTGACACGCCTGTTTGCACAAACACTATTTTTTTATTTTTTTGGCAAGTGACACTGATGGTGACATCAACCCCAAAAAATCCAGAGGAGGAGAGGGAAGGGAAGGGCCGAGGAAGAGAAGAGAGGAATAAACACAGCACTGAGGGGTGGAGGATGTGTAAGAAGTGGAACACAGCAAATGTATTTTCAGCAGTATCTGTGCTCAGCAGCCTGGCCTATTTATGCCTTTGCAGAGTGAGTGAGACGGGGGCGTCTGGCTCTGGTAAGAGGATTTTATACCAAGTGTGTTGTGACCAGGGTGATACTGGGGGTCTGCTGGGAGAGGAGGGGGGTGGGAAGGGGTCCAAGCACAAAAGGAGCTGTGACTGCGGTTTGATGTAGATAAACTGCTGGTTAGCCCTGACACAGAATCCTGAGACTCCAGCTACACATAATAAATATCAGTGTCCCAGCAGATAAGGCTGTTGGAAATGTTTGCAGGCAGATTATACTGGTGAGATTTGTACCAGTGAGCTCTTAATCTGGACTGTAATCCCCCTTTTTACTGGATACTAATGTGAAACAATATTTGCTTTATAATTTAATCACACTTTTTTCAGCCTTGAAATCAGGGATGCCAAACCACTGGGTCAGGGACCAGTAGTGATTTGTGGATCATTTGTACTGAAAAATAAAAAAATATTTTTTAGATTTTTATTTCTAAATTTACATAAAAAAAACATAATTTCCGTCTACTCTTATTTTCATGTATTGCAATTAACATTCGTAAAAGAAGCAAATAAAAATAAAAGACAAAAACCAGCAGTCCTTATAAATTATATTTATATATGCTCACACACACACTGCTGCTGGGCCAGAAAAAGGTAGAGGGCTGTGGTTCTAAATGAGACATTCCATGAGGTTTGTTTTTTTTTAGATCTCAGACATGATTCATGGCCTTGTGTCAATTGAATGGACCACCAATCTCTGGCCTGCACCCCCCACAGTGGCCTAAATGTACCATTCTAGATCTGGATATGCTCTGCCGGCCAAATACGAGCCACACGTCTCACTGAAATTCAATTTCAGATTGACATTAATGGTGCAGGAACTGCACGCTGGGCCCGCTGCGGCGAAGGCACCGTAAACAGCTGTGGCAGCGTTATTTCACAAAGGGCCTGGACCAATCAAAGCAGAGTGAATGAAAGTGATCGAGCAGAGTGCGCTCCGTACACGGTGTGCCGTGTGTACTGTATATCTGCAGTCTGAGGAGGTGCTGGTGTCTCACTGTACTGGACCCTGCTGCATGTGTGTCGGCGCGTGTGCAGGATTCATGTTACTGAGGCTGGATGGAGCCGTCTGTCACTGCGGTCACTCCAATGTCAGGAGCATCCTGTGAACAGACTCTCAGTCGCCTCCCTGGGAGGAGGATTTTTCACTATTTTCAGTCTCTGGTTAGTCTGACAAACTGTTTCTGTTTATTATTGAAAAACTGCTTCAATGCGTGCAATCAAATAGAAAGATGAGAAGATTTGTTAAGTATTAACTCAGAATTTAGTGAGAAAAACTGCTCCATCTTTGAGAGTTGAATAAAAAAAAGAGTTAAATAAAAAAAAAAACATTTGATTCCGGGTTACCAGATATGATTAATAGATTAAATACAAATCAATTTTTCCATTAAACTTCATTTTAATTAAAGTGTTTTAATTAATTAAAAAAAAAAAAGCAAACTTAATGTATTTCCGGTATCGTTCTTGAGTCATATTTTTGTATCCAATAACCAAGGTTCTGTTAGATATTTATTTTCTCACACATACTGAATTACACATTTTCAAATAATCATTTTAGCAGGAGCAGTAATAATCCATCATAACTACTACATTGTTACCTGCAGCTATAAAGTCCCAGTATATGACGTGTGAACAGTGCTGCTATTCTTGGTTGCCCTCTAGAGGGTTGTTGGTCTTATGGCAACCTATATAGAAAACACTAAATCTCCCAGGAATCAATAGTGTTAGCTACAGAGACGTACACTGCCCTGCACATGTCGTACATCATCCTGCACTGCAGTCCCTGCCTGTGTACAAACGCATGTTTGTGTTTGTTTATCTGCAGTGTGTGTGTGTCGTCAGCCGAGGGTCACTCCCATACAGTTTATCTTCGGCGAGTCGACCCTGACCTCAGTCTCCGACCCGACGTACACTAAAGAGCAGCACAATAAAGCCTTTACGGGGCGTGTGGCCGGCCTTTCACTGCAGCTTTACAAATCTGCCTGAACAACCTGACAGTCTGGAAACGCAACCGACTGGTCTATTTTTAAATATTATTCATTTGCTAAAATGCATGCAATGTTTAACAGTTCTGACAAGATAAGAAACAAACAAACGAGAAGACATCTGAACACAGCACAGAGCACCGTGACCAGCGCTCCAGCATGACACGTCAATATGTTGGCAAACGAGTTCTTCAGCGGCTTTCAGTGTGTAACGCCGATTCAGCAGTTCTCCTATTGACGTAGACAGTCGGAGGGAGGGAGGGAGGGAGGCCCGGCCGTAGACGAGGCCGAAGCGTCTGTGAATGTGTGTAATTACAATCAGTTCCTTTTAGAAACCCACACTGACGCCTCACTTTCATCTGGTATTCACCAGTAAAGTAGACTCTGCATCAAACTGTCAGCACGTGTCAAAGGATGAACTCTACAGAACTATTAACACTGCTGTCAATCCACCAGTGGTGTCGAGAGAAAGAATCTCCACCAAACAGTTGAACTGGACGAAGACCGTGAGGCCTGACACGGTCTGTCGAGACACAGACGCCACGCCAGTCTGTTGTCCTGTAAACAGCAGTAAAAACCATTCAATCTTCACACAATAATTAATGAGCCGTCACCGGGCCGGACTGTCCATCTCTGGCTGCCGTGGCAACACAGGGATCACAGAGAGCACACTGAGGAGTCGAGAGAACAGCAGCCGACAGACGAACACAGTGGGTTTGACTTCATCTAAAGAACAACAACCTGAAAACAACTGAACACCGATGGAAATCTGCCAGTGACGCCAGGACAGCAAAACTGTATATTATTATCATAATAATGATGTTATTCATCTGAACATATATTGTGGCAGGAAGTACTTAAATATATATGTGTATATAAACTCGGCAGCTACAGTGGGTACTTATATTCACTTTTACACAAATTACATTGACTTCAGTTGTCAGACTTCAGAGGTCCAACTGATTTAAAAAGCCAATAATGTCTGACTTTAAAGTAAAACCTTAGAAATACCCCGTCTTTTAAAGCTCTGACTCTTATAAAATTACAGTTCATTTTATAAACTTAAATTAAATGATGCAGTCAGTTATTCTCAGGTCTACTAATTAACCGCCGGTCCAAAGAAAACTGACAGATTCATGTCTTAATTATAACTGTGGTTTTACTGGAGCGTCAGGACTAACAGTTAGCACTAAAGCTAAAAAGCGCCCGCTTATCGGTAACAAAGACATTTATTCACAGTCAACAGTCAACTTCCTCTTCATTATCCTGCAGCTCTGAGCTCCGACCCGGTGATGGTGGTGGGCCGCTCCCAGGAGCGAGAATGTGTAAAAGAGCTTCAGGGCAGTACTTGAACAGAACAAGCCGAGGTCACCTGACGATGAAGGCCGCACTCGCAGCGACAGGTCACACCTATTTATGTTCACAACAAGCCACTGACCATTATAATAAATGGACGGGTCACAGAGGTCGCCTCACTGTGGAGCCACACCAACAGCTATAAATGAACTGTGACTCAGACGGGCCTGGAGGAAAGGAGGAGAGGGGAGAGAGGAAAGGAGAGGAGAGAAGAGAGAAAAGGAGGAGAGAACAGGAGAGGAGTGAAAAGAGAGAGGAGAGGAAAGGAGAGGAGAGGAGAGAAAAAGAGAGAGGGGAGGGAAAGGAGAGGAGGAGAGGGGAGAGAGGAAAGGAGAGGAGGAGAGGGGAGAGAGGAAAGGAGAGGAGGAGAGGGGAGAGAGGAGAGGAGAGGAGGAGAGGGGAGAGAGGAAAGGAGAGGAAGAGAGAGATGTCACCACATCCAACTGCACACCTGTGAGGTTCTGCAGTGTATTCTGGGCCTGAGTGGCAGTGTGCCAGTGGTGCAGAGACAACACCGAGTCAAGGAGGGAAGTGTCCCCGCGTCCTCATCACAGCGGACAGAAGAGACGAGTGGACAGTTGTACACCTGACTGTGACACAGGCAGAAACACAGCAGAGCTGCTGTGTCACCTGACATCTGACGGAAAATATATTTCTACATCTATTTTTATATAGTTTCTGTGGCAGATTTGTTTTCGTATGATCCTCTGGTACTCCTGTTGATTTCTGCTTTAAATCTCCACTGGATTTGGGCTGAAAATGTTTGTTTACATCATTACATTTAAACCTAATTTGTTTAATTGTGTTCACTCCATGTCATCAGACTGGAGTCACTGCTAAAATGTGAAGCATTCATCCAAAAGACCATTTTAAAATGATGACAAAGTAATGGTAGTACCTTCAATTACTACTTAGTCGATCTGATCATAGCTCTGCAGAACAACCAGCTCATTATTACTGTAGCAACAAATCAACATTTGACATTTATGGCCCGTGGATGTGTATGATTACAGGCATTAAGAAAACTGTGGAGCCTCTGAAAATCACTCGACGTTTAAATCAACTCTTGTCACTTTCCTTCACTCAAATCCACCGAGAGCTTTGAGCGTCGGCGGCAGCAGAGCGACAGCCTCCAGCTTTGATGTCACGGCTTTTGACGAAGGCTTCCTATGAAACGTTAACACGCCGCGTGAACGCAAACGCTTCAACACTTTCAGTCATCTCCTAATTATCACTGTTTGCATGCAGTGAGCTGGCAGTGCCGGCCGACCCGTGTCTGCTGTGTGTCCACTTCACTTCCTTCTACAGCGTCAGTTAAAAGCACTAATGTGTTTTCAGGCTCTGATGGAGCTGAACTACGTCTGTGTTTGGAGGAAACACACAGGAGTTTCCACCTGAAACAAAAACAGTGTGACGTCGACACTACAGCATCAAAGGTTCCAAATATAACTCGCTGCACTTTAACGGAACGAGGAACTTGAGGATGGTACTGTTTGGCTTCTGCCACTAAAACAAGCTTTAAAACAAAAATAAAAACATCCAGTTCAGTAAGTAAGTTTCAGAGCTGTGTCTCCTCCTACAACCCGCTCCTTCCTCCATCCTCTCTGTTCTGAAGCAGCAGAATTAGTGTCAACCAGGGTCAGACGGTTCTAACCCCCATCAGGTGGAAGAACAACAGTGACTGACTCACTACGTCTGCACAGTCTGTCGTCTCACCCACAAGAAGAAGAAGAAGAAGAAGAGGAAGAAGATGAAGAAGAAGAAGAAGAAGAAGAGGAAGAAGATGAAGAAGAAGAAGAAGAAGAACAGTGGTCAGAACCAAAAACCCCTGATGGTGTTTCTGTATGGAGTTTTTCCTCCAGTCCAAACACATGTAGGACTAGATTACAGGTTCACTCTTAATTAGCTATAGGTGTGAATTATAGTTGAATGGTTGTTGGCCAGAGTGGAGCCCACCCTCGCCCAATGACTGCAGCCCCTCCATCTCCTTGAACCCTAAACTGAGTGCAGCAGCAGAGGAGGAATTAATGACAAATTTTTCAACCGATAGAATGAAAATGTCTTTTTTTTTTTTATCTTTCTGAAACACAGCGAACACGTTTCCCTCCGAGTCTCTCAGCCTGGTGAACTTCAAAGACAGGATTATAAAAACGTTCCTCCAGGGTTCCATGCAGAATTCATATTCTGAAACTCGCTTCATGCCACTGATAGTGAGCAGAGATGAGCGGTGTCTTTACGGCGTGACCTTCAGGTCGTCACCTCTAAGCCCAAACTAATTTAAAGACACCGGGAATTTCCTTGAAATTGTTCTATTTTTAATTAGGACTCATTCTTAACAATGGTCTTATATTTTAATTAGTGATGCTGTGGTGTGTGTAAACCACAGCAGTGTGTGTTCAGTGAACACCTCCTGCTGTGTATGGAGATGATGGAGCTCCATGTGAATGTGTGTCACTGCTGCAGAGGATTCTCCTCTCCGCTGCAGTCACCACTGAGCACTAACTAGGTCAATCAGATTCCTTCACACTCTGCTCTGCCAGCAGTGGAGCGCAGCGCAGGAGAGCAGTGAAACCCACGGCTGCCATGAAGGAAGAGATAAGAGGAGGATCAGGAGAGTTTTCAAAGACATCTTGCGCAGAGAGGAGTGAGGAGGAGGAAGGGGAGGAAGGGGAGGGAGGAGAGGGAGGAGGGGCGGGGGACGTCTGCTGTGATTCCTGCTCAGACAGCTTTGATGTGATGGATGATCAGTGCAGACTTTCCCCTCTCTCCAGTCTTTGTAGTGAAAAGATGCTGCATCAAATGTCTCCAACATAAGAACCTTTTTTTTCTTAGTATAAAAAACAAATATTCTGCAGTAAAATTCTTATCCTGACACGCAAAAGGTCACGGGTTTGAATCTAGCCCGTCCGTAGTTCTGGACAGTGACAGATGAGGTTACAGCGAGAAGGACGTTCAGTGTAAAAACTGTGTTAAATCCCTGTGCTGTAGACTGCTGCTATGGTGACCAGGGATGGAGGGGGAAAAACAAGAAGTGATACTAGGAGTACAGTACTGGTTAAGGAGGTCGGGAAAAAAATGAAGCCCAAAATACTTTATACATCAGACAAAGAAATGCTGCAAATCTTCTTATTACAAATGCAGCCAAATCACAGTAGTTACCGAGCAGGACGCAGTTACCTGGACAGATTGACAGTTGAGCACAGGGCCACATGTAGAGACAACCATTCACACTTCCATTCACACCAATGATCAAAGCAGAGTTAATATCTAATATCTAACCTACCTCAAATGTTCCGACTGTGGAAGGAAACTGTACAGAACCCACAAACACGGGGATGCCGCTACCAGAGGACGAACACATAGATTATAATTCACTGTAATAAAATCTGCACCGATCACGGAGGAATGGGAGCAGCTAATAAATCAGCTGACACCTGTGTTACGTACGTCGACAGTTCATTAGTTCCATTTCATTACACATATTAGCAGGTCTTTTCTCAAAGGTCAGGGGACTGAATAAATCCCCCGCCCCGCGTCTTTAATAGCTGCCACCAGATGCAGGAGGAATAACATGTTCACTGTGACAAGGGGTCATTCTATGGAGCCTCTCTGCCACGCTGTCTCCTCTCCTCAGAGTGTGTGTAATAACACAGACTGCTGTTTACTTCATGCACTGACCCAGACGTCGGTGTCAGTCTTTGGCTCAAAGGCACGTCGTCTAATCTCTGACGGCAGAGATGAGGGAAAGAAGCAGGTGAAGAAACAACACATCTGTGATTTTCTTACTAAAACAAAACATCTTCTGTTCATGGATGTGTTTTTGAAAACCAAACTAATTTGGGCAGGAATTTTTATTTCTGGTGAGAATAGATCCCTCAACTTTCAGGTCAGCTGCTCTTTCAGCAGAAAAAAAAAGGAAATTGAAGAGCATTCAACACAATCTACCTTTAGAGACGTAGTGAAGGTTGAGAGTGTAGAATTTATGCCTGGTTAACAGTAACGGATGGATTTTTAGAAAGTGATGAAGGACATTTTAAGAGACAAAAAACCTTTTTCAATGGCCTGGATTCGACCCGTAAATTAATCCCAAAACACTTCTCTTCACACTGACTTTGCTCTGCGTTCAGTACAGGAGGACGAGAACAACTTCAAGATCCAGTTCAACCACATTTTTATCACTGAATTTGCTGCTCATCCGTGTCACTGTTGTTAACCAACGAGTCTGAAAAAAACTTGAGAGTGGATTGTGCGGATGATGACAGTCTTCAGACGTAGAGAAACTACAGATGTCATGTTCAGTAGACCAGAGCAGGGAAGCTGCTGCTGGTATTTGTTTTAACACAGACATGCGGGTTGTTTTGCTGTGCCAAATTTCTGGGAATCACAGAAAAGTGCAGTCTCATCTGTGTCCCAGACTCTCCGTCTAATCCTGTAAGTATGACGATCCTAATAAAGCCGCGGCTCTGAGGGAAATCAGAAAACAAAGAGCAGTCTAGAGTCTTGTCTAAAGATGACTTAAAACAGACGACATCAGTGATTGTCCTTTGGTCCTAGTAGGCAGCTGCTAGTCTGGGAGTCAGACGTTTCACATTTTGGAACCAGGAGTGTAAAACACACACACACACACACAAAGACTACAGACCTGAGATCAGCAAAAACAGGCGTTTCACCACCTGCTTTCCTTCTACATCAGAGCGTCATCATCATCAGATTCACCCAGGAGCAGAGCTCAGAGAGACAACACAGATGTCAGTTCTACAGTACCGACCCGCTCCCTTACCTCTCTGGTCCGCTCCAGCTCGTTGTGCAGTGCCTGTTTGGAAATCTCCACCTCGATGATCTTCTGCCTGAGCAGCTCGTTCTCGTCCTCGGCTCGGCTGCGTTTGTCCTCCACGCTCTCCAGCTCGTTGTGCAAACGCACAGACACGTCTTTGGCCACCTGAGGTCCAGAACGCAGACGTGTTTGTTTTACAGACATTTGTGTACAGGATAAAACATAAACACACACACACCAGCCAATCACTGCAGTCTGAGTCCATCAGAGGGCGACATAGAGACAAATTACCATTCAGGTTCACATTCACACCTACAGTCAATTAAGAGTGAATAATCCTCCTCACCCTTCATGGTTTTTCCAACTTATTTTGTGTTGTCCTAGTGTAAATGTTAATTTGTTTACTCTCAGTGAATCAGTGTCCTGTCTGAGGTCAGTTCACAGAGACCTGGTTTATTTACTGCCAATTAGAAAACAAAACACAACCAAAAGTCCTGACAAAGTCACAGTTTAAAGTGGAGTATCTTTGACCTTCAAGTCCTGCTCCAGACTACGGAGCAGCTCTCCGTCCATGTGTCCCGTCTGTGCGACCCGCAGGCTCTTCTGCTCCGCCTTTCGAAGGCGGTACTGCAGGATGCGGCAGTTCTTGTTGGATCGGTCGAGTTCCCTGCGCAGCTCCTGCAGCTGATAGACCTCCTCCTCCAGGTAGCTGTCACGCATCTCCTCCATCTCTGCTCGCAGCTCGTCCACTTCATCCTGGGAGAGACAACAGCAGCAGAGTCCACTTTTATATTTTTTTGTCTTTTTCATGATTCTAAAACACAGCAGTAGCAAAGTTATGGTTCCTTCATTTCAATTATATTAAAATAAGTTAATGGAAAGTAGATGAAGTTATATCTTATGTGCAGTTTCCACAGTAAATGTCCCTCTGAATGGAACAGGTCCAGTAGTTTTACCAGTGCATGATCCTAACGTCTGAGTCACTGATGTGAGTTAATAATGCATTAGTTGATACATTTTCTGTTGACTGAACCATTTATAATTCATTCAACCACTGTCTGCTGCTGGTCCTCCTTTGGGGTCGAGAAGAGAGAGACGGAGACCCCGGACAGGAAGCAGGACAGAGACAACCTGGACGGACCAGCAGACAGTACCACAGCCAACACACACGAGAAATAACACAGAGTTGATGATGTCAGCAGCACAGGAACCCAGCTGGACGCCTGACAACCAGAGTGGAGGGGGTTTGAACCAAACTATGCCCCCTTCTACCCCCCCCCCCCCCCCCCCCCCCCATCTATGGAGAATAATGCCAAATCCTGTGGGATGGAGACACTACAGCTGTAGGCAGAAAAGCCGATTAAGTCCCTTGTGTTTTTGTGGAGTCATAAAGAGGAGGAGGCAGTCACTGACTGATACACACACACACACACACACACACACAAACACACAAGAAGAAAACAGGGTCCGACCCTTGCAGGTGTAGAAACTACAGTATGTTTCTGTGCTAATTTACTCCTCCATTCTTTGATTGAGGACAGTGTAAGGATGCTACCAGGAATGCTGACTAAGGACATCTGATGATGAACCACAGAGCATCACACTGAAGACACAGCTACTACAGTTCCTTCACCTGAATGTCATCTATTTGAACCTTTTCAATGTTTTGTCCATTGCGGTGCACCACAATAATTGACTTAGTTATTTATTAGGAAAACGTGCAGAGGAACTCGTGACTTTTTAAAGCAGTTTCTAAGGATTTGCAGATGTCGTTGAACTCTGATCTCAGGTCAGCGGTTGACACACGGTGACGTTACCTTGAGGTAGTCGTTTTCTGATCTCAGATCTTCGATCTCTCGCAGCAGCTCCTCCTCGGCTGGATCTCTGGTGGCTGGCAGTTTGAATTGTGCGCTTGTTGCCTGTTTCTGCTTGTGTTTATCACCGTGCGCCCCCGGAGCGGGCTGAGCCTGAGACATGCTTTCCTTGGCGGTTGCAGAAGCTTCTGTTGTGCGCAGAGCAGCAGCGGCAGCAGCCGCCGCTCCTGTGGCCTCTGGCCGCAGCGGGTTCTCGGCTCCCTGCTGGTCCCGGTCACTGGAGCCGGTACCGGACTCGGCGTCGCTACTGGCGGCCGGCGCCAGTCTGTTCTCATCTGACAGCGGCTCAGAGGGGCAGTCTGACAGATCCGAGCTGCTGTCCGTCTGACTGACGCGGGCGAGAGCCACTCCGGTCGGTACCCGGATCAGAGATACTTGGCTGTGCGGGCCGGGGGAGGCTGGTTTCTCCTTCTTGCCTTTGGCGAGAGTCGGGCTGCTGGTGCTGTCCGGTTTGGGGCTCGTGGGTTTGGCCTCAGCTGCTGCATGATGGGGTCCCTTGGTGGGCTTTTTCACCACAGGGGATTTGGGGCTACTTTTCACGGCAGCTGGTTTCTCCTTGGCCCGAGGAGTGCGCCGGAAGATGCTTTTGGGATGCGATGAGGGCACGGAGGCAGACTGCTGCTGCTGCTGCTTGAGTTTGGGGGACTTGGGGACGATGGCAGGTGGTTTAGTGGAGCGGGGGTGCACATCCTTGAGGGACGGTCTGGCCGGGGACGGTGCTCGGTTCAGCCTCTTCTTCTCCACCTGGTGGTTCTGCGGTTTGTGCTCACCCCCAGAGCCATTGGAGCTCTCCATTATACTCCAGCAGCAGCACGGGGATGTAGGAAGGGATCAATCCACGGCACCGAGGGAAGTCTCTGACAGGCGACGCCTGGAAGACACTCGGGGTTTTTGGTCTTCTTCCTGGTCAGGCTGGAGATGCGCATCCTGCGTTGTGCTGGCTCTTTCACTCCATCCTGTCTGCACTCACCAGGCTGTCAGTGTGGATCCACCTCTGAGGAAACGATCGAATAAACGGGGATTAGAGGCATAGATGGGATTACGGGCAGGTTGCATATGCGGATCAAGACTAAGTAAATAAAAAAAAGGGAAAGAAAGAAAGGAGTCACTTCAGCCCTCCTCCTGCTCCTCACACCGGGTCTCCATCCCTCTCTCGTGGCCTTTACGCGCTGCTCCCCCCGTGTTTCGTCCTCCCTGCTCCCTCTCCTTCCAATCTGACATGGAATATCTGCAGTTGCTGCGGTGTGAGGATCCACGGCCGTGAGTTTCAGTAGTGCGCATGCGCGGCGGCAGCAGCAGCAGTTCCCCTGAGTACAGTCATCTGTGGGACCAGGTCTGACACGGTCTGAAGATGACGCCCTCTAATGACAAGAGTGATGAGTTAAAATATTGCTCGGGGAAATCGAAATATGAAGCATGACTAGATTGAACATTTGCAATAATTAAAAAGAATAAAATATTCAACCTTGGAATAGGAGACAAAAGGGAGAATTCACAGGGTCACAGAATGACCAGACACTGAAATAAACTCCAACAGTCCAAACATTACAGGCACAAAACATTATTTTTTTTTATTGCATCTCATTAGTTCATGAATGGCACAAGTTATAAATACAATAAATCCTTTTTGAAAACATGCCAGAACTTTTTCAAAGGCTTGAAACAGGTTTAATACAAAGTACAGTCTTCCATTTTCTTTAAGCATACACAATTATGAATGACATTTATGTGTTTAGCAGACACAACTTACATCAGAAGGATTTTAGTATGGGGTTCCTCTAGGGCTCAAACCCAGGCACGCAGACATGTAAGGCATGTGTTATAACGGACTTGGGGACGATGGCAGGTGGTTTAGTGGAGCGGGGGTGCACATCCTTGAGGGACGGTCTGGCCGGGGACGGTGCTCGGTTCAGCCTCTTCTTCTCCACCTGGTGGTTCTGCGGTTTGTGCTCACCCCCAGAGCCATTGGAGCTCTCCATTATACTCCAGCAGCAGCACGGGGATGTAGGAAGGGATCAATCCACGGCACCGAGGGAAGTCTCTGACAGGCGACGCCTGGAAGACACTCGGGGTTTTTGGTCTTCTTCCTGGTCAGGCTGGAGATGCGCATCCTGCGTTGTGCTGGCTCTTTCACTCCATCCTGTCTGCACTCACCAGGCTGTCAGTGTGGATCCACCTCTGAGGAAACGATCGAATAAACGGGGATTAGAGGCATAGATGGGATTACGGGCAGGTTGCATATGCGGATCAAGACTAAGTAAATAAAAAAAAGGGAAAGAAAGAAAGGAGTCACTTCAGCCCTCCTCCTGCTCCTCACACCGGGTCTCCATCCCTCTCTCGTGGCCTTTACGCGCTGCTCCCCCCGTGTTTCGTCCTCCCTGCTCCCTCTCCTTCCAATCTGACATGGAATATCTGCAGTTGCTGCGGTGTGAGGATCCACGGCCGTGAGTTTCAGTAGTGCGCATGCGCGGCGGCAGCAGCAGCAGTTCCCCTGAGTACAGTCATCTGTGGGACCAGGTCTGACACGGTCTGAAGATGACGCCCTCTAATGACAAGAGTGATGAGTTAAAATATTGCTCGGGGAAATCGAAATATGAAGCATGACTAGATTGAACATTTGCAATAATTAAAAAGAATAAAATATTCAACCTTGGAATAGGAGACAAAAGGGAGAATTCACAGGGTCACAGAATGACCAGACACTGAAATAAACTCCAACAGTCCAAACATTACAGGCACAAAACATTATTTTTTTTTATTGCATCTCATTAGTTCATGAATGGCACAAGTTATAAATACAATAAATCCTTTTTGAAAACATGCCAGAACTTTTTCAAAGGCTTGAAACAGGTTTAATACAAAGTACAGTCTTCCATTTTCTTTAAGCATACACAATTATGAATGACATTTATGTGTTTAGCAGACACAACTTACATCAGAAGGATTTTAGTATGGGGTTCCTCTAGGGCTCAAACCCAGGCACGCAGACATGTAAGGCATGTGTTATAACGGCTACACTATAGAACCACATGAATGGATAAAATATATGTGTAATAAATCATAGAGTAGTATAGTATCTTGCCTACAAGAGACTGTAGGGTTAGTGATGAGTATTAAAAAAAGAAATCAGAGAAAAGGACAGGAAAAAAGGTTCAATTCCAAACATGAGCCCAAAGAAAATGAAAATCCAAAAGTTTGAATAATAAACTGTCAGCAAAGAACAGTTATAGTCAGGTCATCGTCAGGTATTTTGTCTGGTCAAAGTTTGTATTTTTCAATGATTTGCTGTGGCAACCCCTGAAAAAGGGACAAAGCCGAAAGAAGAAGAAGAAGAAGAAGAAGAAAGTTTGTATTTTTCCATCGGTAAAAAACACTAGATTTGTTCGATTCCTAACGTCAACATTCCACTGAAGCGGCTCCTCCTTCACCTGGGCTGCCGCTTCTACATGTAGTAACAAAACTGAGACGCCCACGGTGCTCAAACTGCAGTAATACCACAACAAATACTATATTAAAAAAATGAAATGACTAGGAACCAAGCTCATCCTCGTGTCAAGTAAAACCACGCAACTGGTCCTTAAAGAAAAACTGCCGTGTCATGACTTCAAAGCTGCTAGCCTCCTTTGCAAACTGCAGGTCTATGATCACACCCCAGACGAAAGAAAACAGTTTTTATCCAAAACAAATTTCCTGAGTCAGTCAAATACACCCCCAACAGATCTACCACAGCTCCTCTGCCCTGAATCTAAATCCAAAGGAACCAAGTGTTAAATACCAAAACCCTTGCATGACCATGAAGTAGGTCATCATCTCAAATCCTTCCAAATGTCAGTAACTTGCAAAAACCCACTAAAAATTACAACAACCGTCTTTCCTTCCATGACGAACGCTCGTCTCCAGTAGTCGAGTCAACGTTGATTTTCTTTTTTAGTGCTTTTCTTAATCGTCGTGTTCTTAACTTTTCCACAGAGTGCAAACATTTTTATAATGTGAAAAAAAGCTTGTTCAAAAGACTGACGTAACAGTATTGCAAATTTCTCACCGACACACACTTGGTGAAGGACAAGCAGCATCTCACTCGGCTAATATTTGTCATCTGACCTACAGCTCAACACTGACGTCTCTGTAGAAATACCTCAAGAAGAAGAAATACTTCACTACGCTTTACTTTCGTAAACCCCACTGTGAAAATGTGATGGTGATGATGAGAAGAGAATGTGACCGAGTTGTGAAACCCTCTTAAATCCCCTTCTACAAAAATGTGCAACCATCACCAGGAGCCTCTGCTCCATGAAGGAACCCGAGGGGTGCAGCGGACCTAACTATGTGAGGAGTGAGGTAGTCTGGGTAAAATGTGAACAGAGAGGTCTGAAGGAAGCCAAAAAATGGGTACATCGAAAGCAACTGGACAAAGTAGTTTTTTTTTTCTGAAGACCACCTCTCATCCAAGAGGCTTCTTCAGCTGATTAGATGTTAGTTTGGCACGAGTCCTGTTACAAAACAGAGGAAGAGGGAAAAAAAGCAGAGCAGATAATACTGGGTAGTCAAAAATCTATACACTTGAAGAGCAGGAAGTAACATGTTTAAATTGTTGCAGTGTCCTGCCCCCTTGTGGCCAAATTGTTGCTTGTAACATGAGTTCTAAGTGTGCTTGTGTGACGGGGACCCGTCTCAGCAACAGCGTATGCGAGGAGGGGGCAACTCTGGAGGCACTTCCGGTTCAGGCTGCAGAGACAGGACACTGTTGGAAAGCTCCTTGTTGGGAACTTCCAGAGGCATCTGTTGGATCAGGAACAGAAGAACAATGTGAGGGAGAGTCAGAAAACAGGTCAGTACCAGTGTTCACCTGGTTGTATTTTGTACCATAGACCAGAGGTCTTCAACAGGGGTCTGCAGATCAGAGTTTCGTTTTTGTGTCATTTTTGCATCAAGCAGATAAAATATTATTTTTGTCAGTAGATGGCATCTTGGTAATGTGCAGTGTTAGTTAGATAGTGTTAAACCATTCACACCCACCTTGCTAAGAATATCATCTACAAGCTTTAGGAAGATCTCGTCCACATTAAAGTTGTCCTTAGCACTGGCTTCACAGAAGCGCATTCCACTGATTCTAGAGGCAAACTGTGAGGAGACAGGAAATGGAATTAACAAAAAATAAAATCATTCAGTTGATGAAAGTCAACACAAACCATCAGAAATACATTATTCCAAAATAAAGTCACCAGTTCTTTACTGCCTCATTTTTATTGAGTGAAAAGGCTTGTAACACTGCAGTATCATCTGCAGTATACTATGGAGGATGTTCAGTGACCTACTGAATAGGTCAGAGCTGCTCTCTGGACTCACCCTCTCCCCCTGCTGTCTGGAGATGATACGGTCTGTCTCACAGTCCAGCTTGTTTCCCACCAGAAGGAGCTCTGCTTCCTCTGACGCATACTGACCAGGAAGTGGAAAGGACAGACAACAGTTACTGTCTCACTCTGATAAGAGACGACATCACGGTCAAATGTCCCACAAAACCTGGCTGTGTGATGTAGTCACGTTAGCTTGTTTACCTTATCTATCATTTTCATCCATTTGGGGAGGTCGTCGAAGGTCTCCTGCTTGGTGATGTCATAGACTAACACTATTCCCTTGGCACCTCTGTAATAGGCTGAGGTGATGCTGTTGAACCTCTCCTGTCCTGCGGTGTCCCTGGGTCAAAGAAGTGTCAGATGAGCTTCAAATGTCAATGTATTGATCAGTGTATTTATGAAACTGTAAGGTATTTTTGAACAAATACAAGAACACAACAATTCAGGGTGAAATGTTTCAGTAATCATTTTGATTTGTGGACATTTGTATTTGACTCACTTTCATTTCTCTCATTTTGATTTTAGGAATTCGCAGATGAAAATGTATCCTCCTGTGCAACAACTTTGTTTTGTTCTTTAAGTGAGTATAAGGCTTAACACGTTTCGTTTAATTCCACATCCTGTGTTTAAATGATTGTGCTGACTCCAGAGGCAGCGGTCACTTGTCAAGATGGGGGACAGTGCCCTCTTGTGGCCGTAGATGGGGCATATTATTGGATAAGTAGCAGGAATACCAAAATACTAAAAAAGAGCAACTTGTTCTTGTACAGATAGGTTGTAGGGTTTCATTGTGATTCATCCTGTTGTGTGTTAGCAGCAGCAGCAGCAGCAGCAGCATGACAGGCACTGTGAGTGAGACAGCAGGCTCTCACTCACAGTGCACGTTACAGCCACTCTAGCCAACCTGCCTCTCCCTGTTTCCCCTGTGAGTCACAGTCTCAGGCTTTAGAGAAGGGTAGACGAGAGACAGCACTGGCAAAAAGGCAGTGTTTGTTTTGGCAGCAACATGAGCAGTAGGATGTGAGAGACACGACACACCAAAGGCGGTCTCCCTGGTTAGACGGGTTGAAGACAGGCACAGGAGTGGGGTCGAGGGTCAGATGTGTTAGTGAGACAAGCAATAGAATGCTCCCATGCTTTAGCCAAGCCACAAGTACAGAAGCCTTTCAACCAGTAACATGTTGTGTGTTTATCACCACATCAATGACTGGACAGAAAATGTTTCACTTTAGAGAAATCTCTTGTCCTTAAGTTAGTTCTTTCACATTACAGCAAAAGTATCAGTAAGTTTTTATGAAAACATTCTGCAGTAAAACTGAACATGACACAGAAGAAAAGAATCTGCTGAAGCATGGTTTCTCACCAGATCTGAAGTCTTATCTTCTTCCCTCTCAGCTCAACTGTTTTGATTTTGAAGTCCACTCCTACAAAGTGAATTAAACATGAACATGTTTAACTGTGCACGGACCAGCATTTTTAGAATTTATCTTTCAGAATTTATATAAAGATGCATTGATAAAGGTTTAAATATAGGTTATACAGACATAATACTGAGAAAACTAAAACCTCATAAACATCTGAATGTATCATAAACATCTTTAAATTATGTTTGTAATTATATGTGTCTGTGGATAACTACAGCAACAATCTACTACTATGAAGGTTTCTTCTACATATCAGATCAATCATCAAATGCCAGTGGAGACCTCACAAAACCTCTAAACTCTGTCACGGGTGTAAACGGGCATAAAGTGGAGCTCTGCCACAGCAGCTGTCAGAGAGAGACTATTTTGGGATCAGACACTGTTCGCTAGCAGCAGTGCTGGTCACATGAGTGTTTGCTCAATACTACAAACACACAACACCTTATGTTTACAAATTGACTGTCTCTGAATCCCTCAAAGGCATTATTTACTTTTTAATCAAGGTAATAATAAATCTTTAAATATTATAGTTTAAAATGAACAAAGTGACAGATTTTTCCATCATACTTTTATTATTTCGACAGTTCTTCCAGTAAGACAAATGTCAAGCCATTCTGTTTACTATAACTAAGCCTCTAATGAGCAGTTATTGCAGACGTATCACTGAACTATGGACGCCCTTTAAGTGATGAGTAATATGTCATTAGCAACTAGGATGCAGACTTTGTTTATATGTCAGTTTGGTCTATGTTTTCTGGTTGTCGATGAGCGGAGGGAGAACAGCTGTATGTTAATTAGAAGTTGACAAAAACATAAAAACAAAATAGTCCGTGAACACGTCTTGTACTCACCTACTGTGGATTTGCAGGCTTCACAGAAAGTGTCGTCCGTGTATCTTTCCATAAGACTCGTTTTACCAACACCACGGGAGCCGATTATGATAATTTGCAGTTTAAAATCAGCGGGTCTCGGAGGAATCTTCCTGCGGCGCGATTGAGCTCCCAGAGCGGGCGACGAGTTCGCGGAGCCACCGCCACCACCGGCGGCGGCCCTCCGCGGTATGTCATATCTGGGATCCATTAGTAATCCCTCATCCGGGACAAGTAAATAAAAGGGCCGTAAGACACACAGTGAAGAAACAATATACTCTTTACAACTTTTTAATGGCCCAGTGGAAGTTGCGAAAAGTTTGGCTTTCTCCTTAGGGTTTGTTTTTGTTCAGCCATTACAGACCGGAGCCATTCTGACGTCATCGACCACAATACGTTTCCGCTTCCGGAAAACTTTTAAACATAAAGGAATCAAACGGAATTATTATTATTATTAAAATTATAGCTATCAATACTACTAATAATACGATTACTGCCAAAAGTATAGTAATGCATGACAAAAATATAAAGACATAAGCCTTCACACGATAAAGTGGTGGAAGAAAAAATAATGAATACAATATAAAATATAAAATATATTAAATATTAAGGCTTCTATCCTAGTTACACACATAACTGGACTTGCGTATAAAACATTATGACGTTTTTAAAAAGTTTCTTAAACTTAAATGTCCACAGAAAATATAGTTAGCAAACGGATCTCTAAATTACAGGAGACCCAACTGCAATGACGTCTCGTTTATTTTGGTTAATAAATAAGAATAAATGCAATTATTTTTTATATACTCAATAATTATGTCAGTTACAACTAGTGAACTTCAGAAACAGGACTGTCACATGATGGGGTCACGTGACAGTCCTGTTTATGAAGTTCACTACGCTGTCGGGAGAATTTCTCTATTCAACAGTGTATCGTTTGCTTCGTGTTAACGTGTAGAGCAACAAAGGAATCCATTATTATTCGCCAACATGTTGCCAACGAACAGTATAACAGCATAACCATAAAAACAATTATATGCGAAGACAAATGCCTATCAACTTCCGTCGCACCGCAGTGACGTGTACATGGTGTGACGTTGCAGTCGAGGAGGAGTTCCACAATAATCCAAACATCGAGCCAAAACGTTGCGGCGATTTATAGTAATCAATATCGTTTTGTCGCATTAAAATCACTGGACAGCATGGCTGCTCAGAAGATAAACGAAGCTCATGAACACATAGCTAAAGCGGAAAAATGGTGAGTTATGACATAAAACTGCGGCTCGTTTGTTTTTCACTAAAGCAGTTTTCATCACTAAGGTTAGCTAGCTGTCAGGCCAGTGTGACATTTAAATCGGAAAGGATAAAACACGTATGTAGAGCAATGTTTTGTCGTACGCGTGTACAAATTAAAACTTGTGTTAAAATGTCTGTTTGCAGCTTAAAGACGAGCCTCACCAAGTGGAAGCCTGATTATGACAGTGCTGCATCAGAATACGGCAAAGCAGGTAACAGTCAAACCAGTGAATACACAAATTAGTACTGTACTATTAGTACTGTATTAAGACAACATGTAAAATGTAAAAAATAAAATCTCGCTATTGTCGTGTACTGGGATGTATTTCTGAATACTTGATGTGTTCTTTTAGCAATGTTTTATATCACGTCATAGAAATTTACAGTTAGACAAAATACCCATGATGCCTAACTGCTTCCTTCCCACTGATGAAAAATCATAAATACAAATTTACAAACTACATTGCAGCCGTGTGCTTCAAGAATGCCAAGCAGTATGAACAGGCCAAGGACGCCTACCTAAAGGAAGCTGAGAGTCACACAGAAAACAAGACGTATCTTTTCACTGCTCCTATTGTTTTTCTAAGAAAACAACAGACTGTAAGCTGAGCCTGTGTTATTGTTTCCTTAACATCCCTCTTCAGGCTTTTTCATGCAGCAAAGTAAGTTTCCTGGTTATAATATTAGCACAATACAGCAGTGGAGATAGTGAAAAAAGAATATATCTCACTCTAAGAGCTCCTTCTCTTTTTACAGGGCCATTGAACAGGCTGGGATGATGATGAAGGTGAGCACAGACAAAATAAATAAAATTAATTAAAAAATAAATAAAAACTTAAGGTAATTAAAATCACAAATGTCAGTTTTAGTGATAAATATAAAAAATATATTATTTCTAAATTCCCAGGATGATATTGTGTCTGAAACAGAGTTGTGTTTGTGATGTAACAGGAGCAGAAGAAGATGCCAGAGGCCATCCAGTACATAGAGAAGGCCTGTATGATGTACATGGAGAACGGGACGCCTGACACGGCTGCTATGGCTCTGGACAGAGCTGGGAAGTAAGAACATTACTCCATATATGGTTCTAATGAATTCAAATTAATTCTACCTCTTTGTTTTCCTCTGTTGTAAAAAGACAACACTTTTACTCAAACTTAGTTTTTGCTCCTCAGACTAATTGAACCTATAAACCTGGAGAAAGCCGTGGACCTGTATCAGAAGGCAGCCGGAGTGTTTGAGGTAATGTCGCAGTCATTGTCACAATGTTCCACTTAAACGCGAGAGTTTGGACCGAAACGCAACAGGGCGAGACAGACATCGGACTTTAATATCACTTTATAACCAGTAGGGGACATGCATCATATACCAGACTGTTTTTTTAGGGAAAATCCAGAGAAGAACTACATACAGTATATACACTGTATATAGCTGTGCACTCACCAGCAGGGCAGCCCATATTCAAAGGCCATAAATCATTTATTTTCCATTTCCAGAATGAAGACCGTCTCCGTCAGGCAGTTGAGCTGCTGGGCAAAGCATCCAGGCTCCTGGTCAGGTTAAAAAGGTAAAGAAGAGTTGGAGGGAGGTGATGTGTTTCACAGGACATCTATTGTCATGACCAATAACTACCAGATGACAAAGCCATGTCTTGGAATTACATTAATAATAATAACAATAACAATAATCATATTCATGTCTAATTATCATTATTATTCCTCCTCTCTGTTACCTGTGTGTTCACTTGTCATCCTGTGGTTTTCATCACCAGGTTGGATGAAGCTACAGTTGCTCTGCAGAAAGAGAAGAACATGTACAAAGAAATTGAGAACTTCCCCATGTGTTTTAAGGTCGGTTTTTTCTCATTTAAAGTTAGACAGTCAGACACAAGTCATAAATGGATGGGAAGGATTTTTCTCCCCAAATATCAGACTATCAGACATTTTGGACAACACTGCATGTATGTCAGTGGTTCTTAAAGTGAGGGGCAGACCCCTCATACAGACATAAAGCTATTGCAATGGGGCACACACTAACATTTTTAATATTTTTTAATTTTAGAAAACAACTGCTCAAGTGCTGGTTCATCTTCACAGAGCTGATTTTGTCGCAGCTGACAAATGTGTCAGGGAAAGTTACAGGTAGGAGAATTTTCAGGTTGGATTTCTGTGTTGTTCTTACTGCAAGAAGAACTTAGAATAATCCTTACTTTGTAAACCATCACAACTGGTGTTGGAATGGTAATATTTGTGACTCATCACAACAGATGACATCTATAAATAAAAAATGCTGTTCAATATTTTTTTTTAACAAGTCTGCCAGGCTACAGCGGAAGTGAAGACTGCGTCGCCATGGAGACCCTACTTCAGGGGTACGACGAGCAGGACGATGACCAGGTTTACCGTGTGTGCAACTCACCTTTACTGAAGTACATGGACAATGATGTGAGTGCTGTAACTACAGATGCTTTCCTTTGAGTGTTTAGTACATCCCACATACAAAGTACTACAAATCTCTTTTCACCAGATTAAACCTATGGGTTTTGAATTTCTGAATGAATAGGATTCATTTGTAAACATATAATAGAACATTTTTGTTGGTTTATCCTTAACTACACCTTCAGATTTTTTTATTCAAACATATTTGTGTGAGCTGTAGTTTCATCCAATTTCAAAACCAACAACTAAAATAATATTTTTTGGCTTCCTGATCTTTACAGAGGTGAACAAGGACAAAACCAAAAAGCACATTAAATAAAAACGAAATAAATGAAGCAGAAAAAAAAAACTGACCTGAGCATCAAAGCATTCAGAAGCTGACAGAAAATCAATTTTCTTCCCCACTCTGACAGTATGCCAAACTGGCCATTTCCCTGAGAGTACCAGGGGGAGGAAAGAAGAAGGCCCCTGCTGCTCCACAGGGTGGCGGTAGTGCAACGTCAGCTGCAGCTGAAGAGGAGGACGACTATGAGGGCGGGCTGTGTTAGTCTCCATCCTCCACATCCTGCTTCTCCACCCATGTGCTGCTCTACCATCACACCCTGTGTGTATGTTTAAAAAAGAAAAGAAAAGAAGAAAACCCTTTATTTATCTCTAAAACTCACATGGATGACTGTTTTAACTCAGAAAATGGGTAAAAAAAACTCAGATTTAAATGTGTGGAAATTAAAGAAGAAAAATTAGAGCTTGGGAGTGGCGGGGCGGGGGGTCATTCTTCAATGTTGAATAATGTATAAAAGACTGTTGTATGTACATGTGTTATTATTGTGTCTAGTGGTATATATGTTACTGCTGTAGGTTTACATTAGTATATAAAAAATTATTAAAATTTATCCAAGAAGAATATACACGATGAATAGCCCGGTATGATGGTGTTAGTTGATTTGAGGTGTTTATTGATTTAAGGTGTTTTACTCAGTATTGGTGGCTGAGGAAATGGACTGGGACGATATGCAATCACTCACTTTCTGCATGTTAAGAAAAGCCACGCTGCAATGAACTCATGAATATTATCAACTGATTCGCATGACTTTCTTTCCTAAAAGAAGGGAATATTCCAAAAGTGGAAAATAACACTCACCAGGAAACAGTTTCATCTAAACCTCAAGCCTGACTCACTAAGTAAACAAAAAGGGACCATGCAGTGATGTCTTCTGCGACCTTTGATCTCCTTCATGTGTGTTTGCCATTGTACTGTTTATACTGTAAATGTGAAATGATCTCTGACAGACCCAAATTAAAATATTCTAAAATCCCAAGTATGTTTTTTTTATTATTTAGCTGCTAAAAATGTGAATAGCTATTGAAGCATACAACTTTGTGAAAGAGTTGACTATAACTCATCAATAAACCTTTTGTAGATTTAGATTCTAACAGTAGAATCAGTCAATGTTAAACGGTGTGTGTGTGTTGTATTCATACGCTGTGTAAGAACCTCGAAAGCAGATCTTCAGAATTTGCTCGTACATCAATAAACATTTCCGCTGTGTGGCGTTTTATGGTCTGTGTACATTTTCCTAAATGCGCTGGACAGATTTTTCCACATCAGTGAGACGAACAGCGGCTGTGCGTCTGCAGCAAACGGGACAGACGTGTAACGACCGTGTAGCTCCCCAGGACCTATTTATCTTTGATGAGGCTAATGCCCTCGCTCCCTGTGAAGCGATATTTAATGCACACACATTCCTACTACTGTTGGGATTCCGGACGGATCCTCGTGCTGCTGTGCATTAGCTGGGGCACAAGCGGACTTGAATGAAAACTAAAGTACTGAGCGGCTCCCTGTGAGCTGCCAGTCCTGGTTGAACTACGTCACTGAAACATGTGAACTAAGGCTGTACAAATGAACCATAACCAGAACAAAATATTTGTTTAGTAGTTACTTAAATTTGATTTAAGTAATCATCATTATCAATAAGTGTAGACCAATTACGCTCTGTGTTGATTTCATCTCTGGAGGAGGGGGGCGCTGTGTGGCCCTAAGTAGATTAATAAGTGATAAAAATCGATTATTCCGACTGTTTCTAAATAATTTTAAACGATAATTCAACAAAATATGGTAACGTTTTTGGTTGTTTCACACAAATTAATCAAATATACTGTACATAAAAGAGAGTTTGTTCGGTTATTTTACCTGTTCGGAAATGTATTCAAAAGCTGACGGTTTTGCAGTTAAACAAAATGTCAGACTTCGTTGACCGCTCCTAAAATTCAAGTTCTTGATTTTTTTTTGTTTAGTCACGATTCATTGAGTCAAATCGTAGTCCTCGAGCACCGCGAAACTTACAAGCTGTAAAGTGTTCTGTATTATTTACCTAGGTTGTGCCGCAAATCGGAACGTTGGCGCGAATTCTGATAACGTTTTAATTTACGTCACATAATTCATCCTGAATGATTTTTAAAGAAAGTAGGGCCGACTGTCGTACTGACGTACTAAGTCTTCATAAAACATACATTGATAAAAGTAGAAAAGGGGAGAAATGGGAAAATATGAACGACTTAAAAGTTTAAACCGATTAAAAAAGGATTTTGATGCTAAACTGCCAAAACCATTGGTGACTGTCGTGACACACACGTTTAATATAAATAGACGCAGTAGAAGCATTAAATGGCCAAGCCTTAACTACAATATCATACGACAAACCTTAGTCCGGTTTTAAATAAAATAAAATTAAAAAAAACTTGGCAGTGAGAGACGGCTTACCCACCGTGTTTTGTTCTCTGTGATGTCTTTAACAACTGCCTGAATAATGAGTGCTTCATTCCTCATTTAAATTACAACACAGATTTAATTCGACAGACTTTTACATTTCTTTGTAATTAAAATACACCCATTTACTTTAAGGTCTGTTGTTACAATGTCAATCTTGGTCTTTATTGGCTGAGGTATGATAATCAATGTGGGAAAAATGCTTTATTCAGGGGCACATTGGCATGCAGCAGATCATGACACATTCATCCATGAATTAAAAATGAAAAAAAGTAACAGGTATTATGGGTGTGGATACTGTTTTTAACTTAAGTGGTGGTGCAAATAAATAATGATATGATGAGTGGTTTTTATTTTTAAAAAAATTAAAAAATCATCAAAACAGTTAAGGCGCCACACCGGTCTTTATTTTCACATCTCCGCTCCTCTTTAACACCACAATTCTTAAACATACATTTTCACATTTCATTCCTCCATGTCCTGCCCCTCTTAAATTTGAATGTATACGTAATGAAAGTTTTTCTTCATGCTACAGTGTTCAATAATGCATAGTTGGGGCAAAAGGGCTTGGTGTCCCAGCCCTTCATTCATTCATGAAGACGTCACACTGCTCAATAGCCATGAGTGGGAAACCACAGATTGTTACCAGTGAGAAGTTCACCAGTGATGTCCACCCACCAAAAGCTCATGACCCTGATTGACTAACAGCTCGGCTGAGCTTCCCCTCTAACCTACCTGGAGACTATGCAGAACATGGATGATTGGCAATGTAGCTCTGTCTCTGAGGAACAGCCTATGCGGTAAACATTATCAGTCCGTCTGAACAATATCCACATTAAATTTCATGCCATTTTAAATAATTCCTTCCTACCTTGTATTCAGTTAGATCCATCAAAGCCTATACATGTTTTAACATACAACACATACCATATCTGTGAAAACAGCTCTTCCTGAGATATGTACTTCATAAGAGTTTCAGTTCGTTTCATACAAACAAAATAAGACAAGTAAAGATTGTCTTTGTTGTCTCTGCAGAGGCTCAGCGTGGCCTCCGTGATTTAAAAAAAAGTGGGATTTATTTGTGTTTCGTGTGTGCTTAAAAAAATCTTTCTTTTTTTTAGGTCCATGTGCCTCGGGAAAAGTCGGGAGAAAAGAGCTCAGTATTGCACAGTCCCACTGACGACTGACGTGTTCCAGTTGAAGAATATGTGCGATTGTGCTCATGTGGTCGTTATTGTGCACCTATTCTCGGTGGGAAGCCCTTAAAAGTGGAACATTTCAGTCAGTCTGAGCTTCTGTCCGCCTGCAGTGAAGATGTAGGAGGACAGGTGTGAAGAGCAGGAAGGCCGGTTAAAAAAAATCTACAGTTATATTAGCCATAAGATCTCTTTGTTAGGAAGTTAGGAAAATGTGTTAGTGTCCTCACCAGCTGACCATCAGCTGCTGCTACTACGCGCTGGATGCAAAACTGATTGAGTTTTTGTACGATTAATACAGCACCAGCAAATCTGTTATCATTTGAATAGTAGGTCTGCAACTTCTGACTGTCTTTAATTCAGTTAACTGTTAAAAAACACACCGGTTAATGACACTGCCATCAGACCTCAGACTAGGAGGAAGACAGAGTTTGTCCTCAGCTGCTTGCGCTCCCTGGGCTGGTAAATGGGCTAAAATTGCGACTCGCACCAGCAGAGCAGCAGCCCAGTGTCTGCGTACAGGCATTTACGAACTGACATCTGGTCTCACTGTGTTTTCTCACGGGTCCACTTGATCATTGTTTCTGGCGAGCGGTACAGGAAGATGAGTTTGGCGTACATGTCCTCCTCCAGGTCCAGCTCGCCTGTCTCTCGTACAAGAAAGATGTCAGTGCACAGCTTGAGGATGCGGTCCACGTTGGGGAGCTCTTCAAACATGATGGTGTGAGAAATACCGCTGAAGAACTCGCGCACAAACTTGCCGATGACCAGCACCACAGAGGCGTACAGTCCCATGATACTGGACAGGGAAGAAGACAGGTTTGGATTGTTTCATACAGTTTTATATTAGTGGGAGCTAACAAATGAGCTAAAGGTACAAGGCACAGCTCTTCTGGGGGACATTGAAGTACTTCAGAGGGGTTGTGTCTTAGATAAATAAGTTCAGAAAAAATCTTTATCGGTGGAACGTAATAAACCTGAGGTCTTCATGAGGAATATTTGTTTAACTGTTTCTCTGTCCTTTTACTTTACCTGCATACTCCTCCTCTAAGATTAGGAAATTGTCACTCACCCGTATCCAGCCAGGAAACCCAAACTCGGTGGACTGACTTGGTCACTAAAAACGTACACCTCCAGCCCGGCCTCGTACTTGTACTTGGGACTTCTCTTCTCAATAGGACCGAGCTCTGTCTGGTTGACGATCCACCATTCCTGGATATGCTCCGAGATGTTCTGAGCTCTCATCAGAGTCAGATTGATGTCCATCATCTTCTCATCTACAGAGTCAAAAGGGGTTATTTTTAAATTCTACTATCTAATTTTAGTTTATCTCCACATTGATGAAAACGTTCTGCTCACCCTTGTACAGCGGGTCTACAGGTTTCGCATCGGAGTCACTGGGAGCTCGTATATAACGTGGAAAGATGTTGGTGAGGGTCCTACAGCGGAGAAGCAGGTTATGTCATATTGGTGTTTATACCTTAAAAACCTGGGCAGGTTAAGAATAATTAATTACAATTTGAATCTGATTAATCACAGAGAAGCTGTGGATTCATCACGAGTCATCGAGATTATTCAACACTGAAATGAAAACACTTTCCCCCAATGTGTATAAATAACAGCATGTATATTGACCGTGTAAAAAAAAGCAACAATAAATTGAGAATAGAATCCTTGATATTGAGATGTGGGCCTTTCTTCTAAACACATTGATATTAACTCTTACACTTGCGATCTGCTTCCTGTCCCGTTCAGGAGAGTTATCAAGTCCAGCTTTGTGCTCTGGTCGAGTGGCGTCACACGTTTTCCAGACGCTGTTTCAGCTTTGGCACCGCGGCTGAGGTTTCTGATGTCACAGAAAAATGAAAACAAAGTAAGTTAGAGCTGTGACTATTTTTTCACTTCATTATTATTGTTATCCTTGTTTTTTTTTTAATCTTTTGTCCACCGGTGCGTCTACCTCTGCACAGACCAGGCCACAGTGATGGGAAAGTCCTCGGCAGAGCTCAACATTTCTATCAGGTTGGTTCTGCTGGGTGGACTGATGGTCCACAGTGAGTTGGAACTTCCTTTAAGCTCAGCGATGATCAGATCTTCTGCCATGTAGCCCTCCAGCCACTGCATGGCGTCCTGAAACCAGCACATACACACAACCAAGTCGTCTGGTTGGTCATTCACAGGAACACCAGCCCCAAACCTACTGCAGCGTGTTTCTGGATCTGTACTCACATCGTTACCAAAATATTTATTGTTAAATTTTTTGTATTCTGGTGTCGTTATGGTCTGCAGTTGTTTCTGTTGAGCGCTCATCGTGAAGATTGGCTGCGAGGAGAAAACAGACGGACAGAAGACTTTGGTTCAGTGAGTTGATGTTTACGTTTTCCTGCAGATCGGAACAAATCCAAGTTTCAGGAACCAAAAAACACATTTAACAGTTTCACACTAAAACACCTGAGCTTTGCTCTGGGCACCTCTGTTCATATTCTCCAGTTTTTCCGTGGAGCCCCCTACCTGAAAGCCCGCCAGCGTGATTTCAAACGAAACATCCAGCGGCGGGGTAACAACTCCAGCCACAGATTTTACTAGCGACATGAAAAGCAGCGGGAACCAGACGATGCAGATCAGCAGCACCACGATGATGCCTCCCATCCCGTACTTCACCACCTTTTTCTTCTTCTGGCCTCGTGGCTGAGGATACCTCTGCAGAGACGACACGAAGGTGTGTTACTGGACGTCGGTCAAAAACTCTTGGATTTGTTTGTTTGTTTTTTTTATCAGTACTTAAACAGAGCTGATGGTTGAAGTAGTAGTCTAATAGTGTCATTTTCTTTAACCTGCGTCATGGCAGAAAAGCCAGTATGAAGGAGTTTAAGAAAATAAAATCCACTCTGAGTATCTCAGCATTTGGAAGTGCAACGATTAAACACCTTCTCAGACTCCCTCCAGCATTTCAGGATGAAGATGTGAGCGTAGATGTCCTCCACACAGATCCAGCTGGACAGAGACAGCGAAGTGTCCGTCCAAACCCAGTCCATCACGGCACGCAGTTCTGTCAAGAACGGCACCAGACGGAAACTGAGAACAACAGAGCAGTTTGAGTTATGACAGGAACAGTTACCAAGTCCTGCTCATATTAACACAAATACAAAAAAAAATATCAACACAAAATAAAATGTGGAACACAGGATTAAGGTGTTCCAGAGAATTCAAAAATAACAAATGAATATTTATTACGCACACTGAGTGTTGTAAATGTGAATTTCTGTTTCCTCAGGTTCAACCTTTTGGCCGCAGCCGCTACTGAACTGTCGTGACCTGAACCTTGGACCTGTTTTCTCATCTGGAACAGATGATGCTTTTCCTGCGTAACTCACCCCTGGAACAGGAAGAGGTTGACATAATTGTAGCTCTTGGTGAGGAAGTTCCCCAGAACACGGGTGGGATAACCACAGCGGATCTGATAGGCCGACAGTCCGAAGTAGATGCACTTCACAAAATACCACATCTGAGCCACTCTGTTCTCGATGAAACGCCTGTGAAAAACACACACAGTGGACAAATGACAAGGTTGGTTTCTGACGGTAAATTAAGAACTTTACACACAAACCAAACACAGATAAGAAAAAAATATTATTAATGTTATATAAGATCATGTTATTATTATATTACATATTATTAATGTTATATAAGATCATGTATAATGTGTGTTTACTGATTAGAAAACAATGGATTATGAACAAAACATTTAACATTTCAGATAAGTTTAATTATTTTAATTAAACAGGGAAAAAGTCACTATTTATGACTTTGGCCAAAAATATTTGTCTTAAAGAAATAAAAGATGAGAAAGTACACTTATTAAAAATATTTTAATCTATTCTAATAATAAACCTGTTCCAGATTGAGTGAAAATCTGATTTTGTACCAAGTCAGTTCTTACTTCTGTGTGACTCCTGGCAGAATGAAGAACATCCAGAAGTGGATTCCAAAGACCAGGATGACCTGGAAAATGACCTTCCCCATGACAGACTTCCTGAGGTAGAGGGCCCGGTCCACCACCATGGTCCCAAACTGGATGAGAACCATGACCAAGAACGGTCCAGGCACCTGATCCTCTGACAGAGAGGAGGTGATGTCTGCTGCTGAGTGTTTCTGAAACACACACATCAGGTGTTTTTACAGATGTGTGTTCAAACCATTTGGGATGATGAACATTCAGTCAAGTCAAGCTGGACTCACACCAAAGGCCCAGAATCCAAACACAATGATGATGAAGTCGACGGTGTCGGCCAGGAACATCAGAACGTACACGTCTGTGACAGCACTGTACTCTGGATGGATGAGGTTGTAGAAGAACTGCCTGATGGGAATGTAGATCTCCATGAATCTGTAGGGGCGGAATATTCCATGAACTTTTATTTTCCTCATAATTAAGACAATGTGTCATATCACATTTTTAGCATACCTCACTCTGCCAGTGCAACGATGATATTCAGGCTACAGTCGTACAAATCAGACGGTGGTGTTCAATTATTATCAATACATTATTCATTTTATTTATATATAATCAAAATGTTTCCCGCCCTTGGAAAGATTCCTAGGAGGCGTAAGATAATGTATTCATTCATGTAAGTTTCTCTTGACGTTTCATGAATCGTTCTGTGAAGGAATCCATAAAAAAACAGGTCCTGGAAAAGGTTTGAAGTTTTTCACCCGAGTGTGTTTGACTGATGTATTAGGTGTAGTATCTGCACTTGTTCCATGGTGATTAAATTTAGAACAATAACCTGTTCTGATGGTCTGTTGCAGCACTTACAAAGACCACACTCACTGGCCTGACGGGAACACTGTAATTAAAGGGCTAAATTTAGAGCTTAGAAAGGTTTCAACTGGTGCAACACTGATGTGATTTTCCACAGAGCATCTTCCATTATGGATCTGCAACACTTCTCATCAGCACCCGCGGACGGCCTTGTGCCACAACAGATTTGAAAGTGCTGACCAGTAAACAGCTGCTGGACAAGGGCGAAACAAAACAAAAACAGAAAAAGGAAAACAAAACCCCAAAAATACTTCTCTGGTTGAACTTCTCTGAACCGCCAGCGTACATTTTAATGACAAGTGCTTTTCCTTTGTACAGCTGCTCCCTCAGCTTCACCATGATCATCTGTTTGCGGGTCTTCAGGTGGACACTGGCTTCACTGCCATCTCTGCGGCTGCTGTTGTGTGAGCCGGTACTTCCTGTGGGGGGGGGGAGGGAGTAAATGATCCACCACAAAGAATGTGCACAGAGATTCTGGGTGTCAACAGAGAAAATTCAGAGGAAGTTATTGTTGTACCAGAATTTTTACTGTTACATTTGTGATCAAGTGAAATCCTTTAGATCAAATTATTGGAGGTGTGAGTTCTTCAACTGAACTCTTAACAAATTAAATTATAGAAAACCAGGGAAAAGAATTATCAGCATCGTTACCTCTTTTTGATCTTGCTGAGGAGTGAAGTGATTTGTGGGAGGAGATGTGCGAGGCACCGCTAGAGCTCCTCCGACGCTGGTATGTCTGCTGTTGAGGCTGATGGACCAGAATTTGTCCTGAATCTATGGAGGTGCCAAAGTTGTTGGACCTCAGGGTTTGATTGGAGCCTCTCCTCTCACTGAGGAGCGAGGAGGCGGGTTCTGACTCCCTCCCACTCTCCTCCTGGTCGTTTTCCTCGTCTTCTGACTCACTGTGATGCACAGGTTCTTTCTTCTCTTTGGGGTCGTCTTCATCCCAGAGACCGTGGCACTGAAGGTGTGGACATGGAGAAGGGAGGAGGCAAAAGACAACATTTGGAATTTGAAGTACTGTGAATAAACCAAAGATGCTGTAATACATTCAACACATGAACGACTGAGTGAGTTACACTACACACTGAATAATAAATCTGTACCTTCAGAATGGATCTGTGGAAGAACAGAGCCAGTAACTGGACCAAATCGTAGTGGACGTATCCGTCCTTCTTCTCCACACCAATGATGTTGGGAGGATGGTACGGTTTGCTCTTGTCAATTTTGCTTTGGTTGAAAGGAAAGAAGCCAAACTGGAAGAAGTACTTGACCACAATGGTGACCTGGAAGAAAGACAAGAATTAAAGTTAGGACAGTGGTAAAATTAAAATTTTAATTTCTTCATTTAATTTAATACTATGTTGTTTATATTAGAGCTTTTATTTCACTCTGGCCATGTGTATAGAAGAGAAACTGTTCAACATCTAAGTGTGACTGTACCTCGGTGTAGACGATGGCTGTCATCCAGTATCTCTTACTGGGCCGCGGCACAGACAGCATGGCCCACAGGAAGATGGTGATGGGAAGAACCAGTGTGGCACAAGATGCGGACACCATGTGGTTGATGATGATGACCAGGTAGCACACCATCTCTGAGTGGGCCACCAGCATGTTGTAGAGGGCGTAGCACAGCTGCAGGATCAGAGGCTGGCCAAGGTAGAACTTATCTGACTGCTCCAGCTCCTCATCGTAGAACATTCTGAACGGACACAAACACAAGGGATCGTAAAGTTTGATTTATGAAATGGGTTTTTTTTTGCAATCATAAACAAAATATCAAACTTCATGTTGATCCCCCGCTGTGGTACAATGACAATAAAGACTATTCTGTTCTATTTCCACGGTTTCTCCCAGAACTATTGCTTTGCTTGTTCCAAAGAAAAGAAAAGAAAAGAAAGTAAAATGTTCAAGATGACATTTTTTTGACAGCGTTTTAAAACCAGATTCCTTTCCTGACTTATTCCAACCTGGGATTTAGTTGTAGGTGGAATTGAGCCTAGAACTTTCTTCAATCCTACCACTGCACTGCTCTGGCCCATGTATCAATGTCATCTTAATGTGGTCAATCTGTGCAATATATTATAATATACTTTAAATAAATAAATCTATACTTTGCCTTAAGTTGCACTTTGTACTGTATGTACTTTGTTTTTTTCCCCACACTAAAATTCTAGAATAACACGTCTTTTCTGTATGATCCACTCAGACTATTAGTTTTCTGTCCGTTGAAGGACTTACTTGTTGAGCAGAAGGTCACTTGCGGTCAGCTCAGTGGTCATGGAGGGCAGCACGATGTCCGACCTGCTGTCTGAGTGGCTGTCTGAGGTCATGATCATCCTTCTCTTCCGGTCATTGTCGCTTTCGTCATCGCTTACCTCCAGACGGTCAAAACTCACCGCCTTGCTGTAGCTGGGAGGCACTTCAGCGTCAGATGTTTTGGAAGCATCAGTGTCAGGGGTGTAGAGCAGCCCCGCCCGCCCCTCTGTCTGCATGAAGTCCCGCTGTCCTCCAACGGCTCCATCCTCACTGTCACTGATTATCAAGTCTTTGTCCTGCTCCGAGGGGACATACTCTGTCTCCTCCTGCCTCTGGGATGTGCCCTCGTCTGGGCCAGACGACTCCCAGGGATCCTCTTCCCTCTCTGGGCTCCTTGGTATCTCAAATTCCTCCACAACGTCTTCCATCTCCCTATCACCACCCTTCACTTCTGCCTCCTCTTCCACCTCCTCCTGTTCCTCCTCCTCCTCCTCCTCCTCCTCCCCAGTCTTCCTAGATTCACTCCACAGACTGGCCTCAGGCTCCTCGCTGTCTTCCAGCTCTTGGGATTCCCACAGAACCCGATGCTTGTCCTCAACCTGATCCTGCTCGTCCTCCACCTCTTCTATGGTTTCTGTGGTGCCTTGTCTGGAGTAGAGAGTGATGCACTGGGTCGCTTCACTGCACGGGAAACAAGAAGAGACGGAGATGTTTTACTTTTTAACCTTTAAAGCAAACGGTTACTCTTGGCATTAGACCGTGGTCATTTATTATACCCACACACTTTAAAGATTGCACTTGGGATTTTGTTGTACCTGCATAATGATAAAAAATAATTACATTGAAAAAAGTTTTTTATGTCCAAGGAGGATTTAATTCAATAAAACTGAACTTGAATTAAACATGGATTTACCTGCTTCTGAAAAACAGGTGCTAACAACATGTTCATTTGAGACAGTTAGAATTCTGAGGTTCATTTAGAATAAGGTCTAAGGTTCAGTTTAATGAATTCTAAGGTTCATTTAGAATAAGGTCTAAGGTTCCAGTGCAGAGGTCTGCAGCCTGACCTTATCAGACACCACCCTCTGTACTGACCACATTATTAAAACACGTCTTCTGGCTGACTGAACACTGAAACAAGAAAAGTGACCTTTTGTGAAACCACTGGAGTCGTGTTGGATTATAAAAACTCCTTTAACAACAGTGTTATTATGTAAGACTGATGTAAAAGTGTTTTCCAATTATACCAGACGACACGGTCCATGGAGTGGAATTTATGAAGCATGTAGGGGTGAGGAGGGGGAGGTAATAGTTTGAGATGGTTTAGCTGAGGTTAAGTAAAAAATAGAAATAAAAAGATGCAATGGCGTCAATGGCGCTTGAGGAGACATGCACGTGTATGGGTGATGCAGTGGCAGGGCACCTGGAAATGACGCTGCTGCCACTCTCCGCAGAGGAATTGGACATGTCTAGGCTGTACATCTTACGCAGCTTAGGCCTGGCACGCTCACTGGTTTTGGGAATGTTCTCTGACATTCCGTCGAGGTCTTCCAGTGTGGACTGGCGAGAAAACAGTGTGGTGGCCTCAGTGACAGCACTGAGAGTAGTGACAGTGACAGGTGGAATGATCAGTGGTGAGAAGGATGAGATCAATGTTAGGATCAATGCCATGTTACACAGACAGAGACAGTCCCTGGTCAAACACACATTTACATGTCAGCTAAGAAGGGAGGGGAACTGCAGGTGTCATGTCACATGACACCTGCAGGTCACAGGAGGATGAATCCAAATATGACTGTCAACATCTGAAATCAGTGATGACACTGAATTTAAAACCTGAGGAACTTGTTACTGATTTTTGAGTGAAACATTTCCTGGTGTGAATCCTGATTGGAGCTGATTTAATTCAATGAAAGATTGTTCTTAATCAATCAAATTTGCAATGTTTCTATGATCTCTGTGAATCAGTAACAAGTCCGTTTAACTTCTGTGAGGATTGAAAAGCTCGGAGAATTAACAGAATATATTTAAGAATATTAAAGACACAAAGAAGACAGATGAAGAGTGTGAAGTGCTGAGAACCACAACCACTGTTTGTATCCACCACCTAAATTACTGCTCATTTCCAACACTAACCTCTGCAGTGTACAGTCTCTAGATGTTAAACAGTACAGATTTACATTTTTGACCAACAAAAGGAAATATCTAATAGTGGAGTACTTATTTTGGGATAGCGTCTCTAAAAATACGGGCCCTCAGAAACGGATGTACCTGGACATGCTGTCTCTGGATGCGGTGGAGTCCTGGCTCTCCATACGGAAGCCGGCTCGTCTTCTCCGGACTCTGCTAGAACCACAGTAGGATTCGTCCTCACTCAGCTGATCCATGCTGGCCTGTCTGGACATGTTGAGCCTCATGGCCTTCTGGTAGTAAACATGGATACTCTCCCTGGACGGCACGTTACCCTGGCGAAAAGGAAATGTGATGGAGGCTGATGCTGACACTGAGCAGGGAAATCAAACTGGACGGAATAAAAGTCCTGCTGTAGATCAACATAATAATATAACAGAACATGTACCTTTTTGACCTCCCTCGTCAACATGCAGCGCTCGATACGCAGCACTGTAGAGATGTCCACGTACTCCCGGCACATCTCATTCATCCACTTGGTGAAACTGTCGACTGTCGTCTGGAACAGCACCCAGGTGAACTTGATGATGTTAAACACTCGTTTGATGATGTTGTCTGAGGAAAAGAAAAAATATTACCCAGGGATATTTTTTTCATGCCGATGATACACTTAGAAAAAAACTCTTCTTATTAAGGGGATTAAAAAACATTTCCATTTTTCTGTAGAATAATTTATGTTTTCCAGTCTGCTGTAGGAGATTTCCCACGATCCTACTAACCTGGACCACTCTCATCCTTGTCGTCGTCTCCCTTCTCTTGTCCATCAGACAACTCCCCCAACTCTATGGTCACATGACCTGCTGAGACGGAGCAGGATGATGTTTTGACCACAGTCGTAACAACACGTGTTTATTCAACACCGCTGAACCATCTTACCTTCTTTCTTATTTTTCCTCTGTCTCACTCCTCTCGTGTATCTCCTCCAGAATTTGCGTTTCTCTTTGCCTCGTGCTTTCAGCGCAGCTTTGGGGTCCGTGATCCAGGCATGGTAAAGAAACTGAGTAGAAGAGGCTACAGGTTAGAACCAAAGACAGGAGGTGAGCTTTATCAGGCAAAACCCATGTCATCACAAACATGGTTTTGTACGTTTTCAGGTTTAATACAGGACATTAGACTCAACAAAAAATGATTTGATTCAGGGCTAAATGCAAGACAAGTCGATAACATTTCCTCTGGCCTTCAGTAGATTTGTCCCTCACTACTAAATACTAAATGAATAATAATACTGTATAATATATAATGTATTTGAATTAGTTCTGATTCAGTTAATTTGGTTATTAATATACTTACAGCGTTAATGATATTTTAAAAAATTAAATAATTCACAAAACAATACTCCTTTTTTATTCTTGTGGCTACTGTAGTACATAAAACACAGAGTAACAGTAAACAACGCTTTATGAAGTACTACAGCAAACGAGAACTAACGTTTAGCTTAGCCGTTTAGCCGACAGACAACACATAGAGCAGACTGTGTTAGTGCTGGTGGTGGTGAGTACCTTGCCGGCCTTCATTACATACTGTAGAATAGTTTTAGGCAGTTTTATGATAGACCTGGGCAAAGCCAACACCGCAGACACAAACTTCCCAATAGCTCGCTACAGAGAGGCAACAGAGGAGAGAGGGTTAGTGCTGTTAGAGTGAAACAGTGAGGGACATCAGAGCACAGTGAGTGATTAACTGGAAAACATGCAGCACAGGTTTGTTGGTGTTAAAGGTGACAGTAATGTTTTTAAAAGTTATGACAATATATTTCCTATAAATATACATATATACACACACACTATTACCATCTGCCCACCTATACATTAAAACTAATTCTACTGCTGTTGTTCTGTACATGTTTTTCAACATAGGGGTCGGGTCCACTTTTCAAGAACACTTTTCTTCCGGTATGAATGAAATAAGGAATCACAGACCAACTATATGACGTAACCCAGACAAAATAGTGTGACCAAAAATTAGAAAGAAGGAAGAAGAGAATGTCGTTGTTTAACCCCAGCATTGCCTGCTAAAAGACTTCAGTTCAGACAAATGGAGCAGGAAGTGAACCCTCGGTCCAGGAAGTCACCTGAAATGCCGACTTCCGTGGCGGCTCCTCTTCTTTTTTGTCCTCCTCCTCCTCCTCTTCCTCACTGTCAGTTTCAAACAAGTAATAGTCCCCACTTCTAACCACTGGAGGGCAGAGGGTAAGGTACTGTTACACTTTGTCAAACTGAGGCTCAGGTTATTTGCTAATTTCACATCAAGATTTACAAATAGACACA
>NC_024326.1:10891019-10907842 GCF_000523025.1 Cynoglossus semilaevis
GTCAACATTCAGTTGAAGATCTACTGATTTGAAATATGATCCTACTGTACACTGGTTATGAACAGATGTTAGAAAAAAAACACACCACAACTGACAGAAGACGAGAGAAATCACAGAGAAATCACAGAGAAATCACAGAGAAATCACAGAGAAATCACAGAGAAATCACAGAGTGCATTGATATCAGTATGGCTGACGTGACTGTGACCATTAACACGAGCGACTCTTCAGGTGGAAGCAACTGTCGCGTTTAAGCTACTCCACGGATCAGGAGTGAGGTTTCAGTGTCTACAGTGCGTAAGTGTAAGAAGGCATTGGAATAGACAAGGCTGACTTATGTCCTTGAACAGAACCACAGTTGGCGGGAGGTGAGGGGGGGTGCTGGGAAATGCAGATAAGACATCAAATGACAAAGAGATAAAAATGGAGAAATAATTTGAAAATGCCATGTGGGAAATGGAGTCCAATATGAGACATGAGATCCAACCAAACAGGCGAACACGATCAGGAATCAGAGAGGCGTTCTTATTTATTTTTTAAAGATATTTAGCTCTCCAAAATGACTTTTTTTTTTTAAATATCTGGTCAGTGTGTTGACTCGGCTGCGATTTGAGTTAAAACCTGTTTGGTGTCCATGTCTGCAGGCAAAGAATGAACGAACTCTTGCTCCTTTATTCCAGTACTGAGAATAAAGGCGAGTCGACTTCATGTCTTTGCATCAAAGTCTTCTACAAAATAGCGATTCTCTACTGTGGGCTCTGCAGGCAAAAGTTATGATAAAGTTCTAGTTTTTTTTAATTATTATTTTTTTTAACAACTCCTTCTCCATCCGTTAGTCTTTTTCTCATTCATCGTGATGTTTTTGTGCCTATTTAAGGCAGACCTGCAGTGACACTGACACTGATCCATACAGATCCTGTCTAAAGTGAAGTGCCTCTCTGTGTACGACGCAGAACGACTTTAAACAAGGTTGCAGGTGGGTCGGGCCCTTAAATGGACACAGAAAAAGACTAAGGCCTGGATTTAGGAAAGTGTGGAGGTGCCTTCAGAGCCACGTGGCAGTATGGGAATCCTTTGCGTTCTGGTCAAGGACACAAGGGCCAATCAGAGTGGAGGAAGAGAAAAAAGAGGGTTTGGGGTCAACCTACTGGAAGCATGGTCAACCCACGGCCTCCACCACTGCTTTTTTTTGGTCTTGGGTTTCGTTCGTTGTGCTCCTAAAATTTCACAGATACAGCAGTGCAACATTTGATAAGAAAATCAGTGAAAATCAAGCCATAGTTTCCATGTTAAGCTGCTCCTATAGCTCATAAGATTTTTTTTTTTTTACAGCACATCTTACAATTAAACACACTTACTCACCTTCCCCTGCTTTTATACTAGAAAACATTCCAACTCCTACATGAACTCTCATTTATATCGTCAGACCCAGGGCCGACCTTGACATCTTTGTCATACCGTCATCGTCGTCGTCGTCCGGCTGCACCAGCATCTGTCCATCACCAGACTCCTGCGCCATGCTGAGCATCTTCTCCTTGCCCCTCTTGAATTTTTGTTGCCTCACTTTAATGCGCTCCATCCTGATTAAATCAGAGAGATGTGAAGAGATACAGACCGGCATCACAGACGGCCAAACAGATGGACCATAAACATGGCCAGGCGTCATATAGAAATTAGTGTATGTTATGTAACAGCAGAGTGCTCGTTGCAGCTAGTAAGTGGATAATATCAGGGCTCATAAGTAACTCCTCAGGTACCTATAAGTGGTGGAAATACATTGACTTTATGTAGTATGATATACTGAGAGCTAGCTTCCAGGAAACGATAAATACTTTTAATCCAAACCCTTTCAAATGGCCTTCTGACTCAAGTTTCCTTATAAATAAAGGTAATGACACACATCAACGATACACTGGAGTGGAGCGGGTAATGTTCAGACTGAGGAGTCCAAATCCAACTGGACTGGATCAAATATTACCTGGGCAGACTGAGTCTCCTACAACTGACACGGGCGACATTACGATGTCAAGATTACCTTTTTAACCAATTAGCAGGCTAGAAACAGGTGAGTATTTATTTTCCAGCCACAAAGGTAAAAATAAATTGTTATTTTAAAATGTGTGAAAAGTATTTCTTTCCATAATATATTTTGTTTTAAACCAGGGAAAAATTACAAATGATTTGCATTCATTGTTTACTATTTTTTAAATTATATGTTATGTTTATAGGCATAATATTAATCTTAATTATTATTATTATTATAATAATTCCACTCTTTTTTTCTAAATATTTTACATTCTTACTGTCTTTTCAGCTGCTCCACAGATTTTCGTTCCTCCTCCAGTCTGGCTCTCACCGCCTTCACTATCGTGGCCTGGAAAAGCTCTGCTCCTCTGAAACACACAGACGGAAAGGAAGGAAAAACATAAGTACATCATTTCTCCACCAAAGGAATTAGTTTATTGTCCGAAGTCAATCTGTTATTGACCACTTTAGTTCACCAGCGGTCACAGACACAAGGTCTGTAAATACACAGGCTCATGACCTATGACCTTGCCGTCGTCCCAAACACCTTTACCTGGACGCCAGGATCTGTGACGCTCTGATGTCAGCCACGACGTGGAGGAAGTAGTAGCTCATGAAGACTCTTCTCTGCAGCAGCAGGAAGGCGAAGCAGATGCTGTCCCAGATTATCCCCGCCTCATCACTGGGCAGGTCACAATGCTGGTCCGCGGCTGGAGCAAAGAAGGTTGAATTCAGTTATTCTTAATCTGATTTAGTATCAAATTAATCATTTTTACACTTTGGTTTGTTAATTATTGGACGGAATACTGAAAAACTCACGCAATTGATCCTGGTTGGTATTGATGTCATATTCTTTGATAGTACAGGCCAAACTGAGCAGCTGGATTAACCAGCACTGTTTCTCGATGAGGGAGTTGATGTAGCCACAGGCCAGGATCTGCAGAGCAAAAGAAGAAACATTTACTTCAAAATTCTAAATTCAATCCAATATAACTTCTAACTCATTAATACAAAAGGGAGGTTCCAGTATTTGCAGTACAGTACGGAGGATGGAGAGAACTCACAGACAAAATGTTCTTCATGGTGATGACAAAGATGTTGTAGGCGATCAGGAAGTCCCAGTAGTGCAGGATTTTCTTGATTGGTTTCAGCAACAGGTCGCCACCAAAGAGCAGGAAGTAGAAGCAGGCGACCAGGTAGCCCATGCAGAAGACACTGATGCGCGTGGTTCCCGTGATGAAGATGATGGTGAGGACAAACCAGAAAAGGTAGCTGAACATGATGACCTTCAACATGTCCAGGTAAGACCTTCAAGACAGAAAAAAGCAGGTCAGAAAAACAGCAACATCAAATTTACACATTTATCTTTTTCTTTAAGTATGACTTCAGTCGACCTGTTTCTGTTGGCAGCTTCATGATCTGAATAAACAACAAACAGAAGCATATATTTATGTAGCCCATGGCGTTCATAAGTGTTTTTGATTCAGAGTTTTGAAGCTGATCACTGTGTTTACTGGTCCAGTCAATGGTCTTTGTCCATGTACTGTACCATGTTAGGGCCGTTAGAAGCATGTTGCTAATTAGGACGCATGTTTACCAGACAGTGAAAGTCAAAACAACACATAATGAACCTATCAATCACACTCAGTGTCAGGACGTCGGTAAAAGTCTAATCAATGAAGAGGAACTGGAGCAGAAACCCGACTCCTGTCACTCAGCACATGAGCACTACAGCAGGTCCGTGTCTGCGTGAGCGTCGGACATGTTTGGAAACACAAATCTTCATTTGGCATGTGAGAGGCCATTAACGTGAAGAGGATTTCTGAGAAAAAAAGGAAGCGCCACGCATTAATGTAAAGGATGTGGAGAAACCGTGGGACCACAACAACAGCCGCTGTGTTTAGGAAGCAGCTCTGATGAAGTGGGTTTCGGATCATAAGGTGCGCTGATGGGCCGGAATAGCTGAGTGAGTGTCTTTCTTTATCATGTGGAAAAAATACCTTTTCCATACATAAAAGCTATTTATTGAGTTAGAGTACAAGGCAAAAGCGTCTGAGTCGCTGAGTGATGGACAGAGTGTTTTTCTGGATTATGGATTTCTCCTCCACCCCGTATCCGTAATTCGATCCTGGAGGAAAACGATGGAATAAATGCAGCACTGCTGTGGCATGGACAGACGGGCTGCACAGCTCTTCCTCTCTCAGCGAGGCCTTGTTGATGGACACAGAGTGCGTTAATAAAAGACTTGTCCACTTTGTGCATCAAAACAGTGGAATGTGAAGAGCACATAATCAATGACTGTGGACAGGTCAGGATGCTCTCGCTGTCTCTCTAACTCGCTCTTTATCACGCTGCCTCTCAAAACCATCGGTCCAATCACCAAGTCAGCATCCAGATCCACATTCAAATGTGGGAGTGCCGCCAGAATTCTGAATTATGTAAATGGTGGGTTTTCAATTACTTCCCTCACCAAGAGACTGACATGAGAAACTGCATCTGTCGTCCTTTTTTTTTTACCTTTATTTACCTAGCATGAGAGATTTGCTGAGCTAGTTGGTGCTTATTCAGCACCGGCCCACTTAAGATTTCTACAGTTACCAGCCAAGTACAACAGCCTTCTACTCAGCTGGACTCAGCTGAACAGCTCCATTGGAGTGAAGTCACATAAAAAGTCTTTCATTACTTCTGATTTCAGTCAGATGGAACACCCACGAAACCGCCTTCGCTTTTCATCCTCTTCATTTATTGGCTTCTAAAATTAAATGTATTTTCCACTTTGATGCGTTTTGTGTTCATCACTCGCAGGAAATGTTGTGTCCGCTGGTTACTGTTACAGGACGAAGGTCAGACATTACATCTGTCCTCGTGCTTTTGTGGTTAGAAATCTGCTCAGGAAGACAGCAGTGCTGTGTCAGTGTCAGTTGTTGTGGTTTATATGTGAGACTTGTTGTCATGGACTAAATCTAGTCCATGACAACAAGTGTCACAGGCCTGGTTTTAAAAAGATATTATATTATATATATATATATATATATTATAAATTCAGCTTTACTGCAGCAATGATTCATTTTATTCATTGACCATTTTATGAAGATTTTTTTTGTTCAATGTTTTGCAAGTCTTTTCCAAATTAAAATATTAAAACCTGGATAAAAAAACACTTCTGTATATTGCTATAAATATTCTATATCAGAAGTCACTCCAGTTGTGTCACCTGCAGTGGATGAAGTCAGGGACAGGGTTGTGTACACTGAAGGAGGCCGCGTCCAGGTCCCTGCAGATCTCCACGTTGTCACCAGCCATGATGCGAACTGCAGCTTTGTTCTCGTCTTCAAAGACCTGCCTCTGAAGAGAGGCGCACAGCAGCAACATGAAGTCATCTACGGAAAAAAGAAACCACAGATTTACTAGGTGTTTAAACTTCAAAACAACATCTAAAAAAATCTATTTTCTAACTACTGAAAACCAGCACATCTTAGTTTGAAAAAGGAGCAGAGATTATTAAATCTCTGTTCACATTATGACGACTTCAAGATTTCTTAGTATTGCTTGAGAGTTGTTAAAGACTGAAAAACTGAAACCAGAGTAATCTTCTTACTCCTATAACTGAAAATAAAAAAACCTACATATGAGAAAGGATGGACTGGGCCTGGTGTGGAAGTCTGGGAGATAAAGCCACTTGACCACATTGGAGTCGGTAAAAGAGCTGGGAAACCTCCAGGGATATTCTGAAGAAAATACACACACCATTGTTATTATTTATGAAGAAAACCAAAATATCCAGTTGTCCTTCCACAGAGGACAGTGTGGACAAAGAGTGCACTGACCTTTACAGGCTGCAGGAGGAATCCCAATACAGACAAAGTACTGGAAGGTAAGCATACAGGCCAGAAAACAGCAGTACTTGGGCCAGATCTCAGCGATGGCTTTCCTCCTCCGTCTGTACATGACGACTATCAAGGCCAGAGCATGAAGCATGGCATAGAAGTCCATCCGCTGTCCAATGACATTAACTACTAAGAGAAGACACGTCTGTTGAAAAAACGGAAAGAATTAACACAAATAATGCAAATATACACAGTATACACTAATATACACTATATACACTCCTATATAAATATATACTGTACCAGATACACGCCGTCACAGTGTGAAGTGCCAATAACGGATCACTTAAAGTCTCCCTCACCTCGAGACCAAACTTGTAGAAAAAGTAGTTGATGAAGTATTTGATGAAGCTGATTATGCCGATGTCAAGGTGCTGCCGAGTGATGTCATGGAAGATGATGCGAGCAGCGGGAGGCGACAGCTTGTTCCTCAGTCTGAAGTACTCCTGATGGCGGTAGATTGTCACTTCGAACGCTAAGATGGCCAACATCAAGAGGTTGTTCTGAAAAGACAGGTCATAGGTTAATTCATTCATTTCAAACTGAAATTCATCACCTTTTATGAACAATCTTTTTAGCCTTCTCACTTACTTGAGTGTCGCCATGGCAACAGATAGCTATACATTTCGCAGTTTTTTGTTTTGTTTTTTTTACCCATGATTAGGGACTAGTTGGAATGGAACCAGGAACCTTCTGCACACTAGGTGGGATTCTTACCAATCTCCCCCAGCTAAATTAAATAATCTACACTTGGGAAAATCATCCATACGTCCCTGTTGTGTGCATGTTGGACCAAGTCTGAATCCCAGGGTTATAAATCCATCAGGTTTACACCTGTTGTGACTGCTCACCCTGAGGTAGCCCAGCAGGTCCACAGACTTGTCCAAGCCCACCCAGTTAGCTGGATCCACAAGGCTGACGTACAACGGAGTTGCTTCCATCTCCTTCTTCTGGTCATCTGCGTATTGTTCTAAAGTCTAAAAAAAAAAAAAAATAAGATAAAAAAAAATCAGTTTCTGCACTGTAGTTTGTAACAGAAATTCAGTTTCTGCACTGTAGTTTGTAACAGTGAAGGAAATCTGGGCAAAGTCATTTACCGCTGAACAGTTGGTGGAATACGAAGGGGGATTGATGGACTTCAGCTGGTACAACATTTTACATATGATGATGACACACGTCCACACAGTGCAAACACTGGAGGCAATCGGCCGATACTGGCCGTAGGGCAGTGCAAAAGCCCAGGACGCCAAGAAAACAAAGTTGAACAGAGACACCTGTGGAGGAGATAGAAGAAACAGTGAGTTAATAAAAAAAAAAACACAACCTAAAAAATGATGCTTACACTTAAAGAAAAAAAAAGCTTCTTCACCTCCTTGACTGAGACTAGGACGATGTAGCAGGCCACGATCTTGATGATGTGGATCTCCAGGAGCCACCAGATAAACAGCTGGAGTTTGTGGAAATACTCAAGGAACTTGAGGAAGAGCACAGTCAGACGGTCGACAACCAGGTGCCACTTGTTCTTCAGATCTGAAGACGGGGAGAGAAAAACCAGAGACGGTTTGAGGATTAAAACATTTGTGAAGAGTCTAAGACGGAGCGTGCTTCCACAATTACAGCAGTATTTCATCTGTATAAACACAAACACCCAACCACAGCCTGGTAATGAATTAAGGTCAGACTTATAACACAATACTCTCTTTATCACTGCGCCTGCTGCTGCTGCTGCTGCTGCTGCTGCTGCTGCTGCTGCTGCATGCTCTGAGTTACAATAGGATGATGTATTTATATTTTGATATATTTCATTTGATATACTGTATTTAAAAGTGTGCCAGTCTGTGTCCTACGGATGTCCACAGACAAGTGAACTCCCATAGACCAGATGTTTTATCATGACGGTTTTTTAAAATTACTCAGGTTGTAAAACAGAAACAGAAAGCTCATTGTTCAGAAACTGTGAGAAAACAAACGGCTGGGTTTGGCCTGCAGCTCATTATAAGACCGTGGAGGGTTGGGTTTTTATCACCTATTTTATTTGCTGTGAATATAAACAACAGCTCAAGTTAAACCCTGTGTGAAAGTCTGCGTAAACATGTTTACGGTCGGCCCTGTGAGCAGGACAGTGAGGTGGGTGAAAGTGAGCCAGGAAGTGTGCAAACCCAGAGATTCATTTTATGAAAGCCAGCGTCTCTGAAGCTGATTCATTAGCGTCCGATGAGCGTGACGACAGTAGAGGCTTGAGAAGCAGACAGTCCTTTAACAGACCCTTGGCCTTCAAAGTTTGTGTAAAACATACGTCTTCTAAGAAGACTGTGGAGCAACAGGCCGAGAGAAAGACAGAGAGGGGGACACAGAAAGACAAAGAGAGAGAGAGAGGGAGGGAAGGAAGGAAGCAGGGAGGGAGATGCCATTGATCTGAGACAGTGGTGTCTCGTGAAGTGGCACACACTATGCCTTGAAAGAAAACAGCAACGTTTGGAAAAGAAAAAAAAAAAATCACACGAAATGAACTGTATACTGTATGTTTGATTGATTTGAAATTGATTGACTGATGACCAACTGAAGTCCTTCCACACGTAAAAAAATGTGAAAAGAATTTTCACATACAGCCCACTAACATCTGCCTTGACGGTTCCTGGCGTTATCTTTAGGTTGGTACAGTTGAAACGTCACACTCGTGTGTTGACAGTGTATCTCTGGTACCTGAGCTCTGCTCCGTGCTCGGCTCTGGCTCCGTCCCTGCACTGCAGTGGTGACTCTCTTCCCCACTGGACTGCCGCAGGTCGGACAGGCTCTTGGACTTGTGGCCAATCATGTCCACATCATCCATCACCACAACCAGAGCCTGATTCTTCTCCGCTTCCCAATCTCCCTGCTCTTTCTGGTTCTCCGTCGGCTCGGGCTCCTGCTCTCTGGACACCGCTGCGTCCACTGAGCTTGCGCTGAGCATGGTGAGGTCTGCTAGGCTTCCGTCTGGATGGACCAGTCTGCAGACAGGTAACGTGTTAGCAGACAAACAAAGGCATATATGTGCATGTGGAAACTCAGCTGTATTTCTGTATTTGTGAGGACTTGGAGTAAGGTGGACTGGTTTTCTAAAAAGTATTTTATAAAGTTTATAGATGGATTTTACTAAACACAGAGTTCACAGACGTTTGATGAGGAAGATGGTCACACTTTCTGTTTTTTTTTTTTATTGCAACTTTCAGGTCTTTTTTCAAGTCTTTTTCAGGTAACAAGATATCATTTGTCCTTAAATATTGAGCTACATTTTAATTTGATTAAACATTACATTTTACTTTTGCACCTATATTTATTAACATATTTTATTAATTCTGAGATTCAGAGGAACGGTCTTTTACTGAACACTTTCCTAGTCTTGACACGCAGCCACTGATGAGGAGGCCACCAAGTGGTAGATACGTAAACTTGAAAAAGTCAGAGTGAAATCAGTCAGTAACTGATCTCACAATGTTATGATTGTAAGGCAAGAGAACGGTTCAATGATCCACAGTTCAAATTTGATTGATTTTTCTCAGCTTGATGCTACAGGACTTATTCATGAACTTTATACTTAAATTTGAAGATAAAACGAGGCCAAGTCAATCAACATTTTATTATTTTTTAAACCACTGTGTCCTCATAAGTACATCAATACTGCACACACTCATTCTCAGGGTCCAGGTGATTTTTGAAAGGCTCTGAAGCAGACACTGGGATGAGTGGGTTCAGCTTTTGTCCAGTAAGTGATGATCAGAGCAGTCTCTAATCAGGCATTGGAAAATATGATGTATAATGTAGAAGCAGTGCACATTCTTTAAACATTCTTGATATATGGTTTTTTTATTATTATTTTTTCTGTTTTTGAGTGGCTTTTTGCTGCAGCAGCTACATGTCAGCTGGAGGAAAGCATTAACTCTCTGAATTCATCTCAGGCAATGGAGCAAGGTCAAAGGTCAGGTTGTTCTTGCATGAACTGGCTGCAGATCAATACATGTACTTTAATTACCCCGTGGTCACACTTACTTGCTCTGTTGAGTTGGGATTTTTTGCTTGATGCTGCTCAAGACATCGAAAGTGTTTACATTAGTTACGGAGAAGTTACGATAAACAAAAAAAAAAAAAGAGAGAAACCAGGGCAGGCAGGCTGCAACCCACACTCAAAGTATACTGTATTCATGAATACATTTATGAGAAATATGTATGAGTGACTGGCATGAAGAGTCCTGTGGTTTTGGGGAGACAAGCTTTTTTTGGGAAAAAGAAGGTTCTCAGGAGTTCATCGCATGGGGGGGTTAAAAACTGCCAAGTTACTCAAAGGGTGGAAGATTGTTTGGAGACTGAAACATGCTTCAGAAAGGTCAGTGGAGAGAAGTTAAAGGTCGTACTGAGGAAAAGGCTGGATTAGAGCGGGGAGGGGGGCGGAGGGGGGCTTCTCAAAATTTAGAAATCCAAAGTACAAAGGTGGAGAAGGACGCAAGCAAAAATAATAATAATCTAGACATCGACTTGTTGTCGGTGGAAGGTTAAAACTCCGGGAGGTCTTATGTTCTTGTCTCAGGCATAGGTCAGACGGGAAACCTCAATATTCCAAGGTAAACTGGGAAAATGGTGGATGCCACAGAAAGCGAGCAAATATACCCACCTATCCACGATCAAATAGACACGCCCACTGACTTTAGCGTGGCTGTGAGGAAACGTGGCAAAGGAGAGACAGCCACAGGTCACAAAGAGAAGCAGAGGAGACGGGACAAGCAAACGGCAGAGTAACAGAGGAAACTAGACATTGACAAGAAGTAGTAGTAGTAGTAGTAGTAGAAAAAGACGAAGACAGACTGGAAGCCAAAGGAAACACCTAGGCTACAGTCAGAAATTAAGGGGTCTCTTTGTGAGACTCCTCTGTTTCAGGGTCGTTTTAGGAGAATAAAACATATTTAGTACTTTGTCACATTCAGTTGTAATTATTGTGATAGGAACAAAAATAGTTTCAGGCCTGCTTTACCTTTGGGAGTGGGAAAAAAAACCTAATTTTGATTCAATAATTTCATGTAATTTAATAACTTTCCAAACACAGAACTGAGCGATATCCAATAGAACACTATATATAATTTTTTTGCTCTCACCTGTAAATCGTGCTCTGCTCTTTAGCCACGACAGCCTGCAGGTCGGTGAGCTGCAGAAAGCGGTCATGGAAGTAGTGCAGGTGGAGAATACACACCAGCAGGAAAGAGGTGGGGATGAAGATCCTGGTGAAAAGCTGGGACACAGTAAACTGCTCCAGTCCCAGGTCCTTCAGGCTGCAGAGGTGAAGACAGTCCAGATGAAAATGGGACAAAAAGAAAAACAATGTGTTCAAGATATTTTTGTTTCAGTCAAAACTAAACTAAATTCAATTCTTTGTAACAAAGCGCTCCAGTGGTTCTCCATCATTATCTTACACCTGTGATGACATTTCTGTCCTTCTGGTTAGTGACACTATATTTACTCCAACAGCTACGCTGTGTCAGCCACACAGACATAACAATAAGTGATCAATGTTCAACATCTGTTCTTTTCTGCAGAAACATCAGCTGTAAAAGACTAATGGTCATTAAAACAGTTAACCTCACCCACCAGCAACCAGAAGAGCGGGTGTTAACGCTCTCCTAACAATGTCACCTTCACAACATCTGTTATTCACCACTGATGACACTCTAACATCTGTTCTACTCATACTCCACAGACCTTTGAAAATGTAATAAAAAAGTATCAATGGTGTAGAGCGAGGTTTGAGTTACAGAATAAATGAAAATGTAACAGAAAACAGGTGTTTCAATGTTGACGTTGTCGGTTCGCTTCACTTCCAGCCGCGCTCGCTGCCAATCTGTAAAATGAGAGCGGAGGTCGAGCGTCGCTCACCCCTGCTTGTTCATGCCCAGCATGTTAGACCAGAAATCCACCGAGCCTTTGAACTGGAAGGTGTAGACCAGTGTGAGCACCAGCATGGTGTACATGACCACCGACATCCAGAAGTACTTCAGCATCCTGCGCCACCACTCGTAGTGCACCTCGGGGGAAACACAGTTCAAATAAGCATTTCACAGAGCGGTCTTTATGTCAGTTTATCAGCCGTAATGAGCCAAATTAAAACAGGGAGCAAGAGGACATCTGGATCTGAGCGCCACTTTTATGCTGAGGTGATAAAGCAGTCAGAAACACACTGTGGATTATGAGCCTGCTGCACGCTGACTTTATGACCCCAGTAAAATTCTAAGCACCTTCTGATGTTGGGGAAATTGAATTTGTGAACCCAACACTGTCCCAGCCAAAAGATAAGCTGGAGTGTAGTACAAAACCTTACAATAAATAAAACTGAATCATCTGCAGTTCACACTTGAGCCACACGGTGGGTAAGCAGCAAGGAGGTTTCTTTACACCTGGCCCCGAAATAGATCCTTGCCTTGACAGTGGACTGCTGGCATTTGCCCTCACCCACACCCTCAACCCCCGACCCAATCCTCCCCTCCACCTGACACTGATTGAGATCTGTCACCGTAGCTTTAGTCCACTAGGTGTCCTCGTGCACATGAAAGGCTATGATTGGTATGATGGGGTTTACTGATTGGAGCGGACTGATACCTGGTAAAGTGCCACACAGGAGAGGAACATCATCATGTAGATGATCTTGTACATGACAATGGTTCCCTCAAAGCTGACAAAGAAAAACATGCCGCCGCAGATGTAGATCCAGTATTTGACCAGCAGGGCCATGACCATGCTGCCCAGGACCTGCATGATGTCCTGCTCCCCTCGGTCCTCAGTCTCCTCCTCCTCCTCTATAAAACACAACAGCAAATCAGGACTCTACACCGTTGGAGGGACAGTGGACTGATTCATGTTGGCGAGGAAACTCATTTACTTAAATGCTTAAATTCATGTTTTAGCAGGACTAAAAAAGAGGAGAGGTTTAAGAAAAACACAGACTTAAAAAAAAAGCAATCATAAATCTGTTTTTTTGCAGTTAAATAAGGCAATTAAGTAGAAAAGTAATGACAGAAGTTCAAAACCTTTGAAACATTATTTAAAAAACCCAATTATTTTCCATCTTTTCACAAAAAAAAACTGTTGACTGTTGGTTTTTCATGGAATTTTCAAGAGGAAAATGGCACAAGCAGTTGTCGGAAAAACTTCCTTGGTTACCACAATGTGTACCTAGCATTATACCACATCATATTTCCACAGAAGTTGTTTAAAAAGGAAACAACTGCTTACCTTTTTTCTCCTGATCCTCCACATGGATGTCTGACAGACCAGCGCTATCTTCCTTTTGTTTTTCCCATCGCTCTGTGAGCGTTTGTCGCAGCAGCAGCCAGAAGCTCAGCAGACACAAGACCTAAACAAAAAGAAAAAAATGTTTAGACGAACACCTTACCAGCAAGGTGACAACAGACCAGCTAACGACTAACCACTCATTGGAATTTACTTTTTCATATGCATTTAACAGAAAATACTGTATGTTTACGCAGTAACTCAGAGTGGAGTTTGAAACTCTCAGAGAATTGTCTAAACTTTCAGGGACGTCTAAGATCTGCCAGGACTTTGCATAAACTTTGAAACACACGGCGTCCTGGATGTGAAATACTTCTAGTACGGATGACTTCAGATGGATGAAGTCCACTGCACGTCTGCGGTGACCCGTGGACGTTTGAAATATTAGAGCAGACACAGTACTTACTAAAATAAAAGAGCTTTTCCAAAAGATGTCACGATAAATAAAGTGGCCTTTTCTCCTAGTGCTGCAAAGAAGGAATTTCCCCTTCTTTCTGGGGAAAATAATGATTTATGTGAGTGTAGGGTTTATTCCTCTCTGTAGTTTCATTTCAAAAAAGACATGCTGCAAAACTGAATTGAGAAAAACCAGAGTCCATCTTCATTATTAACAAAAAAAACATCAAACCCACACAGAAAAAAGCACTTTGTTATAGTGTGTTTAAATCTAAAGTTTGTAACATTTAACGTGAATTAAAGACCACTAATGATGTTTTGGATGTAGTATGACTGCTGACCAGTAAGAGCGCTAGTTCCAAAAGTATCTGGCATAACATGAATTATAATAATGTTCACTTCCAAATATTCAGTAAAAACAAATTAGGTTCTTTTCAATACCATTCCAACAATTAAAGTAAAATAAAGTATTATTATTATTATTATTATTATGAAGAAAACACATTTTAATGTTCTCCCAGTGAGCTAGCTGTTGTAAATGTCTTTTATAGTTTTTATTTTAGTTTAATTGTGTTATGTCAAATCTTCTTTGACACTGTTCTGTCCAGTGACCTGATGTGACTTCATTTATAAGACATGTCTAAAACACAGAAGAGACTGAAAATCAATTGTAGCTCAAAAACCTTAGAGGACAGGGAGTGGAATGGGTTCCTCTTCTTGACAAAGAACCCTGGGACCTCGCCCATGTCCTCAAAACTCCAAATGTACTGCAGAACAATCAGCAGGTTGCCGTAGGCCACCATGAAGGGAGAGGACAACATGGCGTAACGTCTCCGGTCCCTCACCATCCACAGAATGCAGGACCAGATGAGGAAGGCAAACGTTAACCAGCTGACATACGTGATGCTCCAGGCCTGAGGAGGAGAGAGGACAATTATTTGATTTAAACAAATGCAAGACAAGACTTTCTTGTTTATGAAGCGTGTGTGTATTGTCCTGGGATGTCTTTGGCTGAAGTTTTTACTCCTTTAAAAAAAAAAAATTGACAAGAGTTTCCAGTTGAAATTCAAGACTCGGAAAAAGAACAACTTTTACCACAAACACTACGGTACGTGAGCTGCCAATACACAATAACTCTGTGAGTAGTTGCAGGAACATGAAATAATACAGTAACGCTGCACTAATCTAAGTGAACGTCTCAGTCAAAGCACATCTGATGAACTGTTACTGTTGGTTTAAAGAAACGTTGATGTCGTTTTTCAGTGAATGGTCTTAAAAAGGTCTGACAATAAAACAAACACAGAGGGAATGAAAAAGGGTTTTCAGTACTTTAGGAACAAAATGAATTACTCTTAAAGATTACTTTAAATCAGACAGTATTTCTTAGATCATGGTAAATGATTATTTAAGCTCTTTTTTCTGTGTTCAGTGCTCCTTGTTTACTACACCTGTATTATATAAAAAAAGAAAATTACATGAAAATTATATAACTAATAATTACTGTACTTGACTCTACCTAACAGTAGTTTTAATGGTTATAACAGTTAATCATTACTATCACATACTACTAACACTTAAAGTATTTTGTAGCTTCCGTGCATTTAAATGAAAACATTGTATTTAATCAAAAACATCCAGCTTTTTCCGGCTACTAAAACCTTCACAGCGAGTTACAATAATAATGGATTTAATGAAATGCGATGGTTTACTGAGTCATAATCAAAATCAAAACTAGGATCTGTAAGGTATTTCTCAGATTATGATTCATCCGGGAATGTGAGTGGGAACAGATGTTCCTTAAAAATCATATCCTGCCCCACAGCCACTCAGCCAGGACGACCACACTTCCTTCTTGACGGCGGCCCAGCAGTTCCACCGGAGCACAGATCACATCAGTGCCTTGCTGAAGGGCAGGTTTTTAATGTGTTAGGTATTCGACAACCACACGAGGATTTTTCCTTGCCCTGTGTTTGTAATTGTTAAAGAAATGTTTATTTTGCTGTTTTTGTGTTTTGACATGTTAACTCACGATTACAAACTGAACGTTGGAAAACAACAAAAAAAACAGAATGATTTTAAAAATGACGATGTGTTTGTGGATCTTTTTTCGTTACATGTTTACACATGACACTGACCCAGGGCCAGCAGACTCACCATCATGGCAATGAGAGCGCAGATGTAGCTCTGCTTCATGACGAAGTGGAAGGCTTTGACCATGGCGCTGACTCCCTTCTGTTTTATCCCGTCGTCGCTCTCCTCAGATTTCTCCTCCTCTCCGTCCTGCGGCGAATCCTCCGAAGGTAAACACACTTCGTACACACTTTCTTCCTTCTTCTCTGGTTGGACACACAAACACAACTCTGTGCTTAAACGGTTCCGGCTGTTGTCTCCTGACATTTGTTTGGTGTCACGTTTTCAAAGGTTAAGGCAAATGATACTATTCAGCAGAATATGAGGAATCAGATATTTACAGACTCAGACTCTAAGCCATTGGAATTGGAAAAGAAATGTTGTTTTAGACCTTGCTGCCACAGAAAATATTTTTCTTAATATCATATTTCACAATTTTCCAAACTCAACACAGGCATTTTAAAAAGGCCGTAGTCTTTGGAATATAACAGACTGGCCCTGAAACAACAGACATTAACATTGTTAACAAGGAAAATATTGATATTGTCAAAGTCATTATTAGTACTGCTGGTGTGTTTTCTAGTAAAATTAAGTGGTGAAAATCACTGGACACAAATTCTGTACAAAAACAAGGAGGAAAACGAACGGAGGGAGAGAGGGTCAGCGAGGAGGTCAGGACATATCATGTGACCTCCTGGGTGAGTCCAGTTGAAGATTGAAGAAGTTTCTTCTTGTACAAAATGCAGCTTTGTTTCTGTAGAATGTACTGAGAATCATGACCCCTACAGGGTAGATAGTGTACTGCAACTGTACTATATATATATATATAAATGGTAAAAATGTTTAATTGTAACTTTACTGTTCAACCCAACATGTGATTGATAAACTCACCTGGACCATTACTGGGCATGTCCATTTTATACTGGGGGGTGGAGTACAAATCCAGGCAGACTGGTCCATTCTCCGTTGTGACAAACTCGAAAGACGTCCCATTTGAAGTGGGCAGTCCCTGTAGAACATCAATCAAAACTCAAGTTATTATTTTACTAACTACTATTTTGCTCCCATTACAACACA
>NC_024326.1:10907860-10978165 GCF_000523025.1 Cynoglossus semilaevis
TATATATATATATATATATATATATTCCAGGTATATATAGAGAGTTCTTGTTTCTGCAGCAGGGGTTAAAGGGTAAACAAGCGTGAGATGCAGAGATTTAGGAATTTAAGATACATCCAGAGCAGCTCCCACCTCAGTAGTACTGATGCCATCCTGGGTGGAGAGGAGCTGGGAGGAGAAAAGAGCATACAAAGACAAGGTGCGTTATCGATGTGCGGCTAAAGTCAAAAGCCTCCTTGTTCTTTACAAACGCTGATAAGCAGGAACAAAACAGCAGCAGCACTATAGTAAATCGAGCCCATTGCTCATCTGTGTCTGCACGGGCCTAAAAGCTTTTAAACCTCGAGAGTTGGCCAGCAGAGAGAGAGAGAGAGAGAGAGGGAGAGAGACTGCCCACCCTAATGTGGCAACAAGGTCAGTGTGTACATGTGCAGTTACAGCTGAACCTTCCAGGTCCAATAAGAAAGAGAAAACAGCAAAAGCATTCAGATCAGAGTTCAACAAAGACTGTGTGTTTTCCCCCCCGTTGTTCCTGCTGTGTATTAAGATATGAGAGCGTTTTTTCCAGGCCGTTTTAGTTATTTTGTTCAACTGAATCACACTGTCTGAAAGCAACTTCAGTTACAGGCCGGAATACGAGCAGGAAATTAATTTATGTTTGTTTTGAAAAAGAGAGGTTGAGGTAACAAAAGTCAGAATAGATCTTCAGGATATGTTCAAAGTCTTTTGGGAAATCCTTCATCCTCTTCAACAATGCGCTCACTTCCTGAACAGTGTGGCACCGTTTGAAGGGACACAGGTTTCGTTGAGTGATGACTACAGGGCATTATTACTTCAAAACCTGTGCGGCGATCTGCTCTCAATCAGGGACGTGTGTTTTGACCCCCACGTACGTTTTTCTCATCAGTGCGCTGGCGTGATTCCCACCACCGCTGCCTCTTCCTGTTGGCAGAGTAACTTATTCTGTTTCCGACCAGATCCTCCTCCTCACACACGTCACTGTCCTTGTCATCCTGAAAAAACAAAGACAGACACTTTAAACGGTGTGTAACTGAAGACGGAGGATCAATAGTCGACAGCTTGAAACGGAGAAGCTCGTCGTACAAACGAGAGCTCTATCTGAGGAGCAGAATGAACTGGTACTGCTGTGTTATCTACGTTCCAATTAAAATGTTTGTCATGAATGAGCTAATTCTTAGAATTAGTGTTGTTTTTTTCCTGTATTTCAGGCCAGTGAAACAGTTAAAAGATTAAACCCACAAAATAAGAAAAGAGTTGTTCAAATCAGAGCTGCATTTCTCACTCTTTTGTCTTTTATTTTATGAAAATAAAAGACAAATGTCATGTTTTAAATAAATATGAAGATTATATTATTTGAAGACAATTTCAACCTTCCAAACGTAAATTTCCTTAAAAATTTACATTTGACAAATTTGTCAGTGAAATCCATTGCTTTGTTTGTGTTTGATGTAATTTTATCTCCTTAAAGACGGATTCTCTGTGACATCATTTACACTTAATGTCTGCAGCTGAGTGACGTCACCAGGCTGTTTTAGTGTCAGTCTCTGCAGGAGCAAAATAACGAAAAGAAATCTCTCTCACACACCTGCACACACACACACACACACACACTCCTAGAGACAGATCAATAGGACACGTAAACATCAAATTGATCCTAGTGTGGATCCTCTATGAAAATGCTAATCTATAATTCTGAATTGAAGGTGAAACAGGCAGGACTTTAGGCATTGACATGACAAGTCCATTAATACATTTTTTTTTCCTGAACTATATATCAAGAGTACAACAAACCTCCCTGACCCGTCACTAACCAAACTTAACTCAAAAGAGTTTAAATACAAGCTGGTTATGAAATGTAAATATGTTTTTATTCCTGCTCTTTAAATTTCCAACTCGGGGAGAGACAGTAAAAATGATTCACTCTCCTAGGAAATGATATTATAAAACACACAATTAAACACATCTGTCTTACTGCCTGTTGTTGTTCCAATTACTTTTAACATTTCCTTCTGTTCTGATTACAGTTGTGAAATTGCAGGGTCACCAACGCGGACCATGGACCATTTAAAGACCACAGCTGGTTGTTTTTCATTTTTATCTCGGCTGTTTTAAATCACAATTACCTTCTACTGTGTCAGTCATTAATGAAAAAAGTGCACAATGCTGCAGAAAGACACGACTATAAAAGTGCACGGTCCACTGCGTATGATGCCTTACGACTATGCTGACCTGCTGTGCTATTGATTTTAGGGAAAAAGGCAGTATTTCTTATCGTGACTTTGTCTTTTTTGCAGCATATTTTCCTCACCATCAGCTGTTCGATGGGCTCCTGCAGCCACAGGCGGATGAGCGTAGCCAGGGTGTAGTAGAGGAGCAGGAGCATGATGGGATTCACAAAGTGGTACCACTTTCTGTCCGGGTGAACTATGAGCATCCAGGTGTAGGAGCAGTTGCTCTGAACAATGGGGGAGATGCCAAACACACTGCAGTGACAGAAAAACACACACGTGGGGAAATGATGATGAGTCCAACAGTGCTGCACTGGAACAACGGCTTCAGGAATGAAGAGGTCATTCTGACAAACGAGGTTGATTTTATTCTTTGTCTTATTTCTATTTTTTATAGTTATATATGCCATTTGTATCCAAATTAAGAGCATCCTAACTCTTTCAACAGCACCTCCTACAGGGGTCAAAGGGAGCTACACATATACATTAACTCCCATGTGTGACTAAAGCTACTGTAAGTCTATTCTTCCCTATTGTTATTTTTTTAATTGTGTAAATTAAAATGATCTACTTTGATCAATAGTTCCAGCTGCTCTCATTGGGTTAAGTGAATCGAGCCTCAATATGTCTGTGATCTGACCAGACTTTTCAGCTGAAATCTTTTGTGAACTGGACCCAACTTCTCCATCAGTAGATGAGCTCTCATTAGGGTAAGTGTGCCGCTCCAGTCATCACTCATCATCACTCAGCCCTGGACCTTAATCTTGGAAACTAATTATTATTTCCTGAAATGAAGCCAACATAACAGAGGTGATGTAAACGTGTTTCAACGTATTTCAATAAATACAATACAAATATACTTAAAAAAATAATTTAAAAAAAGTCATAAGAACTACATCATAAATGTCAAATGCCAGCTGGACATGAATTTGTGTAGTGATTTTTTTATTTTTATAGAGAGATTTCCTATTACTCTCAGAGGTTAACATTAGGTTTTATTACATATCATAAATAAGTTCATATCCTAAGAATTAAACACACTGGTTGCTATGCCACTGTTTATTGTCACTGCTAATTGCAAATTCATTCTTTACCTTTGATATCAACTCATGTTGACTGTACGCTGCTGTGTACTTTTCCTGTAATAACACTTTATACCAGCGCAGCATTTTAGAATGAAGAATTATACTGAGATTTTTCAATGAACAGTAACAGTAATATAATTTGAAATTTTGTATATGATAAATAGAATTTACTGGATGTCAATTTAACCCATCTGCAATAAGTGAATTTATAATTTTGGTCACGAGTCATTGCCAAAAATAAAACATTAAAAAATATTTTACTGCATCTCCACTGTGATTTAAAAGTCTTCTTAAACATTACATCAGGCAATTTTTACATAATAATATTATGCAGCAGAATGGGCCTCATGGGACCCCAGGCCCATGTTTTAGAACAGTCCAGAAGGAAATGGATTTAATCAGACTAGTGTAAAGTTATGCCACTGATGCTCTGAAAAAAAGGAAAAGCAACACAATCAGAATCTTCAAGAAGAAGTTGATTCACTTCGGCCGTTTGTACAATAGAAGTGACAGGATTTGAGGCCTGGCTCTGAGAGGGAACAAAGGTCACGTCCTCAACAGGAACCACATCGACATCATCCAGCGACAACAACAACAGACTTATGAGCATCCAGAGTCTTCTCTTCCAGCCAAGCGCAGGACTGACCCACACCACCCGACCCTCGACCATACCATACCTTTGGTACATCTGTTTTTGCAGCTAGTCACATGACTGGGGATTTCCATTGTACAGCAGGGAGGAAGTTAGGCTAGTCAACAGCCTCACTCAACACAGGCTCTGCAGCAAGGCCACGTCAATGTCAACACGCAGGACTGGAGTCTACTGTCTCACAGACATATTAGACATACTTTAACCACACCAGTGATCTTTAAATATATAAATATATATCTATATATGTAGATTGGTAAAAACTATTAACTTCAAAGACAACAACAGTAAATAAATGGTGAATTAATCTGTATCATTTGTTCTTCTCATCGTGCGTCTTGTTTATTTCACTGATTTATGGACCTAATTATTCCCAATGATAACTAAATCGACAGCTTGGTTATAAAATAATTTACTTTAATTACACGTGGGAGCTCAGCTGCCGGTTTATACGAGTAAACAAACTGCAGACCTGGCTGTCAGTTCAACGACCGACGAAGTCCCCGCTACGGAGTCTGCTTTCATTACAGCTGTGACCGACACGTTGGCAAGAAATGCAAAGCTATGGTTTCACTCAGACCACAATGTTTTACCGCTGCAGCCACAGGCAGCTGATTGTCTCCTCTCCCATGCATAATAAAACAACACGGGCCGTGGTGGAGAGGCAGAGAGTGCTGCCTGTGATATTGATGCTCTGAGAGTAGGAGTTACACCTCTGCCTGCAGCTGCGCTGCTCGGTCCCTTCACCTTCTTGTTTGCAACAACAGTAAATATTTATTAATGTTTAAACAAACGTTCTGGAGTTTACACAGATACTGTTTAGTGAAAGGAGCCGTGACTGCGGTGCTCCATCATCCTGTGGTGTCGGTATTTCTACATTAGTGAGCATCAGTGTGGGTTTGAGCAGGAGCATCGCTCTGCTTCATTTACACTGATGACTTTAACTCCGACTCTGTGTTGTGGCCTAAATCTAATCCATCCTCCTCTATGAGAACTACTTACTAAGTTGTTGCTTCATACACATGCACAGAAATACTCTGGAGGAGAACAGCAGACACACCTGATGTAACTGTCGCCCGGTGGAATGGACTCCTGGAAGAACTGGAACTGATAGAGGTAGAGCACAATGAGGTGGCCAGCGCTGTAGATGGCCATCAGGACGCACATGCAGCTGAAGATGAGCGTGTCAAAGGTCCGACAGAGTGACCACCAGGTGCAGAGGAAGAGGAAGATGAAGAAGTACACAGCTGAGGTCATTGACGGCAGCATGACACCTGAGGATGAGGGAGAAAAATATTCTTAGTGGTTTATATTTTGTGGATAACAGTTAATTATTCATTCCTGCCTTTAACAGTCTACCTCTTACCTGTAGTGTACTCTAAACAACACACACCCTAAAGTGTTTCAACCCACTGGGCAGAGCAGTTCAAACACAGCTGAAGGTTTCAAAGCTTTACTCATTGGCTAAATCTAATGAACATGGCTTCATTTTTGGGGTTCATTGAGAGGGTGACGTGTCCTCCGTGTTTCCCAGCTGAAACCTTTTCTTCAATTCAACCACTTCATTCACAGCAGCTCACCTGTCATGCCCAACAAGATGGTGACCACCACCTTTCCTGCAGTGGTGATCAAATTCCCAATGATCTCCTTCCCCTTTGAAGCAACCTCCGCCACAATGCGGAGAACCTTCATCTTGGCACTTTCTTTCTCTTCCTCTTCTTCCTCCTCCTCCGCCTCAACTCCTTCCTCTCCGATCAGCTCCTCATCCTCCTCATCCTCCCCGGCCTCGTACCCTGCTTCAAGGTCCTCCTCCAGCAGGATGTTGTCGTCCAGGCTAAGCTTCTCCTCTTCCTCCTTTAGTTGTGGACGTGACAAACATTAATCAGTGTTGGTCTGTCAGAGCTGAACACAATCATCAAACTGAGGTGAGGTTAACAAACATTCTGTGGATACAGTTACTGTGTTGATTGTTATTTATGGTATTGTAATATAAATGAAACAAATATAACATCTGGACAATTAACTGCAACAAACTGAGAGACTCAGTAGCAGGTGGTTAAGGTCCCGTGTTAAAACAAATGGCAGTTTCAGTTCATAAGGCTCGCTCCAAGAGATAAAACCCGACTGCAGCACAGGACGACTGGAGATATATTTTGTGGTGTTTCTCAGTAATGGGGAGGGGAGCCATCTGTGGCAGCATTAGCAGCCGCAACATTTAGACGAGTGGAAGTAAAAGTGAATGTGGCTTTAATTAACATTGAGTCATAAAGAGAGAGAGGAGGACATGCCAGGGAACCAGGGGGTGGAGGGTGGAGGGTGGAGGGGTGCGGGTGTGATTCCAATTCATTAACACTCACAGTCATCTCTCCTGCTCTGCTCGTTTGTGTTAACAAAGTAAAATGTATGTGAGAAGCAGCACAACATCCTTGTTGACGACCTGGACGCTTGACGGATGAAAACTAAACATACGTGTGTATCTGTGTGTGAGGTTAGAAATTAATTTAATACCATATGATGTGTTTTTACTTGATTTTACTGCAGACTCATTTAATTAAAATTGTGTGGGGACAAATGCACTGAGTTGTAATTTTATTTATTATTAATTTACAATTAATATATATGTTTTGTAAGGAATTAATTGTTTACAATATATATTCAGTTTTGAAGAAATACCTGTGAATCTGTCACCAGTTCAACAGAGTTCAACAGTGCCAGTGTGATATCTATGACCAAATAACTTCAAAACATAGTAGTAAACACACACACACACACACACACACACTACAGATCAGGTGGAATGTCACCAGAGGCCGGAAAAAGAGAAAAACAGGGAATCAAAGATTCCATGTAGCCATAAATGAAACCCACTTGTTCCTCTGCGTCAAAGTCGGCGTTGTACTGTGCCATGTCCTCAGGCGGCCTCTTCTGGACCAGACTGCGACACAGCAGCCAAATGGCTAAGCCAACCATAAACATGCCGATGTCAGGGATGAACACTCGGATGCCATTTCCTGCGTCTGCACCAATCACGCTGTGGACAAACACAAAGTTGAGGATATGTACGCTGACAGAAAAGGCTCCCGATATCATCTCGCATGTCAGGCTCATGGTGCAGATGGAAGAGTTCAACGGCTGCCAACGGCTGATCAATCTCCACATCAAAGAATTTTTCTGAGAAATTCAGGGACTCGTGTTCCCTTGGACGGCGTCCATAAACACTGGGCTGTCTTCACTTTGAATCCATCCATAAATATTTGTCACATCTTCTCCCTTTCTCTGTCCCAATATTCCACTCCTGTTACCATTTAACAAAAGAGACAAACAACATGGACAGAACGGCCAAGTTCTGTCCTCATTCAACTTGCAATGACTGAGCTGAATTTTTTTTGTTATTGGATGAATAATTCTTTGCAAAGATTGAAAGAAAAAAATAAAATCTGATCATTTTTAGTATTTTGATTATTGATTATCCCTTTAAACACACATGAATACCAAAACATTTTCAGCCGAATATTTTTTACAAATGTTGATGGTACAGGATGAGAGTGATCTTTTTTCAGGTCTGCATTTTTTTTGCAGAACATAATGGAGAAAGGAAATTAATTAGGGCAAAGCCAAATTATTTTTAATCGAAAGTGCCGCTGGTCATACAACCACAACTCACAACTATTTTTTTTAATTTAAAAACTTAAATAATTGCCATTTCTATGTTTGTTAATGAATGACAAAAAAGTCTAATGTTATTTTTACATTCATTTTCTTTTTTTTACAAGGTGTGTTGTCAATACTGAGGCACACAGGGAACCGTCTGAACCCTAATTTAGCCCTGACCCCTGACCCCTGACGGACTGAGGACGCCTTTTACAAAGTGCTCACCCATCATAAACGTACAATAACACGCCTCCTCCCAGCATGGTTTATAAGTATTGATAGTTTGAAAAGAAAGGCTGAGCCGTCGTTTGGGTTGAGACATAAAACACCTTCTCTCCATAAATAGAACCAATCACAGCGCGGCCCTGAATGGACCGCATTAAAGGTAACGACCTGAAAAGAAAGTATTGATCCCCACAGCGGAATATTCACACTCAGATAAACAGGTCGGCCTCGGCAGGTTAAATCTAATCAAGGACGTCTCTTTCCATGTGTGTTATTGTTCCAGGCTCCGCCCACCCTCACACGGGTGAAAGAGATGGAAAGCAGGCAGGGCAGAGCCAGCTGCTGGGTGTACCATGTGAGAGAATGACCTCGTATCATCACTTCCACTGGATGCAAAGACATGTAGTCAATGAACGGAACATAACATGTCTTCTATGGTATAAATATTTAGTGGTAGTAAATTTAATGAGTTTATGCTCTGAAAGAATCTCTATGACAACTGTCTCCAGAGTTTGACATCTGGAGACAGTTTGCATCTGTCGGTAGTTTTGCCTTTTTTCCCCCTCAAAACAGGAAGTTTGAGTTGAAAGCGTCGGCCTGTGCAGCTGGATGGACTTGACAATGTAAACTGTGGATAAGTAGGTGGATGCACAGCAGTGAAACGGCTGCTATTGGACATTCTCATATTCAGGAAATAACGAGGAGACACGTGAGGAGACGGTGAAAAAAGATTGACAAAAAGATTTAACAATTTCTGTGGCGCTCTGTTTGCTGACCTCAAAGGAAAAAAAATTACCGTTGGAGCTGTCATTAACAATTCAATATATAATGAGCTATTGTGATATTTATGAGAAATGATAGTGCTGACTGTTAGGTTTATCAGCCAGAACTCACTGACCTGAGCCAAGTCTGAACCTCACTGTGAGAAGGTGAAGCTCTGACCTAACGCCAAAACTGGGGAATGAACCGTTTCAATAAAAAAAATAAAAAAAATTACGAACGCATTTTTAGACAAGAAAGAAATCCGACAAGGCATTAGCTAAATGTCAAATATCTAATTTTATAAACATTTACATACACAATTCTTACCTCTCAAACCCAATTTGTCGTATAGATTTCTCCCATGTTGAACCTGGACAGAAGGAAATACAAAAGATTTTAGTCCAAGGAAATATTTTGGGTGTAAAGAGCTTTGTTCTCACTACACAGGAAATACCTTAGAGAAAATAAACCTTCACTCGCACGAACGCCATCCCTTTATTTCCCCTTAAAAGGTCATTAGAAGTTAATGGTGCCTTTTTTAGTAGCAGAGATTTCTCAAACTGTATTTTCTCTTTCTTTTCTTTTTTTTTATCAGTGATTGAAAGGTAGCTAAAGGTCACCTGTGTGGAAATGTCACTGAAGGTTGCATTAAAAAAAAAAAAAATCCAGATCTTTTATTCAAACCCAGGCAACATGTAATGGAGGTCATTCAGAGGTCAGATCACAGGCAGCCGTGGAGACGCCGTGACGTAAGTTAGGTTTAATTTAGGGCAAGAAGACAGAGGTCACGGTTTCAGGCTCCAACTCAAACTGAAGGCTTTCTGCTGTGATTAAATCTGTATGAAACAAAGATGGTATTTGAAGCGTGACAGAAATTGAAATTAAATATCACATGATTTACAAATAAATGCTTTTAAATATTTGTAAAAACTAAAATTATAATAATTTATATTATAATAAATAAAAATATGCAGGTGAAGGAAAACAATCGGTGTCAGTGTGGTCAGTGTTGGGATAACCTCTGTGTCATGTGTGCTCTGTTTCCACAGCTTGGATTTGTTATGTATCCCAACACGTCCGAGCGGAGCTCAGGAACAGAGAGGGGAAATTTTCAGACGCTCACGTCGACAGCGGAGATGGTCGACGACGGACGGCTGGCTTTTGTTCTGCTGCCAGAGTAGAAACATGTCACCTGGTTGTGACTCGGAGATGAGGACCAGGAGATTTACGGATGTTTCCTGCTCCTCTGTTTGGGTAATGGGTAATGAATTAGCTGCTTAACCGTCTGTGTGCTTCTGTTTTGTGGTATAATGAGCCGACGGTTTATTGTTGGCTCCCAGGCAGCGACGACTATAAAGAACTTCATTAGAGAAATTGTGAGCACCAGTCTCAGCCGTACAATAACATCTCAGTGACAGTTTGCACCATAATGATACTGCACTACATGATGAATTTCTTCTTTTTTCCCCCCTTACACCTGCAGTAGTAAACAGAATCGTAACAACATCAATAAAAGTAAATATATAGTAAATGTTTTTTATTTCGTGAAATCAACCTACAAGTCTTATTAAAACAACTATTCAAATCCACAATTTTTCTATTCTTATTATATATTTTTATATTTTATTTATCTGTATCATCTGAAAAAACTGTAGTGTTCTTCAAACATAGTAATATATTTAATTTTGATCAATAAAAAAACAACTGTCTACAAATAGTTCAGAGTAACTGCGTTACAAACGCCCAGTTCGGCCGTGGAACATCGTAGGAACAGTGTGTCGCGTTCTAGGACTTTCATCTAATTGAGGCTGTGTCTGAAGCGGGCGCCATAAAACTCCGTTTGTACTGTACTTGCTGGTCTGTTAACCTCACTGGTTAACCTTACACTGCAGTGTCCAGTTCTCAGCACGTTCTCACCACATCATCAAAACATCTACGGTTGGAGGGAAGGTCAGTCCGTGACTCACATTTGGAGCACGACAGAAATATGAAGCGAAAGCCTGTGAACATGAGTTCCTGACTGATATGGGTCAAAACAGACATGTTTGTTGCTAATTATCTGAAAGCAGATTAGATTAGATCAGATTTGTTTTTAGATTAGATTAGATCATTTATCACAACAGCCGTCTTTACATATCCTGTTTACACAGGTCTGACCTACAAAACAGCATCGATGCTTCAGAACGAACTGTTTTATTGTGCCCCCCTCCCCTCCCCGCTCTAAACCCCTCACCTTTTTGTAGGAGACACACAGTTATGTGTTCAGCTCTGAAGATCTTTTTTTGGGTCTACAAACCTCCGTAATGATCACAGTGGAGCCTGGTTGGGCGTGTGTTTCTATCAGTGACATCACTCGAGTGGGTCGGGGGTTAGCCGGCACCACCCGTCAGGTGCTCTCTGATTGTGAGCACAAAACTTTACAAGAAGGAGTAAATGCACTTCCCACGGGCGTGAGTCAGCAGAGAGGAATGACAGACGACTCTAAAGAAAACAGACTCCTCCTGGTCGGGTGTCGGCGCAGCCCCTGACCTACGCTAACAGCTGGGGGTGTTTGCCTGCTGTGAGAGAGGTTTTCTCATTTGTACTGCGCTCAGTTTACTCCTCGAACGGTGTGTTTGTCTACAGCGAAGAGAGGAAATTATACACAGTCACCGCGGTCGGGTGGGGACAACAGCGTGACGATGAAGTGAGACACTTTGTGTATAGTTGGCTGCCAAAAAGGAAAAGGGTGTCAGGGGGGGTTAAACACCAGATATAGAAATCTGAGATAAGGCCTTTCCCTTTAGAATGTAGGTGGGTCAAGTGTACTTCAGTAATGTTTGGCTTCCTGTCGCAGGATACGTGAAAAAAGGTTTCTTTAAAAGCTGCAGACGTCCGAATAACATCCCTGAGTGAGAAGCTGTCCTGATATATGAATATAAAGTAACACACACGGTCACATTTGTTTTTTTATGACATCCTCACTTGGTTTATCATCCTGCGTGTGGGTGTGCGTGATATAACACTCTTCATCATCACCGTGTGCCTCATTAAACGTACAATGAAAACTTCGATCCAACAGCTGTTCTCTGCAGTTCTTACAGCTCAGTAACTCCTTCAACAACTGTGTTGTTAAATGACACGGATAATGTGTTATTCATAATTTCACTGACCTCAACCCAGGGCCAATCAGGTTCACCTTCCTGCCCGTAGGCCCTTTACCTGAACGCTGTCTGTTGGTTGTTGTTTTCAGCTAAAATCTAGACCTTTCTGACATCAACAATATTGTTTTTCTGGATTTATTTCTCCTTCTCCAAGAAGAGTCTTCCGGGGACTTTTCTATATCTCCAGTCAATCTGAACAAACTGACCTTTATTTATAACTGTAAAACAAGGGTCAGGGACCTTTTGACCTTTTAGTCCTAATTTGTTTCCTGGTATTTGGGGTTATTTGTTTTTTTTAGAAGACAAAAATGTTACACAAGACTAAAAATAACTTTTTACAATTAATTAATTAACAATTACTTATAAAGTGTGCTATAAAATGTTTGGAACGATAGTTTAAAAAAGTTTTAACAACAACAAACTAAAAATAACTTACAATTAATTATAAAGTGTGCTATAAAAATCATTATATTGGCAGAATATGTCACTTTAACTCCACAACGTGTCATTTTAAAAACTATAATTAACAGAATTTACATTGTTTTCCCCTCTATACCAGACTCCTTTTTTGCAACATACTGCTCCTTAAAATGTTTGGAACAATAGTTTAAAAAAGTTTTAACAACAACAATGTTGGGAGCCTGAGTGAGATGATGTGACTGGGCTGCTGGGATGTCTGGATACGGCACCTAAACAAACCTCACACCCTTCAGTGTCGCGGCCTTGGCGGCTCGCTGTACTCACAGTTGAAGTCTGGGCTGATGGAGTTCCCGGCCAGGAGGCTGTTGACTGTAATCTGATAAACGATGTGCAGCAGCAGGAAAGACATACTGGTGAAACACAGGGACTGCAGCAGACGCCCTGTGTGGCCTGGAGTAAAAGAAGAAAAGGTCGCTCTTAGTTTAAGGGTTTCCACATGGTGTGTTGTGTGTTTCTGCATTCTTCACATCTGTGAGGGCAGATGAAGGACTGGATTTGAACCTGGACACACTGTGGGTTTTCTACAGGAGAAGGGAGGAGATCACGGAGTCTAGTTCATGTAGAAATGACTCAATAACACATTCATCTATGTTGTGGTCTCTCCCTCCCATCCTCACTCCTGGTGTTAAATTAAATAACAATTTATGACAAAATCAGCCTAGAAAAAAGAGCAGAAATTTAAAAAGGAGAGCACCATTGAATTACTTTGTTTATCCATATATGTGCAGTATAGCTTAATTTATACTGCAAATATAAAAACAGTATTTCCTTCAGAAAGAAAAACAAATACAACTCTCCTAAGATAATAACAAACCTGTTTCTGAACATATCCTCCAATCAAGTCTAAACACTTCCAACAGAGAATTCTGGGTCATTTTTAAAATAAAAATCTTTGAATATTGATTTGAATAGTAGAAATGCTAGTATTTAAAAATGGCGTTATCACCTGGGAACAGCAGAGAGTACAAATGAAGTGCTCTGTACTGTACTCTGGGATGAGAGTACACGTGTGTGTGTGTGTGTGTACAGTGCTGCTGCAGCTGCAGCTCACACAGCTGCTCAACACATGGGACGTTTTACAGTGTGCCTACAGGTATTTGGTGTAATTTCAAGAGTTGCTGTGGAGATAATTCTCCACGGTGGGAATCTTTCTGAGACAATAAAATCTTATTTCTAAAATGAAACTGTTTGTCCCACAGGGAGGATGAGCTTTATGGCTGTGTTTAATGTCGGAAGGATCAAAACTCTCCCGTGATCACAGCTGAAGGGAGAGGAGAACACGCCGTTTTACCCACTGCTGCTTGGTCTTCATCTTCATCTTCATCATCATCTCATTACCTGGGCTGCCTTAACCTCGCCGCAAACACACAATTGTTTCACTGTTCTGTGGCGTTAGTCTCTGGCAAAGGTGAAGAACTACTACTGAGCTGCGGAGCCACATTGTGCACAACAACACAACAAGGCAGCCCTGTTAAATGTGGAAGTGAAAACAATTTGCAGTAAATCCTCCACGTTACCCCGGGCTTCGACAGGGAAAGAAAATAAAGTGTATAAATAAGAAGTGTAAAGTCTAAAATGGTCTCATCTCTATCAACAGCTGTGATTTCCTTTTCCTCCTTTTGTAACGTTAGGTTTTTATTGTCTGGCGACCATCTGTCATTGTTTCCTGACGCTCATCTCAGAGTGGGTTCTGAGCTTCACTCCATTACTGGGTCTGAAAACACCTGCCCCCACTGTGAAGTCAGAAGTTCTCCACACAGAAGCCATTGTTGGAGTGTAATAGTCACCGCTTGTTCCCCAAAGACCGTCTGATTTTTATCAAATCCTGGTCTCGTAACAGAAACTCTGCTGCTTTCTGCAGTGTGTGAAAAGCTTAAACTACTTTAAGGAGGAAAAATACTGCTTAGAATTTTACTACAGTAGAATCACAGAAAGTAGAGCGTTAGTGTGAAATACATTTACTCACAAACTCTTTTCTCTCTGTATATTCCTTACCTCTGTGTTACAATAAGAACTGAGATGTGTTGAGATGAATCAATTAATTAACTATTGTGTGAAATTATTATATTACAGTATTTTAATCTCGCAGTGCTTCAATTAAATGAAAATACTTTACATGTAATGACAAAATAAGTATCAACTGTGTATTAGATCCAGAGGAAGTGAAAAGACTGTGAGTTCCTGTTATTCTGGACACAGAATGTCATACAACGCATTTAAAAAATATTTTTGAAAAATACACAAAGGCTACTTAGTAAAGTATACATAACTATGAATATAGTTTGATTTTTTTTTTTATGAATCAGCACCATCCTGTTGGCAGGCTAACAGGGCTGCTGAGGCTAAGTGAACATCTGGCATCAGCCAGTCAGACTGCAGACCTCTTTTTTTCTGACTTCCTAATATGTCTGCCACTTTGTTTTTTACCATTTGTAGTTAATTTAGCTGCTCTGTTTGGTTTTTTAGCTATGTAGATCATTTGATTGTCCAGTGGCCACTTGACCTGCGTTGGAATCCAGCATCATTTAGCTGATCCTAATCTGGAGGGGAACAAAAACACTGAAAGTCACCTGGGTGACCTCTGGAAAAGAGAATCAGAGAAACAGTAAAAGGTCTTAAAGCTCCTAAAATCACCTATAGAGGGGGCTGTTTAAATCCCTGTTATGTAAATTGGCAGTGTACTGTGGTCAGTAATCATGTAATCACAGACATAATGGACCTGGGGGCTTCACTCCCACCTCATGTTTTCCTGAGAGCTTGTCAATTCTGACATAACTGTCAAAGCCGACAGCTATCTGATACGCTGGGCTTTATTAGAAAAAACCTCTCTCTTTAACTATTGATGAGAGTGTAAGTGGTCCATATTATTTCCTCCCTCCCTCCTCCCCTCCCCCATCTCTTCCTCCTTTACTTCCTGACTGTTATTTCAGCTGGAGGTGAGCCGGGATGGCTCTCGGCCTGGATGTTGTTCCCCCGTGCCGATGTGGCTTGATGTATTATTAAACACTGCATGTGGTCTCCTGTACACACCAGTATTACGATGAGAGTCTTAAGACGTGTGCTGAGTTCTGTGGTGAGGATGGTGAATAAAGGTGTGGCACAACTTGACAACCACAATCCCACAGCAGTCACACACACACACACGTCGTGGACGTCACTGGACTCTTCTCTGAATCAGAACAGTTCTGCCTCAGCATTGGCTGAAGATTTAACGCAAGATACCTTTAAAAATGTATGTCTGAAATGACTTTTTTTGTTTCTTTATTTGTTTCTTCACAGATCATTGATACTATGAGCTCACTCAGTTTTCCTTTTCCACCACTTTACTAGACTTCTGCAGATCTTTTGTCACCAAAATATTCCGTTTTCATCTCTTCCAGTTTTGTTTCGATTTACACTGGCAGTATCTGAAACATTTATCTGAGCTAAATCCTCGTGCTGGCTGACTCTCACACGCCGTGGTTTCTTTACTTAAGATCCGCATGCTCGCGCATTAATATTATCTCAGAAGGAAATCATGCCACCGCTAACTCATGTTACCTTTCATGAACTCCACTACAGGCCAAAATCATCCTTACTCCAACCAAATCCAGGCTCCCAGGAGTCTTGGATTTCAGAAAACCTAGTACTTCAATCCAAAGGGGGCTCAGTGGGAGGGGAGGGGGGGCTTCAGGAAATACTTAGACCACGGACAACAAAAAGCACTAGATTGTGTAAGTGTTACGGGAGCTTCAGTGCACAACTTACCCTGCATTGACGTGCTCGTGGGCTCAGCGAACAGTGGAATAAGCAGCAGATAGACGAGATAGACGAAGGACAGGGCGTTGTACCTGAACAGGCAAGCTGCAGGGAGACAGAGAGGAACATGTTCTGATCACAACAAAAAACAACAATTACTACAGTTATTAGTCAACTACAGAGAGGGTGAAGTCACTCATGCCCAAAGGGAGGTTCAGAACAGCACTGTCTTTTTAATGATCAGCCTCTTGATCTGTTTCTGTGGCCTGCAGTGAAGTGTGAGTCATTCATGGGCCTGACATTTGTTTTGAAGTACAATAAAACCCAGAAAATTTGGAAATGTTACGGGAGACAATTATCAGTCTGTGTCGACAGAGGTCACATCCGCCTCACTGAGCGGTTTTATGTCTCACACATAGTGCAGCTTTGTTCCTTTTTTTGTGAGGATTTCATTTTGCAAAAATATCTCGAAGCATTTCAGATCAGATCAGATCACTTGCACCATTACCTAACAAAGAATTCTTCTTTTCATGAAAAAACAAAGAGTTTTGATGATTCATTTTAAAGCAGCAGGTGCAGATTTATAAAAAGCAAAAAGTACACAAATATGGTGAAAACTCTTTTTAACATTTATCCACAGAGTTTGTGTTTTTTTTCCGTTATAATACCAGCCATTAAATGATGACCTGTACTTGAGTACCTGGCCATATACCCAGCCTTTGCAGTAAATGGCTCATATTACCTTCTGGAGGATAAGTGGTTTAAGATGGATGCATCAGTGTACAGTATACGCCGTCAGTTCACATGCAACAGTAAATATATGCAGCTGTGATATTTATGATGACATAAACTTATATGTATTTCTGCTCCGCACAAGTGTCGGTTCAAGAGCCTGACATGAAGTGAGAGGAAAACTACTGTAAACCTCACATTAAAGGTGTTTCAAAGGATTTGGTTTCTTTTAAATAAGCCATTAAGAAAAACTGGGTCGGAATTTAAACTGCCATGTCAGGTCAAACAACTAATTTCCAAAGTGGGGGGCGGGTCTCCCGTGGGGTACATCACTACACTGTGGGTAGAGGGGGAACAAAAAGGAATTTATCGCCACTTTTGTTGCTCTGTTTTGTGCTTTTTATTTATTAAAATATATATTTTGAAAGTAAAAAAAAGTTTTTCTGCACAGTTAACATCTCAGATATATTTTGTAATTTATTTTGTAATTTATTTTTCTTAGGCTTTTATTGTGGACAGAAACAAGAGGAACTAATAATGTGTAATGCACATTAGTGCTAAAGGTGCCGCTTCACACCACAGTGAATTATGTAACACCACACACTCACCCTCTTCCAAATACCCCCCCCCCACCTCCACACACACATTAACATTACAAGCCTTCCAGACCCATGAAGGAAGTCTTTTGAGCCCATGATAAAAGTTAAAACGCTTAAGTGCAAACGTGACTTCCAAAAACCATTAATTGATGTATTGATCCGGAGCACACCTCATTTCCCAGAGTCAGAATGACCATTTGCACTGATCGAGGCTTTTACCAGTTAAACGGCTCACATCACCTCCAACTCTGCATCAGTTAAAGCATCCAGAGTGAACCGCACCACCGACGTCCAACCCCAGCTCCACCAATTAATCACGCTGCTTTCACGGCTAAACCGTCCTCTTTTTTAGGTTTTGCTAAAGCGCAAAATGTGTGACAAGCAGTAAAGCGTCTGACGTTTCCTGCAGCTGAGATCCAAAGACACGGCCGCGTGGAGGGCAGCACACAGTGACCTAGTGTGAAACCATGAAGTCCTCTTCACAGTTATGTCAACAAACTCTACGTTTACGGCCTCGCCAGCCAGATAAGTTATGGCCCAAGCTGAAGGCATCAGCTCCTGGAATTGAACAACCAAAAATTTGATATAAACGCTGAAGGTTTGGCCAATATTTGTCTTTGCTTTACCGTGAATGGCCCCATTCACTGAGATAGGCTGTGATGTTAACCCACACTGGGTCTGATGTGTCTGAAGGCAGGTGAACGGAGTCTTCTATAAGGGCTCAAATCTATATCAGGGGAAAAAAATATATATCCTTGGTGTTTAGAATGTGCACGAAGACTTGACACTGTATATCTTTACATTCTCATTGGGGCTAAAGAGATTTTAAAAAGACAATACAAATGAAAAAGAAATAAGGAAAAAATAAGGAAAAACCAAAAGGTAATTTTTAAAGTGAAATACTTAAATGAGCAGGTAGAGAATTATTTTTATAATAAATATTTTTACGTGGATTTTCCTTTTTGTTTTTTTGCACAAGTTGGCAGTCTATAATCTGTGTTCCTTGTGTTTTCATCAGTCCAGTTACAATCTCCTCTGCAGTCATTTTGGAAATAGATTATCTACCTGAGTCTACATGGCAGCGCTCCAACCTGCAGACGCTGGACCGCAGTCTTCCTGACCATTTGCCGTACGACTGCGTGACTCACCATCACTACATGAGGGGAAAATAAATCGCTGTTTCAAGACATCGCATCGCTAAAAAATGAAAACAACCAGGGGTGAATCACGAGTTTGTCCTTTTCTCTTCATAAAAAAAAAAACAAAAAAGAATTATTAGAGTCAAACAAAAAAAAGCTTCGACTTTAGAGTGAATTTAATTCACACTGACGTGAAATCAGAGCCAAGTGACTTCAGAGTTCAAGCTCCTGCACATCACTGAAGATAAGGTGCCTGGCCAGGACGAGCACGGGAGAGATAAGAGAAGAATTTTAACCCTACGAAAAATATGTGCTGTGATGAGAGAATAATTTATATTAAAGCTGAAAACTTAAAACTGCCTTCATAAGGTCCAGAATGTCCTGTCCTTAGAGCCAAGTACCTATTAACTAACTATTTTCTTTCATGAACATCTGCCAGGCAGATGTTCTTTGTGACACTTTTGACCATTAATAAAACTTATTATCCTATTAAAAGTCTCAGTCTCATGTGCACAGCTGGAAGTATTTACAAACAGACTTGATATTGCTCAAATCTTTAAACTGATTCCAACTGAAATGGTAAAAAAAAAAAAAACACACTGGGATAATCATAGAAAAGTACTTTTGTCAAAACCAAACGTGTAATTTTTCACTGGATGGTAGAAACTTAAAGTATAACTTCTTAAACCCTTGTGGCTTCAAAAAAAAAACTTAAACGATGAATTGCTGTTAAAACTGACTGCTAAAGCAACTTTAAGGTGCCCAGCGTGACCAAGGCAGAGTCCTGACTAAGGCTAACTTTTGCTGAACACAGCCTCAAATGACGGTGTAGTAGCTCACGGTAATAAATTGAGCTACGCCACAGAGAATTTGTCATAAAAATCAATTAAAAAATATCTAAAGCCTAGTTAGAAATTTCTTGGAGCACAATGTCCTGAAACCTTAGAAACTGCTCTCACATGGACATCTTACTTTTACAAAGTCGAGAAATGGCAAAGTAGGCATCCGTCGCACAAACAACCTCCGTCCATTTCTCCTACACCTGCCATAGCGAAGGCACAGCAGATAAGAAGCTGTCATGACCTTCCTGTTCACAGGTCGTGAGACGTTTTAGAGAATAAAAACCTGGACGGGAACAAAATGTAGAAGGATTAGGACTAGATAAACCTAGATAGAAAGTTATGACATGAATAGGAAGTTTATTTTATAATACTCTGTATGGTGCAATATTAAACTTTCTTAAACTTTTAGAATCTCTTAAAACACAGAATAACCATGGGAAAAGCCCATCCTTAAGTTAATCTTAAACTAATTTTCTAGTTTTGTGATTAAAGTAGTAAAGTAAGATAGCGTTCTGTTTGTTTTGACCTTTGTCAACCATCTTTATACATTTTGACATTTTACCAAGAATGAACTGAAATGAGTCATTTTATAAAAGACACCTGTTTTGTCAAAATCCCCTCAGAACAGAGTGACTCATGCAGCTTGTTTTTTCCCGCTGCTTCTGATCCTCCTTAAAGGCATGACTGACCCAGGGGTCACAAGGCTACAGTTTTAGAATTTAGAATATTTTTAATTTGTCACCTTATAATTATTTGAGTTCCTCAACATTATTTAATTCACAAGGATTTTTTTGTATATAAATATAATTACAACACATTAAAATGAAGACTCCTCATAAGAGTAATAATCCAGTGAAACTAGCAGGATAAATATGTGTTGCTGTAAATTAGCTAAAAGCATCGTTTCCACAGGCTCTGCTCTCCGATTGGTCGACTGTGGCCATCTGCAGATTCATGACGCTGAGGCACAGCATCTACTGTACGTGACGACACGTCGCATACTGTAAACAGAAATAGATTTTTGTCAAAAATAGCCACAAATTAAAAGTCAAAACAGAGAGAAAGGTGTCAGATTTCAGTGATGTTTCCAACGTCACAGCCAACCCTGCGGGTCTCTGTGTTTGGTTTTTATTTGCAGCCTGCAGCCTCAGACAGCCACAGTGATCTGCTTCTCTGCCACTACTTTCACCAAACTCTGGTCGTCATCCGATGGGACCATCTTGGGAGAGCTAGTCCCTCAGAGTCATGTACTGTAGCTGCTCCAGACTGTGCCGAGTAAACACCAAACCACCGGCCTGTTTGATCAGCAAAACTGTAACTGTGTGTGTGTGTGAGAAGTGTGTGTACTCACGGACCCGACAGTTCTGTGCTTTTGAATAGAGGTGCTGTCAGATGGCCACCAGGAAGCAGAGACAATGTAACGTCAGCAGACAGGTCTTTTCTGTTTGGGACGTGAAAACTGTGCACATCACAAACATGTGTTTCTCTACAGCTCCTTTATGACCAACAGACACAACACAAACACAGCACGTTGTATTCTCCCATGTAACGACAACAGAGATAAAAAAAAAAGCCTGTTCCTAACAGGACAACATGGATGGAGGACAGAACAGTGTCTCCTCCCAAACACTCCTCCGACATGTAAACGTCCCTGTGTTTGCACTTTACATTTCCCTCATCCTGTCGTCCTGCCGGCCCCCGGTTGCAGAGTAACTCTGCTCATTTGCACTTTGAAAAAAAACCAAAAAAAAAAACCATAAAATATTAAAGGTATGTTTACGATAAAAGGGAAGGCAATTCTTGTCTCGCTCACAACCGCATTATTAATTCATACTGTTAAAACGACTTTCCACGAATTAATGGAGACGATGCATGGCCTCGCAATTGCTTTTGGAAATAAAGGGGGCGTCGGGCTGTCAAGTGATGCATTATGGTGGTACTGAGTGGGCCTTATCTATAGAAAGCATGCTGTTAGCTTTTACGTCAGCATAATAAGTCTTACACAGACACCAAAGTGAAAGCTTTGTGGCAGGTAGACGCTAATCACTTTTTCAATTGTGGCCTACCACAGAATTACTGCCTAAAACACAGAGTAAGTCTCATTTAATAGAGTCTGCACCCGAGGTGTGATCACAGTCCCAGCATTTAAACAAATCTGCATTTATAGAGTCCACGACCACAGAAGATACAAGGACTCCTGTCAACTGAGAGGGTGCTGAACGCCACAGAGGTGTGGCGTTCAGCACCGATGAGAGTGTGAATCATTGAAACCAGTCCAGTTACACAGCAGCAGCAGCAGCAGCAGCAGCAGCAGCAGCAGCAGCAGCAGCAGCAGCAGCAGCAGCAGCAGCAGCAGCAGCAGCAGCAGCAGCAGCAGCAGCAGCAGTAGTCAGTCAGTCTCTACCCACAGGACACTTTAAGTTTTTGAGTTAAAAATGTTGTAAACAAACCAAAACACTGCAGAGTGAGAACTGGAGGAAGAGGGAACAACACACCAGCCGTGCGACTCTGACGCTGTCAGTGTAGTATACATGAAAATCAGTAACATTCACACCACAGGCGTGGATTTAATAAGTCAATCTGCAGCCGAACACACAATTAGGTGATCACTTATTGGTTTAAAAAAAATTAAACATCCCAGACATGGCTCTTGTGCTATCATTCAGGTTAATCTTAAAGATAACACGAGGTTAATCTAAGGTGATAAAACGTTGGAGGCGTCAGCGTTCTGTCTGTTTTTTTCTTCTGATGATTTCAGTCTGACTGTATATAATAAAAAGGTCACAGTAAAAACATGATGATTTTGCTTTACCTTGAGATTATCATTCATTTTAATGACAGTTGTAGGAGTTGCTTGGGAGCAGATCCCCAGGGTGACAGGGGATGAACTCTGACCTCCCACCCCATGGGGTCAGTCTTTAGATAAACAAACTTTAAATCAGAATTCACATTAGCCTCAAGTTAAACAGTTGATTTATGGGCTTTGTAGTTTTTTTATATTTATATTACTTTGTTATTGATGTCATGACATTCACACTGTGGGTTATGGCAGAGAAAAGAGGAGTTAAAAACATTTTTAAATTATAGAGGAAAAATAAAAAATTAAAACTCACCAGCTGCGAGACACACGGGCAGCAGTAACCTGAAGATCAGCCCACACACCACCTCAGAGGCCATGGCTGCGGGGCAGCCCTTGTTGAATCCAGGCTAAACTAACTGGGTTAATGTCTCTTTAGGGTTTGTCGGACATCCCAAACTCCTGCTCTGTCAAATCCCAGCGGTGTTCAAACGGGCGCCGCGCTCCTCCAGTCGTCCACAGTAGCCGCAGCAGCAGCAGCAGGAGAAGGAGAAGAAGAAGCAGCAGGAGCGGTTCTCCCTGATGACACCTGGACCCGGCTGCTTATTCCACACACAGTCACCACAGCAAGCATGACGCCGGTCAAATAAACACACCGTCGCCCCTCAGTCGCTAACGTTTAGCATCTTAATTCATGTTAGCCGCCGGACACTCAGGAGCCTCAGAAAGAAAGAAAAAAAAACCCACAGAAGAGCCAACAAGTCCTTTAAATCAAATTATCTCGCTTTTAAACAAAACCACATTAAAAGGTAACTTAACAGTGGAAAAATTAAGAGTATTTTACTGTAACGTGATAAGGACGTTGAGAAGAACCACATCCACGCTACTGACTCCTTTAGTCACCACTATAAAATTTGACTTTCTGACTTCTGGTGTGGACTAAACTCGCCAAAAACGACGTCACAGAGAATTGATTGACTGAATGCTTTGCCATCCAATCACAGACCCGTGTCTGGAAAGCGGCCCAGCCCCCTGTGATAATTGGAAGCAAGAACTGGGACAGATGCCAAAAATATTAAGATATAAGTGGACATTATCAAACGTATCTCGATTATACAAAAAACTTTAACTTTAAGTAAGAAATAATAAGTTAAAAAAGTCATACCAATAGGAGTCAATCGTATAAATGTAAAGAAAATAAAAAGATTTTCAATCACTGCTGCACCTATTTAGAGCTAGTGCTGTTCAGCTGGTAAGAGAAACAGCGACGTCCGCTGGTCATAGTCGAGCCTACACATCCTCTTCAGGCAATTCCGTGTCATCACTGAATGGGTCTCTGACATTCTCCGTTACAGGGCAGGAATCTTGTTTTGGCCAGTTTTAATTAGTATTATTTTTAATTTTCTTGGCGGGGAACCTCGGACTAAAGAAGCATCTGTGTTTACATTTAATCGGATTCTGTGCAGAGTAAACAAGACAAGCGTCATGTGGCTCCAACTCCCACCCTGAAGTGCTCCGAGATGTTTATACATTTATCTCCAAAATCTCTATTTAATTTTTTAGGGAAAGGGACGGTGATTATATTTTTGTTGGGAGTTTGCTGTAGACGTCAGTTGTTGAGGTTTGACGCATGACCGAGTCAGAGGACAGTCAGAGGTGACATATCTGCTTTGGATTAAATATAGCTTTTGTACAGCCAAAAACATCCAACTTTATTTATTAATTATTTATATGTGGGGGTTTTTTAAAGACACTTCCTCTGATTTTTTCCAAATGGTGGGTTATGATCCATTTGGGGTAAGGCACTGTGTATAAAGTTTTACATAGAACTATAACTGTAATAATATAGCAATATTAGTATATGTTTATTTACTAATTAACAACTAATTATTAAGTAGCTACAAATTATTTAAATTAACCAACTTACCTGTTTTTCTGTCTGAATTATTACACCTGGAGGGAAAAATGAATTAATTAATCACATTAAGTGAATAAAAACATAAACAAAAGGAGAATTTCACATATAAATAATAAATCGGACACCATAAAGTATACAGTTTAACATATTACATGCCCGAAGTTCCAGAAACTAAATATTAAATTAATAATTTAAATAAATAATGTCATACCCACAGTAAATATTTTTTTTTATTTAAAATATAATTTTCAAAAATAGACAAAAACTAATTTAAAGAAGCTGTCAAAAGTAAGTTTGATAATAATAATATATAACAAAAGAATCTTTAAATAAAAATCTAATTTGATGTGTTTTGACGTGTTACACAATGATAGTGCTTTTACTGCTCAGTTTAGTTGACAACACAGGCCATGATGTCAACTGAATTGTGACATCGTTATGAGGCTTGACACGCTGCAACTATCATGATGTAAGAACTGAAGTCTACTTGTTATTTTCTTCCTTTATGTCTTCTCTATTATGAAGCTGAGCAGAGTGGCAGACGGAACATAGGATTTATGTTGTTTTTCCACTCAGTATTATGGCTTTAAGTCATTTATAAGGCCCTGCAATTGGATCAAAAATCAAAAAAAGTGATGCCTGACAGTAAAGCCATGTGGCCTCACACAGCGCTTTGATTTAAAACTCTTCACTTGACAAATATCATGCTACAAATCCAGTGTAACGGCGGTCGCCTATCATTTTTCCTGATTCCACAGCATTCCCATTAGGACACCAGAAAAACTCCTTGCTTGACAAGTTATCAGATTGAGGACAGAATGTGTGTTTGGACGATCCTGATTGGTGGGAAGATCATTAAAGCAGCAGTAAGCCAGACACTTCCTGGAAAAATAATGAATGTAGGGATTACTGTAACTGAGTTTTATTCCAGATAAAAACACTTAAACTCCACTTAAGGTTATTTATTACCAGCATTAAGAAACTGCGTTCAAGAACAAGCTGAGCAGCGCTGACCTCATGTTTACTTGTTTATGGACGAGGGGGTACGGCCAAGTTTTTACATAAGCATTAAGTTAGGATTAAAACTGATCAATCAAACGTTGATACATTTGACAAGGATATTGATGAGGAACGCTGCTGTTTCCCCTTCAGTGCATTAGGTGGGCACGGTTTGTTGAATACTTTATGTAAAAAAAAAAAGAGACTCAACAATCTGCCATCCAGCATCAGAGTGGTTATTTTATGATTTATGATGATTGGATACTGTGTGATTGACAGCTTGGTCCTCCAACAGAAGCTCAGATACAGTCAACATTATGTTAAAGTCATTATGGCTTATGTAACAAAACAGCACAACTATCACTATCACTGTACCACCAAATTAAATACACAAACAACTGTAAACACAAAATGTAAATGAAGTTCCACAGGTCAATATATAATAATATAATGTATAAATATGAGCTAATTTTCCAGAACAAACTTTTTATATTTCCTGTGGTTTCTCTCTGGTCAAGCTGCACTTAAAGTGACAGTGATCCTGTTTCTGGTGATGTGATGAATCACCAGTTGGCTTCAACGCCAAATGGATTGAGTTATCAGGAACATAAACAGCGGAACGAGGCTAAAGGAAAAGCTGACTTCCACAGGCTCCCCCTGTTAAAGAACACCCCCCTCCCTGCCTTCCCCCCAGAGGCTTCAGATTCCCAGATGAGTCGGAGCGTTGGGACCAGAGTGTCACCACAAAGGGCCGTGAACTGCAGCCATCATCAATCAATAACCAACCTGAGAACATGTCAGCCCTTGATTTGACTCTGCTGTTTGAGGTTTCCATCTGCTGATCTAATCCCTCAGATGGATCTGAATCTTAAGTAACATTTGTCTTTGATCCATTATTCATCAGATTCTTCTGAGGGTTATTGATAAGCTCCCAGGCCAAATGGACACAACAGTTCTCAGGTTCAGGTTCTGTTCCTGACTCACCTGAGTTTCCTGATGAATGCTGTGCTGCTTGTTCTACTTGAGAGCTACTCGCTGTGTTGTGTTACATGTATTTTCACAGCTCAATTTGAACAAACAAACTCAATAAGCTTTCTTTGCATTAAAAAATGTTTCTGTCCTTATATCACATTTTTATTAAAACATTACCAAAGTATTATTATTGTTGTTTGTCAGCGTGGAACATCCAAGTATTTAAGTCCCAGTGTTGTTCCTCCAGTTTGACCAAATAAGCTGTTTTTATTTTAATTTTATTTTCTGCAGAATGTCGCCGTCTTCTGGCCAACTATGACAAAACCGACTGCACTCTACAAGTGTTTGGACCTCGTCATGACAGATATAAAGTCAGCATTCACGCTGTGGTAGAGAAATTATTAAAAGGTTGAGATATAAACTTTTTTGAATCAATCTTATCGTTGTTCATCATTATTTTAGTGTTTTAATCTGGCTTTGTACAACTATTTTACTCATGTTCCACAAGGGTGGAGTGGAGGAGTGATACATTTTATAATAATATTTTATTATATATATATGCGGTCGGTTGTTTGGTTTTAGCTCCACCAACAACAAGTCAACAACGTCAGGCCCAGTAGCCAAAAAAAAAAACAACACTAGTAAAAATGAGATTAACTCTCACACTACTTACATCGTTAACATGGATGCACTTTGTGTGCACTCTGAGGTGCTGCTGCTTAAGTGGGCTTTTAGTGTCTTCTTCTAGTGGCTGTGGCCGGATCATTTCTTCAGGTATTTATACAGATACAGTAAAGCCATGCTGCCACAGAGAAACACACCGGTTTACTCCAGTATGGTCCATATTTACATTTAATATAAATTATCCACTTCTTTCTTCTGACGTTACAACTCTTTTGCTCATAAGGTTACAGCTTTTTCATGTAACAAGCCTTGTTATTCCTTTAAAACAAAGGATTGGCCTAACTTAAATCATGGTCATAAGTTGATAGAAGTTCATTTAATTTTTTATTTACCTTTCCTAAACACATAAAAGCATACTTCCACGGCCCGCCATTGCGTTTGTTTCTGTGGGATGATTATTTTGGATCCAGAGAAAAGTAGTCATCAAAGTTCAGTCAACTATGACGAAAATAGTGGGCGTTGAAAACCCAACAGAACTATTTTGTCGACGAAGCCCAACCTTTAGAAAGGCGAGACGAATGGGCAGATCAAAATGATTTGCAAATTCCCCGTTATCAGTCTGGATATAAGAGACACGCAAGTTATTTTCACAAATTGATGCAGGGCATAATGGCGCTCATTAGCTGATGACTGACGGTCTGTTCAGTGGTGTCATCTGGGCGTCTATCAGCTCAGGAAGACGTTCATGTTAATGTACACTCCTAGGATGTCGGTCTAATCATAAAGAACTGATATGTTGACAAAACGGCCTCTGAGTACTTTCTAACATCACATTAGATCCTGACAGATTTACAGCACTCAGACTGAAGGGCTGCAGGAGGCTGCAAGTCCAAACATTACTGAAGAGTGTTTGTCCTCCTGGAGACGCCCAGCAGGACGGAGAGAGACAGAGAGGGTGTCTTCTAACACAGCAAAGTTGACATGTCAGGGACACAGACGGTTGGCTCAGATATTTTCATCTTGACCAGGACCAGATTTATTTAAGGACAGTTTTGAGGGAGAGACGGACTGATAATGTGTGTGGGGTCAGTGACTCCCCTCTGAGAAAACGTCAACCTTCTGATGCTCATAACCATTTATTTGATCTCTATCATGATGCTCACAGTCATGATTTATGATCCACTGTGACTCACTGTATCTCTGGACCAGGAACAGTTCAACAAATTTAGCCTGAGCTGGACTAAACACACAGACCGCAGCTGTAGGATAAATATAGAAAATGCAAACATGTGACAGTCAGATGATTTTATAATAAAAAAACCCAAACTTGTCTATCCAGCTATCTATCTAGTAGGAAAGCACATAAAGTGTTGAAAATGTAAAGAGATATAACGTGTATATATAAAATTGTGATAACAAATAAGATAATTAATATTGACTTATTTATTGCGTCCACCATCATCATCATCTTCTTCTACCTCCTGCACCTGTTGAGGCTTCATCATGTGGCTAATGCATCTGATGTGACTCTAATTGAATTATTAAAACAACAAACAGCAGTGTTTGCCCCTCACAAAATCAGAGCTGGCTGAAGTGGAGCTTCAGCAGTTCTTGTTAACCTTGTTAAGAGGTGCATTGACGGAGGATCAGATTCTCCTTAGTCTTTAAGTTTGTGGAGGTAAGAATGTGTCCTGCAGCTGAGTGAGTGTGTGGCACCTACGACTCTGTTCTCTGAGTGATGATGAGTGATGTTGATGGTCTGATTTATGTTTACATCAAAGGCCTCCACCATCACACACTGGCTCCTGTTTACCTAAACATAGCCAATTGTTTAACAACAAATAATCAAATGTTTAAACAGTAAATACCTTTGTCCGTAGGCAGGTTCACAGACTTTCAGCTGCCAGAAAACCACGAGCTGCAGGTACAGAGACAAGAGGCAAAGGTGAGGAGAAGGATATATATATATATAGACTGTATATTTACTTCTTATACATATATACATACCACATGTACTTTTTGGAACCTCTTTGTTCAGGGGTGTATGTAGGTTCTCACAAATGTCAGACCTGTTCAGGGGTGTATGTATGTAGGTTCTCACAAATGTCAGACGGCAAATGGATAAAAGTCCAGAGAGCAAGAGAGTGCATGGGAAAAAGTTGGAAGTGCAGCTGAAGCCTCACTGCTGTGGACTGGAGACTCATCTTCTGGCACATGACACTGTCCGGACGCTTCCATTGGCTGCTTTGAAGTTGGTGTGCAGCACTTGAGGTGTTATACGTCAGGTCATCACTGGTAATATACTCACTGAACACATTTACACGTTTTTCAATGTTTTTTTCCCCCTAAAGAATCTAACGATACGCGTATTAGTAGTAGCTCTCGGGCTCCCTCCGGTGGTACGCGAGGAAACTTAATTGCCAATGGCATTAGGTGGGTCACTGACTTGTCATGTAAAGCTATACAGGCTAAAAATATATGTAACGGTATTTAGAACAGAATGGTCATATAATCTAGTTCTGATCCAAGAAATTTTGTTTATTCACTTTAATTTAAAAAAAAGTTAGAGCCAACGTGACTCCTATGACTTACTGTGAAGCAATAGGTCAAAGGTTCTGTCACAGCCGTGATGTGTGTGTCTGGATGTGTGTGCTGTCGTAGCTCATAATGTGACAACTAATAAATCAGACCAAATATTAATATTAAAGCTTTATTAGCAGAAAAACACTGTATTCAATCCTGTAAATTCTTAGTCAAAATATATACTTGCCAAAAAACTACATCTATTGAGAGTTGTGTGCAAATTAAAAAAGCATAAAATTCTATTATAACACTTGCTTAAAATAGCAATATAAAAAAGATAAGAACTGCAGCACAAAGTGCTTCAGACTTCATCAAACGTCAGCAAAGTAGTGATTAACTGTCGTAGTACTTCATAAAAAAAGGGTTTAATGTGTGCGAGCAATGCAGTTAGTGTAGAAAGGAGACAGAAACTAGTTCTACTGTCACTGCAGTTCAATGACTGAACGAATACTGAAGTGTGTTGTGTAAATATATGAGGAGCCGGTTCTTTCATTTTGTTTAAGTGAAGAGCCTGAACTTCCTGTTGTCCAGAGGAGACACCATCAGTCGAGCTGAGCCTGGTGAGTGTAGGGGGCGCCACTTGTTCCTCCAGATGACTGTGCAGACCCGGGACAGCAGCAGGACGCAGGCCAGCACCAAGAGTGCGACTGATGACACACAAACACAAAGAACCGGTGAGTGACTAGAACCTCATACGTACTAAAGTAAATACAGATCAACAAGAGAGGTACCTCAGAAAACTACAGTAGTTTTCCAGTTATGATGCACTGGAAATGTTTAGACACATTTGTTTAAAAGTGATGAGGTACAAACCTCTGGTGCGTGACCTCAGAGTGCCTCAGTGTGTGTATGTGTGTGTGGTTTTTTAGTTCAACTTACTCATGAATATAGAGTTTGGAGTGGGATCTTCTGAGTGGTAATGTTTGTAGAGGTTTCCCACCAGGGCCACGATCACCACTGGGTAGACAGTCAGGATGTTCCGCACCCAGCGGTCCAGAACCCAGTTCTCCAGGATGAACCTAGGCAACAAAAAAAGTCAAGAATGCTCAGTTCCAGGCTGTCTACACAGTGACCCACGATAGATAGAGTTGAGTGATGATACATTTTCAAACACTATATAGAGTGAATATGTTGTGTATATTGTTACGTGTACTCTTGCATTAAAATTGAATTGTTAAGTATGTTATTTTGTCAGAACAATTGACCAATGTATCCTGTGTTCCATCTTTTCTGAGCAGGTCTTACCATCCCGCCACTTCTGCAAACAGGATGCAGAGGGAGGCCGTGGCTGCTGTGCTCTTGTCCACGCCCCACATGTGCAGAACCAGGGAGAAGTTGATCAAGGAGGCGATGGTCGTCCAGGTGGTGTAGAGAGCCAGACCGTTCTGGACCTGAACAAGGCAACATGACAAACAGGCTGAGGTGAAGTGACCGCAGACCAGAGGGACCGCTTGTGTTTGGTTTGGTTCTCTCCAAACGTTCTTCCTGTTCGTACCAGTATGTAGAGACAGCCAAGGTCTTTGCGATGGTACGTCTGCAACCAGATTCCATAGTAGTCGGTGGCGTAGCAGCAGAAGAACAAGGCACAGTAGTTGGAAATCACGATCATGATGAGAACGACCAGAGCCGCCAGCATTACCCTGCAGGACAGAGAGGTCATAAAGTACCAGTGACTACACTCGCTGTACGATAGCCCTGTTGTTACACTATACTATAAGCAGTACTAGCTGAACTGAAGAAGATCTAGTGGCTCTCAAATAGACGCCATGAATTTGTGGACCTTGACCATATGAAAAGAGGATGTTCTCCTGTCCTTCACAGTGTGTTTTGGTTTGGTCAGCATGTATAAACGGGCTGTAATCTCCATGACAACAAAACACTGATTAGCTGTTAGCAAAAAAAGGAAGTAGAACTCTGACGGCCGGAACATGATACTGAATTCATTTTGCTTTTACAAAACAACCCCACAGAACTACTTAGTAATCAGTGTAAACCATAAACATACTCTCTGTCCCACAGCAGCAGCCAGGTCACATTCATCACCAAACTGGACAGCCAGCAGAAATAGAAGGCACAGGGGAGCAGATACTGAGCCCAGGATCTATAAACAGAAGCACAGTATCACTTTCATCTGTATGTTGCTCTGAGGAGCTGCTTTGACAGACTTAATGTGTACCAACATTAGTACAGCTAGTAGCTACGACCATGAGCTTACCCTCTGAAAGCATAGGAGGTGATGTATATGACCTTCAAGGTCAGCCAGGTGTAGATGACACCCCAGATAGAGAAGGTCCAGCCGGCCGGGGTAATGTCTGTCTCATAGCGGGCCGACACGTTACCAGTAGAGGAACCAAAAAAGCCTGGAAAATCAAGATAATTAGTGAGAGCAGGAATACTGAGGCTGGGATCATTTTATCAAACATCCAAAGCTTGTTTTCTAACACATAAAATAAAAACTCCAGTTCTTTGGAATCCATGTTCTCATCCAGGAAATGACTCGCATTGTTAGTTGTCCTTGTAATGTAAACATCCATAGAAACATGTTACCAAAACATGACAGATCTGAAACAGTCCTTACTTTACTCCCATCAATATTTACTGATGTTTTTTATAGGTAAGCTGGCAAAAAAGTGTTCAAGGCTTTTAAAGAACAGCCTGAAACTGTTTTCCAGATGTTGGCTGCTCCGTGAACCACTCCCTGTTCAGGACATCACAGATATTTTAACAATGTTAAAGGTTGGATTCTGTGGAGTCCACGTACAGTAAGTGTCTAGACTCTCCTTCATTAGGTTTCTGTGGTAAAAATGGTTCAATATCTGAGCTTCAGTATGTACTTGGTAAGACATTGTACAAAAAAAACCCAGACCAGATTTATGATCCCATCTCCCTCCTGTCTTCTCTTTCCACTTCTGCTTTGTCTGCCTTAGCCAACATGAAGTTCAACAGTTATCCCTTGTAAATATAGAGGAAGAATTTACTAAATTCAACCACATCACTTCTGCAAACAGTAGAACTAATGCAACTTCATCAACCAAGCATAATCAAACATAAACAGCGGGGGGCGCTAAAGCTTTAGCCACACTAGTCAATGTTACAGAAGACGATCCAAATCCTCAGAATATTAGTTATATTTTCAAGGGGGAAAAAAAGTGAAGGCCTCCCACAATAGATGGGAAGCAGAAAGTAATACAACAATGACTTTTACTACACTGGGGAGACTGTACAGGGAAACGATGACTCCTCCATCCTTTGGAAAATCCTGAAGCCAGATTTTAGTGCCACACCCTGTCAAGACTTTTTTAATACACAAAAATGAGTATCAGATAAACACTGAAAATGTTTGTAAAATAATATTATACTTCATTGTTGATATTAATTTCGGTAAAAAAAATAAATACATTTTAGTATCCTGGAGTAGGGGGTGGTTTATTTTTACTAAAAGATATTTTTGATGCAGCATGAACACTGGTGGAACGTCTATATATGGCTTTTAGCTGCACACAGACACACACAACAGAACCAGAGACATTTGGCGAAGAAGTCGAATTTAGCCAAACTACTTCTAGACCCATTTGCAAGAGTGGTCACTTCTATTTTACTAAATAACTAACCAACTCACTAACTAAATAAGCAAAGTATTCGCCTCAGCAGCAAAGTAACATCCAGTCGCGTTCAAACAACTCTGGCTAACGGCTATTAGCTTCACATGCTAAGTGACATAACAACAAAACAAAGCACACGGTAATGGAAAAAAACATCATTATCCCCTGAGTACTTCTGTAATATGCCACAAACAGGGAGACGAACTTATTGTTGCGTTACGTAACATGAAACGTAATTATATTAAATCTCATTTTAACTGTTTTCAGCGGCCGACACATAGATTCTCTGAGAAAACTTATTTTCTAAACTAGGTTTAGTAAACTGACACATATAGTGGTCAGTGAAATGACTGATTCTAACAGACACGGGGTATAAAACGTACCTTTACCCGCTCCGGCCAACGCGTTTATAATTAAGACAACAACAAAAACCACTGCACAGAAAAGAATGAGGACAAGTCGAGACAAACTAAACTTCTTCATTTTGACCGTTAAGTTGTTCTAGCTGCTGCAGTCAGGGACCGATCGTGCGGAGAATGACACACGTTGACTAATGGATGCGTTCACGTGCGGGGCAAACGTAACCAAAACACACCACCACCCACCAACCCACACCCCTCCCATTTCAAACATAAGTTTTCACATAACTTCATCCAAATGATACATCAGTATCTGGACAACATATTATACAATGTACAATGTAATGTACACATTGCATGTACAATGTACACATTACATACGTTATGTGTACATTGTACACTACCAGAACTTAGCAACATGAAGGAATAGCGGCATCTACTGGTGAAGTAAATTATTGTTTGAATATTCTTCATCTTACCACTCATATTCACGCAAGATAATACATGTTAGCCTTTAGTTAAAGCACAAAATTATCAAACTAAAACAATCTTTATTTCAAGAGTAACGTAAAAAATCACTCACACCAATGTCCTGATTATTTTAGAAATAATTAAATTGTTTAATATGGTTAGTCAACTTTAGGTAAATTTAATTTAGAATCTCTTAGTTGTTTTAAGGGTATGTGTACAGATATAAAGGATACAACTACAGGGAAATGACTAGACAAAAAAACAAGTTTAAAGCAACTCTGTTATTCAGTGTGAAAAACAATAGTTGACATTATTTGAGTCTCAGTGTTCACACACGATATGGTTCCTGTTAGTTTTTAAATACATAAACAGAACTCAGACTGAGATAAAAGTATCAGATGAAATATTTCCTGTGCGGGGATTTGTTTCCAGTGACAATGATTCTTATCTTTGACTGTGTGAGAAAAAAAGAATCCTTAGTAAATCCTCCTCCATCTGCTGTAGGAGAAGAGAGGTTTCTCTGCAGTGGTGCAGCTAAAAGCTGTGAGCTGAGATATTAAAGGCAGCTGAGGAATGTTTTCTTCACGTCAACCACAGCCACACACACACACACACATTTCATACATCTGTTTTCAGTTTATTAGAGGTTAAAGGAGGCTTTGAGATGTGGGAGTGTACGGTAATTTTATTGAAATAAGCCCCTTGTGTTTCTTCAAACTCAGACTAAACATGATGGGTAAGAATCCAAACATTTTCTGCTTTTTAGTGTGTGTAATTATGAGTTATCTGACTTAATTTTAAAAACTAAATTCCTAACAAAGCTAATATGAAAAAAAAATTACAAAATAAAAATGGAGTCCTGGCTGAACTTATTCTGTCGATTGCACAAAAGGACAAGCTAACCTGGCCAAGTCACCTTGGTGACCTCTGCTGCTAGCCTACAGCCAGGCTAACAGAAGCTAAATCATTAGTGCATCCATGTCAAATAATTCACAGTACACACGTTAACTACACGACAGGCTCTGATCAGAGCAACAACAAAGTAGGAAGTGGCTCTTCATCACTGAGTAGTTTTCGATGACAGATGACAATGACACGTCCAACACTCATGTTTGTGACCCTGTGTGTTGGATATTTGAGATTGACTTCATAAAACCCAACACTACAAAAATCTTGGGTTTGGAGTCAGCAAAAACACCATTTTAATTAGGTTTCATAATCTTCATTCTCGCTAGAGCAGGGGCACCAAACTGCCGGCCCGGGGGCCACTTGTGGCCCACATATATGGCCTGTGATGAGACATTAGAAAAAGCCTCAGTGTGGTAGTCTGTTAAGAGGCCTGTGGCTGCGGCTGCACAGTCTCTGTGCTGCTGTCTTCATACTCTTTGTGTATGTCCAGTGGACCGTACAGGGTCTCCACCACAGTCAACACTCTGTCCTGAATTGAGTCCACCTGTTCTATGGGGCAGTATTCATCCAGACTGGACCTGAAAAACAAACATGAACAAACAGCGTCACATTAACGTCCTCACAGACCACTGTCTCCTGTTCGGTCTTTGTTTGGATAAATGAGGTTCGACACTGTGCCAATTACCTGGACATGGTGACAAACGTGGGTTTGGGCAGAGTTGAAAGAACCAGCTGTACTGCACAGATGAGTCTGTCGATCTCCTCCTCAGGGCTGATATGGTGTGGCAGCTCAACGGTATCACAGGTCAACCCTGCCTGATGGACCTGTGAAAGGTCACATGTTGATATGAAGGACAGACCATGAAGCAAAGAGGGAACACCTCCATAAAGAAGGTCAGTGTGTGGTTATAATTCTTACCATTTCATAGTCAGGACATGGGTCTCTGGACTTTAAACTATGAACCAGCTGGACTAATGAGCTCATCCTGCAAGATACATGAACTTAATTGATTGACTTGAACAGTGTGAACTTACACTTTTACACTCACATAACAAGTAAGAACATGAACTTATTTGATTGACTTGAACAGTGTGAATTTACACTTTTACACTCACATAACAAGTACTGCACGTCCACTGGTATTCATTGTATTTGTGTTTTCAAAATGCCATCAGATGTAAACAGCAGTTTACCCAGGATTACTGGCCCAGCGTCTCACCGTCTCCTCTTCATCGTTGTCAATCAGGTCAGCGAAGGCTGCTTCCAGATCCTCCAACTGATGTGTACGTCTGCTCACAACCTCATCCAGCTCCTCCTGGACGAAAAGACACATGTGTAGACAGGTCAAATATGTCTGAAAATGTATTATAAACAGAGAACTAATGAATCAGGATGAATTCAGAATATTGTCATTAAATGAACATTCCTATATTTGGCAAGAGAACTATTCTCTGTGTATCGCTGGAAGAGAAAGAGAAGTTACAGCAGGTAGATGTAAGTGTTTCACATCTGTTTTTAGTTTGAGTTACAGCAGGTAGATGTAGAAGTGTTTCACATCTGTTTTTAGTTTGAGACTGATCCAAGTGATGGAATTATTAATATGGAGAAAGACTATTCTAGCATGTATAGCTATATTTATGTATCAAAGTAAAAAAGTCTGACCTCATCAGCATCGGGGCCAGGTCCTGTGAAGCTGTAGAGTTCTTTCAGGATGGTATATTCCTCCTTAACACAGCAACAAGAACACAGGAATGTAACAATGTAAATCCCAACTCCTCTGTATTTCACTGTTCCCATATCATGTTGACAAGTTAGCACAGGGTAAATACTTACCAGATTCCAAAAGGTATTTTTACTGTTACTTAAACAGGCTGTTCATTATGACCAAATAAATGTTAAATTATTAAATATTAGTGAAAAAAGTCACAAGAGAAATAATTCATACACATGTCATTTGTGGACTTTAAAAAAATAGAAAACGCTATTATATTAAACAATATTATTGAATTATTATAAATTACGTTCTTTTTTGCTTTATAATTTTCTGAAAAAACATTTATATTATATACAATAAGATAATTCATGTTTCAGAATGCTTGCCTGTTGTGTGTATGGTAGAATAATGTACCTGTGTGTACAATTCCTTGAAAGGATTCTTACATGAGAAGAAATCCAAGTCAATGTCTAATATGAACGGCTCTGTCTCAGTCAAACACGATGACATCCTCTTAGCAACATAGTCGATCGATCCTTCGTTATCAACGTCCTCTCTCTGAGCTGCGTCGTGCATCCGCTGTTCTGTCTTGACGTTGCTGCCCTCTTCTGGTTTAACTGTGCCAGTGGCTGCTAGGAAGAGCTCACATGAACTGCCTTCTCCCGCCTGAGCGCACTCTGTCCGGCTCCTCTTCCTGGACCATGTCGCTGTGTTTTCCCGTGTTTTTTGGTCTGAAACAAAATGTAAACAATACATAAAACGATATGAGCTGGAAATTTCAATGATGACATTTTTTCTGATTTTAATCTGAGAGTATTTTTCCTTTTTACCTTTGAGTGATTGGTGAGCTGCGTGGACAGGATTGACTCGGACCACACTGAGTCTGAGAGGTTTGGAGTTCTCCAGCTGCTCCTCACTGACGTAGAGGCCGTCACTTAGGAAGTAGGTGTCTGTGCTGGTCACCCTGAAGAGAAGGAAGGCGGCGGTGAAGCAGAGGTGAAGCGGAGATCAAGAGGTGTTTATCTCATGAGGACTTGAATAAAAAAAAAATATATATAAAAAAAAACCCCCAGAATGTCTGTGTGGTGTGAATCCTACCTGATGGTGGTGGTGGATGAATCTCTGCCTACGACCATACTGTGCTCCCCCTCTGGAATCTGCTGAGCCCAATAAGGATGCAGCCAGGCCACACAGGACACATGGCCCGCGTAGACCATGGGCATTATCCAGTTTTCTATACTCAACTCACTAGAAGGGAAACAAAACAAAGTATGATAATGTAAAACATTAACCAAAAAATACATAATAAAACATGAGAATTAAAATGGATTTCCATGTATATTTTAAATTATATAATTGAGTTAATATACTGTGCATATATACATATGTATATATACTTGTATTTCTACAGATATTAAAAAGGATGATAAAACACTATCAACAAACTGCTCCAGACCTGTTTCCATCTACTAGGGTTTAGTCCAGTGTGTGAAACTTTGATTTCATTTTTATATACATTGTTTTTTTAAAATTTGTTTTTTTCTTATTTATAACTGAATTTTATTTCTGACCATCTGTGCACTTTTTTTATAGCAGTAGGCAGGAAAAAAAGAGCTCAGCCGAGGGACAGACGTGAGGAGACACGAAAGACGCAGGTGTAGGACACGGCTTCAGAACAACAGGAAGGTGGTTTTTGTAATTTGCTGCATTGACTTGGATTGTTTATCAGCGCAGTCGGCAGCTGAGATACAGCTGTGGGAGTGACACACAGCTCATGGCGTGAATTAAGGCAGTGTGAACGCACTGTAATCACTGCCTTAAATCACACAGCGTCCTGAAGCTGCTCAGAGGAGACGGTCCTTATATAACTTATCAAACTCCCTGTGAATCAGTGTGTTCTTAAGGTACTTGACTTTGTTTGTCACTGTGTGTGTGTGTGTGTGTGTATACACCACATGAAGGCTCCAGGTTAATGCAGTGGGCAACATCACTGAGGAGGTTTTACTGCACTGTAGTAGATCAACAGTGTATTTCTGCCTCTGGACAGATACTGTGAGCTTTGATACCAAAACACTTCAGTTAATTCAGTTTTTTTCCACAGTTGTACACTAGGTGGATTTGTCAGTGTTACCTAAAGGTAAAAAGAGTATTCTCAGACTGCATTTATACTACTGGACTTAATAAACAAATACTATTTTTTGCAGAGATGCTATGTTTTTCTTGGGAGTAAATCTGAAAGCTACATGTCTGCATGTATCACTTCAGAGAGTTGTTGTCAATGTCAAGACATGTATCACTTCAGAGAGTTGTTGTCATCAATCGGAGAACCTTAGACACATCGTTATACCTAAAAAGCTTCTCCTTATCGAAGACCGTGTCAGCTGGCATGTTGACAGGAATCAGCAGGTCAGGATGGGAGTCCAGATGAACCATCTTGACGTCCTTCTGTGGGAGGTGTCTCGATGCAATGGCCCGGTAGATATGAGGCACCACCTGGTGGAGACAAAACATAACGACCTAGTCTATCACATCGGAATATTCCATGGCAACGACTGATGCTTCACCTCATTTACACTTCAACTGTAGCAACATGGAATCACTTAAAAAAAGAAATGAAACTGAATAATAAATATTGACAGGACATGCAAAAAATGCAATAGCTCACTGACCCTAAGGAGGGACCCACCCCCTACTTTGGGAACATACAAGCTCCCAGCTATTCTGGTACCATGTGGCAAAGTTAAAATAATTACAAAAACATTAAATCAGAAGACAATTCTAATTTCTTCAGGTGATTTTTTTCCACACTGGGACAAAACACAGTGGCCAGTGTTAAAACTGAAATTTCCACTTCAGATAACAGCTGCACTCTATTGACATTTTTGACAGTTAGACAAAGTATTTTGGATGTCAGCCCTAACTTGCAAAGAATTGTCAACATGTCCAAATGCAATTTTCCATCCATCCATCATCTACACCTCTCATCCCACCGAGCTAACAGATGGAGATGGAGCCAAAGGCAGCTGACGTACAGTGAGCAGCAGAGCACACCTGGACAGATTATCAGTCTATCACAGAGGCAGCATATAAAAAAAACAGCTCACAGTTTGACACACCTATTTAGAGTCCTGTCCTTGGTCTGTGGGAGGAAGCTGAAACATCTACAGAGAGGCATGCAGACACTGGGGGAACGTGTCACCACCAAACAAAGGCCTGGGCTGGCAGGTTGAAACCCAGAGCATCATCTAACCGCTGTGACAATCCACAAAGAGAATCTGAGACAGGCCTAGACTACGAATAAGAAATCGAGGTAGCCATGCTGCTGCAAAGGTCCAAGTAGTGGACTCAAGTTTATTGGTTCATATGCATTATGCATGTATTATGTAGTTTATGACTAATATAGGAAAAAATGTATATAGACTCTATATATACATACCTACATTTACGTATGTATACATGTATACATGTACATATGTATACATGTATATATGTATACGTGTATATGTGTATAGCGATGTACATGTAAATGTAAACGAGTGTAAATGAACTCCTAAGACATGACTTTCTAAAACCGAATGTCATGTATATGTAAACGAGTGTAAATGAACTCCTAAGACATGACTTTCTAAAACCGAATGTTTAATATTGACAAGCGACACCACAGAGCAGCAGATTGTGGATGTCGGGAATAAGAATTCAAGCTGCATCTGCTCTTACAACTGATTATTGTCATGGCCTGATAGTGGCAGCGCAGCAGCAGAAAGGAATCAATAAAATGTTCTGTGCCAAAGCAAAATGCTCTCTTTAGATGCAAAGGTGATAAAATAGGTCCGTGCTCAGATTACTGGAGGCTCCGGCTGAATTACCCCTGACTCAACACTCCCACTGAGTCGGAGGAACGAGGCCCACGAGAGTGAGCTGCTTACAAAAGCTTTTTATCTGCTGCGACTCTCACTGGGGGGCAATGAGGACTTCAGACCTGCCCGATTTCTACCTGATCCTCTCTTAGTCTGCGTTCTTTTGGGGTCACACGGAGCAGTGTCGTCGTAAAGATTATACTACCCCATTTATTAACTCTATATTAGACCTCAAGCTATTCACAAACCTGACAAAAAATGACAAAGATTGTCAGTGTTTTCATCTGTTCGTTTAAAACATTCTGTGCTGGGTCTGCTGTGTAAGAGTCATCATTTCTCATTCACAGTTCAGTCACTGTTAAGTGATGTGTTGACGATCATAACTGTCATGCTGTGGCAACTTAGTATCTGAGTAGTAGGTGAGACCTGGTACTGGAGAGAGAGAGAGAGAGAGAGCGAGAGAGAGAGAAGACAAAAACACTGATCTCTAAATCACCTGGCTGATTAAACTGCCTGCTTTATACCATTCCTAAAATCCATCTACCCTGCCACGTAAATAATTACTTATTTATACATGTTTATGGCCCCTTTTATCACAGTGAAAAATACTGCTCAGTTTAATATAGTTTTCTATTCCATAGGTTATTTTGTAATTACCCATTTCATTAGGCCACTGCAGAGCTTTCTACAACGTTACATTTAGGCACAAATCATACATCAATATTTAAAGGCAGAGACTTTTTGACTTATAAAACAGCAAATAGTAACAGAAAATGACGGGCAGTGATTTAACCCCCTGCCTGTTATAATCACTTGCATTTGTTAAAAAAACAAATGTTGACATTTTAATGATTAATTAAAACTATTACATATGAGTTAATATAGTATAATTAAAGACAGGTTGCACGTTTTAATAAAATATCGATGTTTTCGTTTGTACAACAGACATACAGTACGTTAGTGTTTAATCTGCTGGGCATAAACTGTACTAGTGGACAACATGGAGTACTGCAGAAAAAGGGGCGGGGGGGAATGGTGTTAAGAAAATGAAATAGTATTGCGTTAATTATACATTGTATTTTTTTTTTTACAATTATTTTAGTGGTCGAGAGGTAATACCTTTGTATGATGGCAGGTGTTTCTCGACATGAGACGCTTTTATTGAATATAATTATTTATAATATATTATTTCGTTCGTTTCTACTGTCACTGCAGAACTGTATAAGGTTCAGTGGGTGAACTATATTTAGCAACACACGGGGCGAATACATTTGTCAAACAGCAGTATACAATGTGACAGTTGTGTAGTGTCGTCTTACATCGTGGTGATCCTCCACGATCCATACCGGCAGCTCTTTATAGAACCTCTTCACTGGAACACGACTCATTTTCTTTTCTTTTTTTTTTCCTGATAAACGTTCGCTCGTTTCTTTAAACGTGCAGCTTTTTTTCCAAACGGTACTTCAATTCAGCGGGCATTAAGTTGTCAGCTCGCCATCACTTCTATAAAGTTAGCCGCAGCTACACATAAATCCAGCACACACCAACACCGGAAATGACACCATCCACTGTTTATGTCCGTCTATGAGTATTATTCCGGATAAAATAAAAGGTTCCGCGTGCCGAAGTGCAGGGAACAGAAGTGTCAATGCTCCGAGAGTTATTACGTCCACAAAAATAAATTCATAGAAATTTAATTTTTACTTTAAAAACATGTTTCGGGTTTTTGAACATGCTTTACGAAATGTAAAATGTGTTACTTTTTACCTTACCTTGCAATGGGTGATGGTAGTGCAGTGGTTGTAGTCCTTCCTGCCATGTACTGTAAAGAGTACATAAAAACCATATTATCTTCTTCTATCTTCATTTTAAATCGAATTAATATTATTATATGGTCTGTACAGATAAACATTAACAATAAAATAAACGCTAAAATAATTGAAAGGGTTTAAAAAAAATAAATTTACAGTGACTCTCAGTTGGATTAGAGTTTGAATATGTAATTATGTTTCCATAGATTATATGTAAATATTCTAACATGATACAGTATTCATTTGGCATGTGTATATTTGTGTATTTGTGCTTGCGTGTGTGACAAAGAGAAGCTGTAGCTGTTTACAGATCTACCCTTTTGATCTTGGCGGCTTCGGAGAGCAATGGGAAGCTTTGATCCATCCTTTCAGTTTGGACCAGAGCCTATAGGAGATGACAGCGGGGTGATGAGTGGAGGTAGCAACGCCATCTGATGGAAGATGAGTAGAGAAAGAGAGAAAAAGAAAATAAAGACTGTGATTAAATACGGGGAGAGGCGGGGTGAGGGCTGAAGAGTGAAAGGGTAGAGAAAAAGAGGATGAACAAAAACACAGCAAGAGATTAAATATAAACCATACAAGGAGAATAATAGGAGTGAAGAGAAAGGATGGAGATCTCTGCTCAGGGCACAGATTATACTGACTATATGCCCATAGCTATACCAGTCGACAATTTGTTCCTGCCTCGCGCTCTCTCTCTCTCTCGTATGTGCTCCACACTCTCACAGACCATTTAATCTGTTGGACCAGATTCTCTCATCTTTGTCTCTTTTTTTTCGTTTCTGTCCTCAACTGAAAGAGTGCAGTGTTCACCAAACAGCTCATTTATATAGAACACAGCACTGCAATACTTTCTTACAGCCTTTACAGCAGATTGTGGTTCAACAAAACTCTGAATAATTCTGACAACATTTGTACATATGTTAACAGGAAATATCCAGGTGTTTTCTTTACACCTGGCCACTCTTTGATTATTTTCTTACTAATTTGATAATTAAGAATTCCTTTTAGACTTGGCCTGAATACATGAATAAAAAATATAGGAGTTTTTATATGAAAAAATAAACGTTTTTTTTTTTTTTGAGTTTTCATATGAAAAAATAAACGTTTTTTTTTGTTTGAGCAGGATTTAGTTTCAGTTTTAAATCAAAGTAAATGGGCTGGAAAGTCTTTCCTGAACACAACTGTGTGATAAAAGCTTACAGGAGGAAAACCAACACAAACAGACAGACTCTGTCACAGCTGAGCACATTAGGTTAGGTCAGGTTACCTTTTCACAATACACTGGGGTAATATGTTTACCTGACGGTCACTGAACACTCCTGTTTATTTTATCATTACTGCCTTGATAATTATGTTTACAGATTCAGCTGAGGTTCTCTTACAACTGGTTGGGCAGAAGCAGCAGAAGCAGGAGAACTGGAGAGGCTGAGGCATGATAGAGTCAGTCAGTAAGAGTGCAGAACATAGAGGGCAGTATAGAGCCAGGCTGGAGATGACCACGGAGAGGAAGACTCAGCAGGCAGAAAAGGAGGATTGATGCATCACCATGACAATAGTAAAAAATGAGACCGAGGCTTTAGCTTGAAAAGAAAAGTCGTATGTATATAAAAACTATAAGTCGGGTTTGCTCCACAACGTCCACTGCTCTGTTTGTCCTTTGGATTTTGGTTTTATTTGACCACTTGTAGATAATTGACGGCTGTGATTAAAATAGCAATTTATGAGTTTAAATTGTACTCTATAAATAAAATGTAATTTTCCGGGATTTGAGCTTTTGTTAATTGTGTAAACTAAAAATAGACAACACTTTGTAGAAGACAGTCACTCTCAGGGTGGCATTTTAAGACATGTAACTCTGTATTAACAGACTGTATGTGTGTTGTGTGTGTGTGTAGTGTTTTATGATGGATCACTTTAATGAAATTTGTTCAGTGCTTTTCATCCCTTTTCTAACAACCCACTGTTTTCAATCTTTCTCTGTCTCTTGCCCCTTCTGCTGCCTCTCCTTCATTTTGCTTTCATTTCGCACTGCCCGTAATATGAAAAAGTGAAAATTGTTTTCACTTCTGATCAAAAGCATGAAAGCAGGGATATACTTGGCTTTGCTGATTGGATTAGATTAGAAATGAATAGAGCAACAGTGATTTGGAAATTCCTCGACCATTTTTGTTCCTTCACAAAATAACATCAGGCATCAGAGTTCAAAGGGAACCATTTCAGTGGAGTCCTTGGCTGGTTGGTGCTTTGTATTCAGACGCAATGTTTGTGCTGTCACATCTTGTTAGTGAGACATGCTAGGAATTTTTCCCTTCTTTTAATAAGAAAATGTAAGATCTGGTTCTGTGTTGGTCTCACATTTCAAATCATACAGCTCATATTTAATTACATGGCAGTTGATTTGAAAGAAAACTTTTCGCTGGAAAGGGTAGATTTAGATGAATCACACCAGCGCTGGACTTTCTTTGGATGTGCTGAATAAAACTTTGAATATGTACGTATATGTATATGAACCTAATGAGCTGTGTTTTATATCTGATTATTTCACACAGCGTTACAGTAAAAGTGACCCAAGATATATCTTGTCTCTGTCTTTAAAACAATTTTAGATTCAATTAGAATAAAGAAAATGTTTTGTCTTGAAAAGGCAGAGATATTTACTGTTTAGTTAAATGCAATTTCCATGCATCCAGGCGTTTATTCACTAATACACACTGTTCCCCTGCAGGTACGGTGATGGTAATTTACATCATAACTAAACACATTTGGGAAAAGTGATTCAGGCATTTATCATTACAGCTGCAGCTGATTTATAAATGATGTGTAAATGAAACAGAGTCAAACGGTGTGATGGTGCAGCGGTTGACACATCTGCACAGGAATAACACATGATGATTCAATTATGATAAGAGAGCTGACTACCAACATAGAAGTATGTCTGCTTCTTGTTACTTTCCAGCACAGAATGCCATGTTGACAGGGACGTTGACGTTGGCGAACATAAAGGTACAGAGAGATAACGGGGGCAGGGCAGAGATTCTGCAGGGACCGGCGCTTTCATCTGGTTGGTGGACAGAGAAAGTTGATCTGGACAGGGGGTGAAGATAGTGAACCCCCATGGGAAGTTGTTTGTATGAGTGTGTGCATGATGGGAGTGCTCTGATGTCTCGAAGGTAAACCCCTTAAGTGTTTCTGCTGCATTATGTTACGCCTTCTCAGGCTCTCCTAGGCTTTCGACCAGCTGGAGCTTGATAGAAAAGCTGTCACATTATATCTTTTTCAGAGTCCGGGGCAAGAAGGTGAAGTAAACCGGTGGAGAAGGTGAAAAAAACAACTTCATGCGGTCGGTCCAAACAGCCCAGCTCCTTCAACCAGTGTTGACTTTTTTTTGCAGGAGAAAACCTGAACAGAGTAGATGCTCATGTAAAGTGCCAACTTCCACAGGCAAAGCTTGTAGATGTGGATTTAATTGGGCACTGAGCTCTCCGTCCAGAGGGTTTGTTATTACAAACCGTGGATAAACACCGGCAATATATGTACATATGGTCAGGGAGCATGAGCTGAGGTTGCACAGAAAGTCAGCATGGACTGCTGTCCATCCACTGACCTCCAAGTGCACTTCTGTTCTTCTTGATTAAAATGAATCAATGCTTGAAATTGGTGACTGGATAATACAAGATAATTGTCTACGTGACCAATTGTTAATCCAGATCAAGTCTTACAGTGTGTCTGGATGGTGTCTTTGTCATTGATTCTAAGATCCTTCCAAACTGCTGACATGCTGCTGCCCCGACATGCACACTGGGGTAACTTTAAACAGTAAAAAAAAGCTCCAAACAACGGTGATTTATTCATTACTTTCATCCAATACAATCAGACTCCAACGATCCCACTGCTCTTTTCTCCAAAATTAACAAACTATCCTGAGCCAGTTGTTTTGGAATCTCTCTCAGATCTCCCCAGGGTCACCATCTAAAGAGTAGTGATCCTGTTGAAATGAGATTAATAGTTTGCAGTACTTAAGGAGTGGACAGACAGAATATTACATGCACCACAGCCGTGTTATCAGTTTCAGCACCTTAGAATATACTGTAAATGTATGTAAATTATACTGAAAATGATGCATAAATAACTAAACCTCAAACTAAAAACCAACACCAAATAATCCTTTCAACCAACTGCAATATAAATCAGATCAGTTGTTTCAGGCATGTTTTCCTCTGATCAATATCTCAGACCCAAATTGTTTATGTGTAGTCGATATTCCTGGCCACACATGCCGAAATGATGAAAACAGTGAAAGCACGTCATTGATTATCTTTACTTTCTACATTTTTTTATGTAACGTTATTTATGTGAGCTAACAGGTGTAAGGGTAACTGCAGGAACAACACTTCATACAGCGGTGCTCACTTTTGTCATTTTGTGAGATTTGAGCATCAAAGTAGTGATTTATGGACTTTATGGGTTTTTTTTTTCAAGCCACAGGGAGTCAACTGTACGAACTGCATCACTGCACACTATAAGACAAAGAGTCCATTTCTGTTTTCCTGCTGCAGCTTTGGCTAATGATGCAGGCTGTTTTTCCAATCCAATTATAAAGTAATGAGTTCAACAAGATCGGGTCAGGTGGATTGAGGCTGTCCACTCTGAGTGGCTATTAGGGTGGTGCAATAATTTGATTTAATGGGACTAATTGTCCAAAACCTTATTCATGAAGGTGGACCATTCAAAGTTCTGCTGCAGCAGAGTCAAGACTCAGAGTTGGTTAGTTTGATGATGATGTTTCGTCATCTTCACCCCTGAGGTCAGCTTTGTTTTCTGTTATTTTCAGGTCGATTGCAAATAAAGCTTTGATTGTTTTTTCATGATTAACTAATTGTTTACTAAACCATGAAGAAAATTCCATTTTTAATTCCTATTAGTGGTGTGCGTCATGTACAGGATGTTAATGCCAATGTAGATACACCACTAAGGAGCCTTACTTAATCAACATTAAATATAATGACGGTGTTGAGTGAAGTGCTCCGCCACATCAATCCTATACCATGTCAGAAGAAAACACTGAATGCAGTTCAACAACATAAACAACCTCCAGAGTTACACACCGACCCCTCGGCTTCAGCTGCTCCGTTAGCTACAGTAGAGGACAGGAAATCCCAGGAACATGAATGAATATACAGCCCAGCACAGTGTCAACCGTTCTGGATAAATAATCACATTACCCATGCAGGAGCAGAAATCCCCCAGAACTCTCGTTAAAATTCCAGGTGACACTATTTTCGACAGGACATTGCAGCAAAGCTTCAAGTTGTTCAGTGTCCTGAAGTGGGTTGGTTGGGATTATCAGTGTCTGCACTGTGCCCACACAAAGCTGCTGCAGCGGTCTGTGGAGCATGTGAGTGTGTGGGCTGCTGGGTATATTTGGGGTTCAAACATGTATTTGGATGCCTGCAGGGTGTATGGATATGTGACAGTTTGTGGTTCTTATGCCAAAGAGAATGTCAGGGCTGGTTTAAGCAGTGACCAGCATACGGCGCTGAATGTGTGAGAGGAAGAACCTCATGTGGGGAGTTGAATTCTTGAGGGAATATACAAGAGGAAACAAGAGTGCACCATGTTTCTGGACACGTGTGTCTGCATCCGCATGTGTACCTGTCACTTTTATTTCCGTGTAACGCATTTAACTGTGTCCTACAAATGTGAAGTGAAGCATTAAATATAATACCAAAAAAAAATAAAAAAGAAAAAATCAATAGCAGCTTGGCCAGGGTGTTGACAGACAGCAAGACCTGCACTTTCAGACACATCTAAACCCATGTAGCTTTTTAGGCCTGGCTGATCAGAGACAATTTTCTATCTGTCCAAACCAGAGCAGCTGTGATCGCAGCACATCTGACATGTGGACGTGTTTAGACAGTCTTAGATTTTAGAAGGACATGAACTAGAGAAAAGGCTGCTCAGTGGCCATAAACACAAATAAGCCCCAGGGACAGGGTCAGTTCTTCATTTAGCTGTCCTTAATATCAGGTCCTCTAACAGCCGCTGCAATAAAATGGGTTTCATCTAAAGCCCTGCAACAGTGTAGGTAATTATCACGAGGGTCCCAAGATGCAGGGGACCAGTGGTGATAGATTATGTCCACGACTGTGACTTTTTAGTCTTTACATTGTGTTGTCTGAAGGAGACGGCAGTGGCGGCATGGTCAGAAACAAACTAATGAGATCCAGTGTCACTAACTTGGTGCCAAAAGCTCTTTCAGCTTGGCAATATTCTTAATGAGGGTCAATAAAAACAGGGAGGTCTGGCTTGGCAAAAGAGACCTGAGGGTCCCACTCTAAACTCTGTTGAAATGATCCAGGTCTAATCAACATCCATTATGTCTATTACCTAATTACTTTACTTTGTTTTATACAATAAAGTCAGGTTCTTTGTCTTTATTTTATAGGAAATCTATATTGCATCTTTAATAGCTAATGTGGTTGAACAAGAAAATAACAACCAATGTAATATTTATATATTATATACTGCACAATCTATCAAAATCCATCCATTCATTGATGCTAAACTAATCCGAACCACAAAAAATCAAATAGCATAGCAAAGAGCAGATTAAATGAAATATTTAAGGCAGATATTATGAAATATTATGTAAAACAAAAATACAGAGAACATGCATTTCTCATGCTGAGATAAAAGCTTAGGAGTAGAAGACAAAACTCAATCGTCTCCAGGAGAGGGCACATTTATACATTCATCCACCAACTCACCAACCTACAAATCCATCCATCCATCCAGCTCCACCAGTCATTTCAAAGCTAATATCTGCTTCCAATGAACACTGACGAGTAACCAGCCCTTTGTTCAACATTTTCTGGAAGCATCGATGTCTCTACAACAACTCTCAGCCATTGCATTTCTACTTATCCTTGACGTGATCACTTTTACAAAGGGGGATAATGGCAAACACTTTGAGAGGCATTCAAAAGCGACATTAACACTGATGGCAGCGACGTGCTTAAGGGAAGTACTTAGACCTTCACTGCTGCACACAAGTGAAAGGGCACTCACTATTCTGCCAGTTTGTAGCTGTTTGTAACTTCTACACTATGCTCTAATATTTTTTTCCAAAGATTGAATACTCCCACATCACCTGCATTCTTGTAACCTTAAAATTTAAATGTCAAATATCCACTATACTCTAAAGAAATATAGATTTTCTTTTTTTAAAAAATACCCCCACCCAGTCAATTAAAGGCCAAAGAAATGCTTTGTTGAGCTGCAGGACCCTATTGACTGTATATTCTCTTGGTCTTTCCTTTACAAGATGTCAGTGAATTTGTATTCAAGTTGTCACGACATTCTGGGAGGTTTGTGGAGAAACTCTCCACAAACATCCACCAGCTGTATGAAGCAAACCTGTGAATATGTTTCTTGATATTTTTGCATATTAATAATTACATTATTTCAGTCAATTTGAATTTAAGTCCTGGCTCTGACATCTCTTTCTCAGATACTCCAGTTTCTCCCCACAGCGGGAAACCATGTGGATTTGGGATTAGGTTAATGAGACACTAAATTATACACTAACATATATATCTATATCTATCTATCTATCTATATATATATATATATATAGATAGATGGATGTGATATACAGTATAAGTACGAGTGAGCTCAGCTGACCTCGTGTACGCCCATGTTACTGCTACTTTTTCATTGTTTTCTGGCGAACCTTTCAATTCAAGGGTACAACAATGATGAAAACAATTGTAATTTTGTTCGCTCCATATTTTGCTCATGGACGTGGTGCCAGGAATAAAACACAGTAAGAAAAAAAAATAGCCAGATAAAAAGAAAGAACCAGTGTTAATAAAAAGAGAAATGAACAGAGGAAACAAAAAACATTAGATGAAGATTAAATTCATTTGTTGTCACCACAATAACCTGTCAGATGAAGCGTCCTTCTGGGCTGTTAAATTAAATAATCGATTACTTTAATGGTGAACTCAAATAGAATGCAGAGCGCTTAATAGCTTTGTTCTCGTCTACCTTTCAGAAATGGTTATTTCCTCATGATGAAATATGGCGGTTACAAGGTCAGGATTTTTCCTTTGGTTTAAATGTTAGTGGCTATTTTTATTCAGTACAGTACAGCGGTCCTGTTTGTCCTGGTTTTTTCACTGCAGGATGTAGTACCAGGAGTAGACTGTCGGTGCTTTAGAGCCCCATTTATCAAGAAGTACGCAACGTACACAGCATACCTCAGCTCCAACAAAGCCATCTCTTTTTGTAAAATTACAATGGGCATTACGTTTGTCTACAGTGGACAGAATAATTATCATGACGATCCTTACTGACCTTGTTTTGCCTGAGACCAATTGTTGTTGCTTTAAAATAGATCGTGTTTATTTGTTTGTGTTTTTGGATATTCTGCATTCAATTTCATTATTCATTATTTTCAATCAGCTGTATAAGTTTAAAAATGTAATTGGGGCGTGGCTACTTAATTGAATTATCACCAGTATAACAAGTTGATGTAATTTCATTTGCACATTTGTATCGTAATTGTATAAAAGCCCTTATTTATATATAAACCTGGTGTGTGACACTGTTGTTCACAGGAATATCTGCTGAAATTTATCGACTCAATTTTTTGGGGAATGAAAAAACGGAGGTTTCATAAAATCCCAAATATCAAGTTAACGCTTCATTTAGCCCAATGTGTAAAGGGCAGAACATGTCTGTCACACTATATAACCTTACTTTAAGATTTGGGAAAAAACAAGCAGAGCAGCCGAGTGTAATTTGCTGGGGAAAAAAAAATGGAATGGAAGCTGCAGCCGAGCTTAACTGAGTCATGTTGTGAGCTGTTTATTGCTTCCTTTATGGAAGTAGAATATTCGTTACGCAGTCGGAGCATTGTGTTTCTGAATTTGATGGTTATTGCTGGGTGGTAAATGCATCAGCACAGCTGTGTTATTAGCAATAAGGTCATTTAAAGGGGACAAGCATAGCCGGTAGGAAAAAGGAAAAGAAAATCAGCCACATAATGTGAAAACAATTGGTCAGACAGGAGAAAAGGCTGTGGAAATCTGCCAAGACCACAGTCAGCTGTTCATACCAACAAGGAGGTTATTGTCGTTGAGTGGCCACAGGAGTGAACATCGGTGGAAACAGATTGGAAGACGGACGTGTCTTCAGTGTCGCGTGATGGATTCATGCTTTTCAAAGAGTGATAAATCTGAAAAAATATTATATTGTGATAGATATATATAACAACTGTTGTCAACTGTTCTACTCTCTAAAATGAGTGTCGCAGTGATTTGTTCTCTGCCTGACATTGGGTTGTTCCTTGGAGGCCAGAGTGATGCAATGCAAGGACTCCTGGTGTACAAAGTTTCTGGTTCAATTCTTTCTCTAATTTATCTGTTATTTTAGGTCTGCATGTCCAGGACCGCCACCTGTGTCCCGTCAGGCTGCAGCATCTCAGTGAAGTTTCAGACCTTCCCGTTGCCCTGAAGGCAGCGTTAGTCTCTAAACCCAGGTTGGGAATGGTCAGGAAGAAGACTACCGCAAGTGCAATTACTGACAGAGAGACAAGCTGGAAGGGATTTTCATGGGCATGAAATTTAAATGTGGGCCAGGACACTTAATATTCAATCTTTCCAATTTGTTTATAAAACATTTCCAGGCATATGGCCATGAGGTATATCTGCTAATTTTGTGTCCATGGCAATTTGTTTTCCCTGATTGATATGCTAGAGCTGGAAATAGAGGCAACACAGTCTTTGTTATTTGTAGAATAAATTAAATCTTGAAACAGCAAGTAATTATAAAGCAGATAAAGACTCCCTGCAGAAACTGTAAACAAATAGGAAAAATGCTGCCTGTGTGGTTTCAGGCAACGACGAGTTGACTTATAGGCTTGGAATCAGGTAAAAGCACTGACCAGTCAGCTGTGGCAGGGAGCTGTCCAGCACAGGTATCAGCTGAATCAGTTCTGTTGACGTCGTCGCTCACAGAGTTCCTTCATCTACACCGAGTAGAAAACTGTTGACAAAGACATACAGTGCTGATATCATAAAAAGGTCTTTGGAGACATGGTGCATAATAAGGCAACACACGTATCCCATTCTGTGCCCATTCGCTTATGCTTAGCTCATAACATTCTGCTCAGCATGAAAAAATGTCCCCCAACAAGACCGCCGGGCTTCACAGCAGTAAACGGGTAATGGCCGTGTTGATGCAGAGCTGTACAGAGAGTTGGAACAGTCATTGCAAGAGCCTGTATCTATTATTTAACAGTAGCACAGGGAGTGTAAGGGGGTTTGAGGAATTCAGAGGGGTACGCAAAGAGAGGTCTCAGAGGCCCCCCTGACACACACACACACACACACAATGTGGGAACAGTGACAGCAGACTGCATGGTTGCCTCTTAAGTACAGGCAGAAACAAGTAGGATCAGTGGATTGTTTTCATCTCCTAACTCCTAAAGCAATAAATACGCATTTGTGAAATAAATTGTTTTGGCCTAAAATGAAAAAAAGAAAGAATTGAAATCATGCATAATCAATGCAGTCAGTTGTTAAGTTTGGTTTTTGTCACCAAAAAACATCAAAATTAAAAGAAATATATTCATACCTTATTCGTCCGACAATGGGTAAATTCACAGTGTTGGTCTTTGCAACCCACTCTGCTGCCACTGGAGGCGCCATTGTGACGCGTATGTGGTTCCTCTGGGGCTTCATTCAAAGACCTTCTGTGGGTAAAGCACATGTGTAAGGCATGCGTGATGCACACAAACAGGACAAAGTTAGCTATACAAGTCGATGTGAAATACCTATAAATATTTCCCACCATCTTCACTGCGTCTTCCTGGATTTCTGTTTTGGAATAAAATCAGTCAATGTTTGTTCTTTCTAACACTGGCACTGGTGATAGTAAAAAAAAAAAAGCAGCTTTTTATTTTTAGGTTCTTTGTATTATTTCACATTCCATGGTTTTAGTCACATGACGCAAGACACGGATGAGTAAAATGACAGGAACCAATAAAAGTAAAATGTCAAATGTGCCGTTTTGGTATAAAGAAATCCAATTATAAACCCCGGATCGTGTTTTTGTTCAATCAGAATCAGATGGAGAGCTTATGCATGAGCTGAGAAAACAAAGACAACTGCTTTGCATCATTGGCAGATCTACACACAGCTTGAATGCACTGTACGTGCTCGTTTTAATAATAAGAATAAAGACGACAGCGATAGCCGTGTTCGCTCCCAGTCAATAAGTAGGGTTTATCGTGGAAATATTGTCAGTGGAATTTGAATTTGATACCGCAAGTGTGAGCATCTGATTAACGCCAAATCTGACTTGAAAAAAAAAAACGGTTGATGTTTCCAGCCGCTGCAGGAGTCTGTCTTTGACGGCCCCAGGGATTTGTTTCACAGATTTCAGTTGATAAAATGACTACAACAAACATAAGGGCTAAGTCTAGGTGGCTGAGGAGCGTGATGTGAGGTAGACATGATGTGATTTTGTAAACACTGCCTTTAGAAACTCATATTAGCTCTGTTTTAGTCTCTTCACAGCGCGAGGCAGAGAATCTCACTTGCACAGTCTACACCTTGACTTTATTTTCTACGTCTGAAGCCAACGATCAAACATCTAGGAAAAGCGTGGACAAACTTTTTGATTCGTGGGCCACAATTGTCCTGAGTAACAGATGCTTTGCACTTACTGTGGCTGAATAAAAAAATAAAAAGATCCTCAGGACTAATATAATTTTCTTGATTCGATTTCATTTAACATGTTTATTATATTTTGTGTTTGTAGTTAAGACATTGTTTTATATTCCCATGTCAGATCTCATTTGGTTATTTTTAAGTTTCTGAAACTTTGTTAATGTTCTTTATTTTTTAATTGGGTTTGGAACAATCGTGACAAACCCCTAAGACCAATACAGAATTACTGAATAAATGAGTACTTTTGTCATTATCATTAAAGCATTTTATAAATAATAAGGTGAACTTAAGTCATCTCTTTTCCATGTAACTAGTAGAAGAATAAGTCTGCGTTGTCATTTGATGGTAAAAGCCATTGAAAGGGAGGCACAACAAACTAATTATCCTGCCTACAAGTTGCCTGCAGCCTCAGATGTTTTGTTACATGTAAGAGTTTTCTTTTCTTTTCTTCCACTGCTGCTTTTATTGGTTCTATCGGTTACAGTGACAAGATAACAGCTGAAATCTTAATTAGTGAAGAGTTTCCAAAAATAAGTAGAAAAACAATTGTTTGTGGTTGGAGTCGACCCTCTCTGCTTCTCTATCTGTCTGTGTGTTAGGCTGATACTCATAAAATTTATTAGCTGCATGTAGAGGCAGTGAGCAGTGTTTCATCGAAGACTGCGACACTGTGAGTGTAAGATGTGATCAATGATGACAATAAAAGTCCAGCATTGAAAGTGTCACTTAAATACAAAAATATAGACACAAACTTTCCGTGAATTTGTTCAATGTTGAAATGTTCGGTTGTATATCACTCTTTGTTTACCGTTTTACAGTGTCCAATATGTTTCTTTATGAATAAGAATCTCCTCAAAAGCATTGCACTGTTCATGGTTCGTTTTTCTTTCTTACAGTTAAGATTTATTTCTGTTCACCAAGGCATCACAACACACACAAACCATGCCACCACGGAGCAAAATAATAATCCCTGTTTGTCTCCTGTTGCTCTAACACCTGATATTGTTAATTTTTTTTTTTTAATGTTTTGACAGCCATCAGAACAAAAGCTGTCTTGGAAAAGGAGAAACAGCTGTGATGCATAACCCCAAAGTGCATCAAAGGCTGAGTAGGAGAGCACACAATCTTTCAATTTAAATGTTGTCGACTGATTGTGCGAGCTGCTGATCTGGTCTGGGTTCCTTAAAGGGCAAACAAATAAAAAAACATAGCTGACCCCATGTGGGGTTATGTGGAATTCAAATGGGGTTGCCTGGTTATGTCTTTGAATTGATAAAAATATTTTTCAACTTATTATTACGCTGCACCGTAATAATTTAAAAAATGTCTCTGGGGTTGCCAGAGGTTTGTGATGTCAAAATTGAAGTTTTGTTTTTCTTTCCTTCAAGCAAAGTTTTTACAGCATTTCTCTACAGTAATATCATCTTCTTCCGAAATACTGCAGGATCCTCACCAATCACTGCTCTGCTCAACTTTGATATGTTCCCATAACTGCAGACACATATTTTATGCCTCTTCATGTCTACACATAGAGGCTCTTTCTCTGTGACCATCTGTGTTACATTTGAATCACACCTGAGAGAGAACGGAGATGCAAGTGTACTATGAAGTAAATGTTTAAATAATTCACTTGTTGTTGCTATTTCAGAAGCCAGAAAGATGAGAAAGATTGACGCCACTGTAATCCCAGTACAAATATACCTTTTTTGGGTACAAGTGTAAGACTAATACTCTAACTTTAAAGTTAATATGACGTAGTTTGGTGGGAAAAGGGAGACAGACAATAAGAGCGAAATGTGACAGATCACAACAACTCCTTTTTTTCTCCATGTAATGTATCATTCAGTAACATTTATTTACTACCTCCTTAGTATTGTCAGTTTTTAACCATCAAATCTATTTAATTACTTTTCAAATTACTTTTCACAACATAAAGTGATGTAAATTCATTATCATAGGGTAACTAATACGTTTAAATGTACCTATTTGGACCACAGTCCTTGACTTTTCTGTATGGAAACGGTATTAGCTCATTGGTACCACCGCCGGAAATGTAATTAATTTGTTAAAACACTTTAAAACTGTACAAAACGGGAGAAACATTGTCATTTAAGTTCGAAACAGGTTTAAAATAATATTCTCACGTCTTTGACATTAACTTACCTGCATGACTCTGGTAAAATCGTAACAATGAAGACCAGTTGCATTCAATTTTCTCCCAATTTACTTCTCAGGGGAGAGGAAGCAATTGCGTCACTTTACCTGTCCCCCAGAACAACAGGAACAAACGAAGAGGTTCCGCCCCCGCCTTACTCATCGCGTAAACTTACGGGAAGCATTGGGAAATTACAAAATAATCACAGTTACATTTATATCATCTTAATATTATCCACACTTAATAAAATGAATGTCATAAGAAATAATCAATTAAGCCCGAATTTGTCTACATACTATACTAAATTTATTTCTATTAGCCTCTTGGTTATCTCCTCTCAGTCCATTTGGGTTCTGCTATAAAAAAACCTTAAAAAATAAATAATAATAACAATATTGAAAAAAAAAGGTTACAGCATTTCAGACCATTTCCAGGAGATTTTTTTTAAATTTTCTTTTGTTTAGGTTGCAGCTAGTTCTTCTTATTACTCCACTGCAGACCATGGTGAATGTCAGTGCTTTTGAAAGCACGAACCCTGGTTTTGTCCACATTGGAATAAACATCACTCTTCCATCTTTAGGAGAGCACTCATGATGTCCCCACCCTCAGCTGCGTTTCATTTCCTCTTTCCTCTTGCACTTTCCAAAGATCCCTCCTCAGACAGAGGTAGTGGAGATGCATGAAGAGGCTGCTGATTAACAGATCTGCACTCCGTGCCACGGTTTTCCTTATGCAGATGAGCTATGATTGGACGATAATCTGTGTGCTTATGTGTGCATTAAGCCGCCTTATTATTAATGAATGGAGACGTGGGAAACTGGCTTCCATGAATTGGGTTTACCCTTTTTATTTGCATAGTTATTAACCCAGGTTAGAGGGCTGATGCAGACAGAGCCGTGCTGCGGCGAGGAACTGCTGTAGAAATACATTCATTAAAGATGAATTTACTTCAAATTAAATGACAGACAAACAATGTTGAGATCTACTGGAAATATAAAGAGTCACTAATACTCTCTCTCCTCAGTCTCTTGCCCCACTCTCTCTCTCTTTCATGTCCCTTCTTGTTCTAGATATTTTTGTCTTTTAAATAATCAGTTTGTTCCTGCACCACTTTAAATGAAGCACACCATTGTATGTTGCCTTGTCATGGAAATGCATTTTTTGTTTTGCACTACTTTAAATGAAGCACACCATTGTATGTGCAGACAGTATCAGATCATCAGTTTGTTTGCTAACCATGAACAATCACTGACTTCAAACCTAAATGTGTAACTCGTACATGACGGGATATTTTGACCAAGTTCTTAGGTTAAACTGACATATAAAAAAGTTTGTTGTACACAAACAACCTAGTGAACGGGGCATTAACCAATAACCCCCTGCAGTGGAGGGAAGTGGTTTGTACGGTAAAAAAATAGTGAAGCAGCAATCTTATGAAGTCATTAAAACCCCCCCACAAAAAACATTATGTAATTAGTGCAGAGAAAGACTGCACTTCCAGCTTGTACCGTCATTAGTGTCTCCACATTTTACACCAGCCACCATCCCTGACACGAGCCAAAATGGGATTAGAGAATGACACGGAATTTAACCCACAACCTTCTGCACGAAGGGCTTTTAAACTACCACAGCAACACACTAAGTCACATATCGGGTCAAAACTCATCTATCTTCACTGTTTATAGCCCTTGGTATCATTTAAAACCAAAGACATAATTTAGTCTAATTGTCCATGAAAAATTAATTAATGAGCATGAATTGCAGATGACTTCCCCCCAGGAGAAAAGGCAAATGTTCACATTTACCTAAGTGAAGCACACTTATCTGTATTCTGAACAACTTCAATGATGTTCAGTGAAGTTTCAAACCTGAAGGAACTTTGGATCCAAATGATCTTCGACCACTTAACCCTAGTACTTAGTTTAGTTAGTAGTTACCACGGTTGGGAACTTTGACCTAAGCTTATCCATAACATGAATAATGTAACAACAAAGTCATTCTGCCCCAAGACCATGAGCCCAACGTGGGCAGAGAGGCAGGGATCGGTGCAGCAGATGCTCTGGTCCTCACAGAGTCTTGGTCTCAGCCTCCTGCAGTCAGTCAGGGATCACATATAGACTGAGTTTGAAACATTTGTCTTGTTTATTTGCCTACGTGTTCCAGGTTTAAATTGGACCAGATGGTATGTTATTCAGGGAACAACAACCTATTTGTCCCACACCACTGGGCTAAAACCTTTTTTGGCATCATTTTATTCCTGATCCATTGTCCTCTGGTCAAAAGGCTAAGACTCACTTTAATGTCATTTTAAGTTTAGACTTCTGTTGGCCTCACCTGAGCAGTGCAGGATTTGTTTTTCCTCCTTTATTCATTTCAATGAAAACCAACAATAAAGCCACCCCCCCGGTGTTTCCCCCGCTCTCCATGAGAACCTGTTCTTTCTGTTGCACTGTCTCTCTCTTAGCAGCAGCCCTCACCAGCTGTTCCTGTGGCCTCTGTTGTGCCTGAAGGTGAAGGGAACAACCAGGCACAGCAGGCCACACAGAGCCCAGCGTCCCACAGAAGGAGCCCGGCTCCCCATTCAGTCCATGCCTTCAAGAATGAACGGTCATGCATTTTTGAGTGGATCTCTGTGTGGATTTCTGAAAAGCGCTCACTGTGTGAGTCTGAGAGAGAGAGAGGGTGAGACAGAGAGAGAGAGAGTGCCGACCACTTTATCCAGGATTACTGAGTTTGACAGACACTTTTATCTCCTTACATGACATTCTTATCAAAGATTAAATGTGAGAAAAAAATGGAAGTCACTAATGGAGGCACTCTGTGTAATCTCACCATGGTAAAGTTACAGCTGTTTTCACTACGGCTTCATCTGAAACTGTCCCTCAATGGGTCGTCTGCCTCACAGCGATGGACAGATGGGCGCATGCAGCAGAGCAGGGTTAATGGTTTGAATCTGCATTTCACTGAAAAACAGGAAAAAAAGGAGAATCTTCTCCATTTTTCTGCAGATTTACTGTTACTGCAAATAAGATTCACTATTACAATTATCTGCGATTAATCGAGGTTAATAATCATTCCTGAATATGACAAGAGAAAGTCCTGCTCTGACCTGAAGGTGTAGCAACAGCAAACACATGCTTGGCATTGACACGGTATTTTCAGCCTGAGGTGCAAAAAAAAAACCTCTTTTCAGCAGCGGGTGTAAATTACGTATCTATAAGTGAACGGAAGTGCTGAAAAAAAAATTTGACAAATGTCTTTTTTTTTGTTTCAACCGTTTAACTGTAAAAGTTTTATTATGGTAAAATTAAACAACATGATAGTACGTCATAATATACAGACAGTGACTGCCGACAGCGAGTCTCACACTTCAAAAGTGACATTAAAAACAGTGAAGCTGGACACTGACTGGATTTTTTTTTTGTTTTTTGTTCTTCTCACTCCAGAATTGCTGTTTTCTCATTTTGTCCTATCAATGTTTGGTACAAAAAAAACAAGTCACAATGTAAAGAAAAATACTGACATTTTTGTCTCAAGCCTTCAGAACAGGCCACGGTCACAACACACACCTGAAAACTGCTGCTTTCACTGGGACGGTGGAACCACAGAACAAACGAGAAGTTTGAAATGAAGTTTTTTTTTTTTAAAAACATGGCACTGAGGTTGACTGTTGTGATTTTGATGGAACAAACGCTGCATCTCCCTGTTGGTTTATAGCAGTGTGTGAACAAAACCTCACAGTCTGAATGAGTCTTAGAAGCAAACATAAAAGTGCACAAATCAAAAACTGTGGAACAGTGGAATGTTCTCCAGAACATCTTGAGAGACATGCACAAGAACAACGGGACAAAGTGTGGAGATTGTACAGGGCAGAGAGATGAGGCTGCAGTCACTAAGCAACACTTCAAATGTGAGCTGGATGAGGATAAAGTCTGTCACTTTGTTTTATTTTTTAAGAGAATCTAATTAAATTAAAATCAAATTCCTAGAATGCTGACTTCACACACCATTTTAGGATTTCTTTTTGAAAATAATTAAATCATAAATAAACAACACTTCCTGTTTGGCAGATTCTGTGTTAAGACTGTTTTCTTCACATCGACGCGTCGACTGCAACAGCGTCTTTAGCACTTCTCGTTTACACCAACGTCACTTTTGGAGTCTTGTTTGAGTAAATAATAGAAGATAAGAAATAGAAAATAATAAACTTCGTTATTTCTCTGCGGCCAGATACCAAATGAACGGCCCGGGACTGTTCCAGGGGCCAAGGGTCAACACATCCTTTTAGGAAATCACTTTTTAAACTAACTTTTTAACTTTTTTTAACTAAAAACATCAGCCTCTGGTGCTGATGAATGTTTTTTTAAAAAACATCAGCCTCTGGTGCTGATGAAGTGACACTGGACAAACACTGGTCTGCATGACCCACAACAGTGAGTCTGAAAATTTAAACAATAACATTTTTTTTAATGTGTGAGTCTGAACATTTAAACAATAACATTTTTTTTAATGTGACAGATCTCCACATCTCCTTAATGACGTTGGAGACCAAAATACCATCCACGATATTCCTCAACACTGTTCGGCGACCGCACGTGTAACATTTTACACTGCGTTTCACTCAAGAGAAATGAAAGGTCGGTTGAATCTTCGGTTATATTCTTCCAGTACAACTGTATCCAGCGACAGTTCTGACAACACACCAGTCCAATTAGTTAAAAATGTAAAAATGCTGTGGTCAACATCTATTTCTTTGTTCTTTGCGCAGCACAAAAAACAAACAAAAAAAAAAAAACTGCATAAACATAAAGCAATCAGTGCATCGAAGGAGTTTTCTTTACTCTGTGTCCCGAAGAAGGTTGATTTTCGAGCGAGGATCCTTCAGAACAGCTCCTCTGGAATGATCATTTTGTACAACAGCCAGAACGACAAAAAGCAATCAGGGAAAAGTCGTCAGCCGCCTCCAGTGTCGACCGCAGCACAGACGTTCGCAGTTCAGCTTGAAGGGCAGCACAAAGGGCACTTAGTCAGAAAGAAAATAAAACTGTGTTTTCCACACACACTCTTCACTCTATATCTGCAGCAAAGAGTGCGGTTCAGTTCTGGGAGGGAAAAAAAACAAGAACAAAAACAAACACGGGTTTTGTTGACTGACCTCGTTCCAAATGCTCCTCGGAGCCCGACACAAATGGCACACAGAAGCCACAAGCAATACTCAGCAAAATAATTATTCAGAGATTAAAGCATAACCTGAAAAGTCCAATTCTCCATAGAAAATACAGTCTAATTTAATTTCCCAACGCCTTTCAGGCCAGAAAAGAGTTGCTGCAGAGGTCCAAACTGGGGAAACTGAAAGGTCTTTGGATCCGCCCTCGGATTGGTCGATTTACACCTGGGTTCCCAAATAAACATATCTGAGACTCTGGGTCTTCTTTTGAAAAAAGACTTGTTAACGTTCATGTGAAGTAAAGGCAGGACAGAGATCAGGTTTCATTCTCCGTTCTTGCATTTCAGGAATCAACTCTCGCCGTATGTGAAAAAATAGTCTTTTTTTTCTCCTTTTTTTTTATTTTTTGTTTTTTTATTTCCAGTCTGTGACTGCTCTGCTCGGCCCTGCGCTGGTCAAAATCTTGAATCTTGCCTTTGACATTGAAGTGTGTGTGTGTTTGTGTCGTGTGTCTCAGTGTGTGTGACTGTGTGTGTCTTTGTTAGGAGAAATCACTGTCCTCAGCCCCGTACAGGTCAGCCAGTTTCCTGAACCTGGGCCCCCAGTCACTCAGGTAGTGATAGTCCTGCTCAGCCTCCGACGACACCGAGCCCAGGGAGCTCAGCGACTCGGCCACTGAGCCAGTTCCCTCGTAGGCGTAGGTGGCCAGCGAGTCATAGGGGGGCGCCGTGGGGTTACAGTCGTTCTCCAGAATTCTCTGGTTGATGAATTCACGCACGTCGCCGTTGTCCCGCGAGACCAAGCTGGCCGGCGGCATCATGAGGTTGTTGGCAGCTACGGGTCGGCGCAGCGGCGGGTAGAGCAGGGTGTCAGTGGGGATGATGTCACGCCTCTGTTTGGCAGATTCCTCCATAGACGTGGCCGCGTCGGGATGTCGCAGCGCTCCGATGTCAAAAGCCTGAGTGTCCTCCTCACCGCCGCCTTCGTCGTTGTAGCTCACCACGTTGTCGCGGACGTCCTCCTTGGAGATGATGAGCGGTTCCTGCTTCCTCTGGCGTTTTAAGGCCGTGAACAGAACCACAATCACTGCAGGAGAGCAGAGAAGAAGAGCGCGGCGTTAGACGGTCGTACTACCAACAACTGCAGTACTTTGTCCACATGAAGTAAGTATTTATAAATGTTACTTCTACAAAACTGTTTTTCTAACGGAGCAAATGGAATACAATTACAAAAATATTAAAAATTGACATTAATTTCTATTTTTTGCAACTCAAAATTCAATTCCAGTTCCATTCTCCTTTAGGTTCCACTGATCTAACACAGTGATGAGTTTGACTAAGGACGAGCACGAGGCAGTTCAAACATGAAGGGACTAACCTAGAAATATGTTAAAAGACCAAAGGTTTTTTTCTTTAAAGTAATATTAAATCAGCATTTGATAAAAAAAAAGTGGAAACTGAGGAGTAATTTGAGGCTCATCAGCTTAAATTCAGTGTAAAAATGCAGGAGGCGCTCATGGTTACGGAGACTCACACTTCAAAGCTAAAAGAAGACGCACATGAATTCTATCTGTGAAGTGTCGATAAGGGTTTAAAACACAAGTTCTGCAGAGGCCGACGACGGAGAGACACTCACCGCGGCGCTCTGTGATTACGGACGAGACTGGGCTATAAATAATTGTATAGAAAATTTGATTGGATGGGCTCACGCTAGTCGGTTTGAATGTAAATCAACAGAACGGCAGTTTCAAGAAAGAGCCAAGGTGTGGTTAAGGTCAGAGGAGAGAGATAGCCAATATCAGCAGCAGCATGAATCACAGCGTGGAACGTCAGCGAAGCAAAGGGAAAACACACGCAAAGGAATGAATACGACCGTATCAGATGAGAAAGACATTCAAATCAGTGAGAAATAGTGGCGATAAAAACAGGAGAGAAGAGAAAAAAACAGAGAGGAGAACATTTTAGGAAGGAAGAAAAACAGCGAGCGATGATGTGACCGACATTCAAATGCAGTTTAACCCCGAGGAGGCGCCCACATCATCGCTGCTCCTGGAATCATTCTGGGAATTTAAATGTAAATATTTTCTTGATTTGAAACTGCACTGATTTCTAGTTTTATTTCCTGTTGTTCAACGACCAGAGACAATCAGTGGAAATGAGAGCGGTTTAAATGAAACTCAGTCTGTTAAAATTACCCAGAATCCCCAACCCTTAATAGTTCAGCCTAGTCACTGGCATTAACTGGTTATGGTCAGAGTTTAATTATCACTAACTCGTTAAGGTTTAACTTTGTTAGACAGTTTGAACCACTGCAACCTAACGCTGTATAATAGGATTAACAAACCTGCGTGTGTGTGTGTGTGTGTGTGTGTGTTCATGTGCTGCCTGTTGACGGCTGACTGCTCTCAACTCCCTGCACTCCTGACTACGGCCAGTGCATTTCAGCACTGCCTAGCTGGTGCTGGTGCTGGTGCTGGTGTGTGTGTGTGTGTGTGTGTGTGTGTGTGTGTTTGCCCACTAAGTCTGCAATGACTGCACCTTCAGAGGCATAAATATGTATTCAATTTTCCCAGCAGCCCACTGGACTGTGACCACTGCATGAATAAGAGGATAAGTGGGGATGTGGTGGCAGATGAGATGTGCTCATTTCCATACGAGGTTTGATTCTGACGAGCGGCAGACGACTGGAGCTCTGAACCGATGTTGTTTTCCATTACACAAAATGAGAGAGCGTAACGGCTGCGTGTGTTAACGATGCTGTACAAATGGGGGCAGCGTACGGGGGTCTGAGCTAGCATGATCAAACAGCAGCCACGCCGTCTGCCCACATTTCATTTCATTTCATATTTGTTCTCACAGCTCCTCTGTCACTGACTTTGAGGCTACTTTTTTTTTCTTTTTAAACATTTTCTCCTCTTGATCGTTGGTTCCTACATCATATTATTTACTGAGGTAAATGTATCTGTACCTGAAGTCAGACCTCTGACTCCACTGGTCCCTTTTTTTATTTTATGAATCTATCTAAAATGTCACCAGAAAACTGAGGCAGACAAGCCTCCACACCACGGAGGTTCTGGGACCTGTCTGGAAACCATTGTTTATGTAGTGACGTCCCAGGAGGAGGAAAAGTTTCTGCTGTTCGTTTGGTTCGTGTGACTCCACTGGAAAAAAAAGAAAAGAAATTCCACGAGCAGTGGAGTTAAAACTGCAGTCCTGAAGACTGAAATACTGACTACTACTGACACACAGTATTAGAAATAATTAAATGATAAAGCCACCAGCTCTCTCTGCTGAAGTCGGCTTGGTTTCTTCATCATTGTACACTACTCTGTGGCAAACAAAATGATGACAGGAAGTGATGTCATGACGCGTTCTTCACACGTTTCTTCTGCTGTGTGTTAAACCCCAGACGCCTCCATGTACCCAGTGTTCTTATGAGGTTCTTTAGGTCAGTAGTCAGCAGTAAACAAGTGACAGGGACCATGATCTTAACTTGAACTGGCCAATCAGGTGTATGTGTGAAGTATATGTGGTATTGTGAAGGACTGGTGCAGTATTCACGGTGTACTCTGCTCTCTGCCGGAATTAAAAAACCATGAGCTCATTAAAACAGAGTAACTCCGCGGCCCGGACTCCGACGCTGTTACAGCTACAGCCAGATACTGATTTAGGTTGAAGTACCACGGTTGAAGGTGCAGTACACCAGTACGCTGCTGCGTTTCTGCAGTACTCACTCAGCAGTATGATGGCGCACAGGAGGATGGCGATGAGCGCCCCCGTGCTAATGCCAGCCGAGCTGCTCAGAGCCTCAGGATTACACAGCTCCATGTTGCCGTCGCGGTCACAGGTGCACACCCGCACAGTGAGGGTCCCCGTGCTGCTCTGCATGGGGTAGTCGCCGTCTGTGATCACCACGGGAACCAGGTAGATGCTCTGGTGAAGTCGGCTGTAGCTGGCTCTCCGTGTCAGGATGCTGGCGGTGTTATCTGAGAGAAGAAGAAAATCATTAGAAGACGACTCCAGTCAACCTGCTGCGTCACATGACACGTGTGTAAATGTTACCATGGGAAGAAAAAATGCATGAAGGCTTTAAAAGTCACTTCTTTGAGAAGTGTTGAAGTCTGTGTGTGACAACAGAGGGAACAGGAAGCAGATGCTGCAGGCTGACACACACAACATTATATTTATATTTGTCATCTTATCCCAGGACTGTGGACTGTGGACTGTGGACCAGGACCATAAATGAGTGGAAGTCAAAGTTACTGAATGTCCCTGAAATCCTCCAAAACTTCTACTGGAACTCTCACACCTGGGGCGTGAATGTTATCACAGAACATAGAGTCCAGTGGTTCCCAAACATTTTCTTTTTTCCCCGTGTGTCAACACATTCACAGCTTTTACGTTAAGACTCCACTGAACATTATTTCCAACACGGACGCTCCTGCAAAACTGTTGTTTCTTTCACCAAGAAAACAGAATTACAAATCATCTCTGACTCTCTGTGCCCCCCCCCGATCCCCACTGGTGTTGTTTTAGTGGAAAATGAAAAAAAACAAAAGTTGGTTAACTGGTTTACGACATGTGAAAAGCTGAGTTTGGACTGAGGTAAGAGTTGTATCAGACCGATACTGATCCTCAGTATCGTCTCCTCCGGTGTCACCTACCTCCATTGTCTCGGACGGTGAAGTTGCTTCGGTGCATCTTCTCGGGGGCAAGACTGAAGAAGAACTTGTGTCCTGATGACGGCTCATCCGCATCAACGGCGCTGACCGTCTGGATCGGCTGTTGGAGACAAACACATCCATTAATGTGACGAGTGGAGAAAGAGCTCCGACGTCCAGAGACACCACTCACTGCTGGGATGTGAAGTCTGGACATCGTCAGCGTCCTTTGTCTTTGAAGAACAGTACGGTTAAATAAGAATAAGAATATGAATAGAAATGAGTGTGGAGTGAAAGACGCGGCTTTTCAAGAGATCCATTTTTCTTGGAGCTGATCCTACAGTCTGGGTTGGATTATTCATTTAATCAAAAATCAATTCAGTGAAATAGAAACGCTGCTTCTTTCTCTGCTTTACTTTTACACAACAATCTTTATAATACAGTCTCAAACTTCCGGCCCGTGGCCTCAAAGTGAGACACCCCCAAAAATGATTTAATTATTAAATAAATGATCTTTTACTTGTGATTTCTTCACTCAGTAATTGTACTGATACAAAAACCATATATTGTTCTTTTGGTATTGAACAACAACAACAACTGATGTTTCCCCCCCGACACTGACCTCCATGACCTTCATCTCATGATTATACAGTGTGCTGGTCTAATGGTGCTCTGTGGCTCTGGCTCTTTTTAATACTCAGTCTTGTTTAACTGTGTAAAGACGCTTGCAGGGAGATTAGAGGCTTCAAACAACATGCATGAGCACAAATCCAGCAAACAGATCCAGGAACAGTTGGCAGAGGCCGATGACATTAGAACAAACACTGATGACTATCACTGATGGACGGAGGAATTAACGGATGAACTGGTGACAGGATGACAGAGACGTGCAGAGATTAGAGCCACAGAGGAGGAGAGCATCGATGTGTGTGTGGCAAATACAGGTGACAAAAACATAAAAATAAAACAAGATCATCTCCTGAAATACAGTATGTAGAATGGATGAAAATCCAAGAAATCTCTGGAGAAAAGATTGGTCTTAAGAAACCAAAACCACAAATAATTCTCTTAGCCGTCCTTCTGCAGGTCTGGTGGATGTGGTTGACCAGGTCAACACCTGCATCTTCGTCTAAAGACTGAAATCCAGCTCCTTTCAGATGTTCTTTCAGTTTTGAGAAAAGCTTTATCAAACCGTCAGTGATTCTATCCTTGATCATTTCATTTCACTGGTTCTTTTGTTTAAAGACGTTTGATTAAAACCTTCATATTTTCTCTGATTTCACAGCAGTTCAGTTCCACACAGACACACACACGGCAATATTGAAAATCCTTTTCGAGAATTTCCTTTTCTTTCCGAGACCAACAACTATATTCAAGGTGTTTGAGCTAAATCTTCATTATTTACTGAAAAAGACACTAAATCAAACGACGACAAACTTTTTTTTTTCTGGCGGGAACCTTGCAAAAAAAAAAAAAAAAAAACTTTCCAAAAACGTTGCATAATTTTCTGCAACTATAGCCTCATGAAAAGCAGCCATTTGGAGAAAGGAGTCGCAGCCTCTACAGTTACAGAGGAAAGAAAGCCTACAAAATAATAATGAAGTGGCACAGAGCGTTGAGAGAATAAGTGACTGCAGATAAAGTGCAGTAAAACAAGAAAAGAGCCAGACGAGCGGAGCTGCTCGCTGCATCTCTCTTCGTGTCTCTCCTCTTAATTATCACCTGCATCTGTATTAATCCTCGGCCGGCCGGCCCAGAGCAGCTGATGAATATTAACTCATCAATTACGCAGCATGTCATTGATTGGGTTCTATTACATTTCAAATTAAAACTTCATCGGCGTTAACCCTCGTCCAAACCTAATGTCCAGAGCGGAGGACAGTGACATCACAGTCTCTGGACAGTCAGCTGGAACACTTTGACATAAAGACACAGATGTCCAAACACTCAGTCCTCAGTGTGTCCTCAGTTTTCCTTCTGTTAGCACGGCCTGTCACTGTGATCTACTGTATGTCTCCACTGGAGCTGCTTCATTGGCTCCTAATGAAAGCAGGAAACATGTTGGCCTACATTTGTCAGACCCACCAGCGGGGTCACTGGGGTCACCGGGGTCGACTGTGTGTGAATGAGGCATTTCCTCTTCATAAAAGGGGATTAGCCGCTCACTTTAGCCTCTTGGGTTTGGAAAATCCTATAAGTGATTCATAAAAGCATCATCGCACATTAACTGCGGTGCCACCTGCTGTGCGCGGGCTGAAGCTCAGAAGCCGGCCGGCTCGTACAGCAGCGGAGGTCATTTAAGTCTTCGAGCATGTCCTGTTTAGGAGAAATGGACAAAACGCTCTCTGTCGTGGGCAGTGGTTTCTGGGTAAGAGCCTGGAAGACGACCAGGAGGGTTTTACAGAGCGAGGATTAAGACTGAAGCAGAGACGGAGCAGGAGGCACCTCATATAAATGGACTGAATAAAACTGTGATGTTTATTCACAAACCTTCATCATCATCATCATCATCATCATTCATTCTTCTTCTGTTCAAACCTGGTCAGAGTGACTGTGGGAGGTGGAGCCAATCCCAGCACATACAGTGGAGTCAAACAACCGTTCACACTCACATTCACCCACTGCCTTGAAGAAGACGTTAATGACGTGAACTTTACTGTTTGTTACTTTACAAATCAATCGACTTTCTCTTCTGCGTTCCTGGCTGAGAATGCACAGTAATTAACAGCTTCTGTACAAATCCTCACAGCCACGGTAATGATAATGAGATTATTGTTGAACAAACAGCCTGGGTTTGAAACTGTACGCAGAGAAATTCTGCCATAAAAACTGAAGAAAAAAAAAGAGTTTAATCAAGAGGTTAATCACCTCAGATGTAAACTGTGAGGATGGAAACTCCAAACTCAAACTCCTTTTGAACAGAATCTCCTGAAGAAGACCAGGACGTGGACTTCTTAAACTCCAACTTTTGTTTTAACGTATTACAGTATTATCTAATTAACACTTGGGTCCTGAGCTCCTCCGCTCGTCACCGTGCTTCGCTGGGTGTGAACATTAATCACGCCGCTGTGCTAAAACTGCTGTGGAAATAACGCACCGTAGCCACAGGTTCTGATTGGATGAAGGAGAACCAATCGTGACCTTGCTCACGTCTGGTCAACAGTTCAGAGTGATTACACCACCGTACCTGTCCAGCCTTGGTTCTTTCACAGACGAAGGTTTCATAAACGGTGGCAAAGGTCGGAGGGTTGTCGTTGATGTCCAACACCTGGATGTAGACCGGGACGTGGCTGCTCTGACGGGGGTTGTCTGAAGACAAACACAGGACGGCGTCAGAACAATCTTAAAGCATTGATGTTAAAGGATTAAATAAACCAGAATATCTTCCCATCTCCATCTGATGGATAAATATAACCAAATCAAAATAGTTTTTGTTAAAAAAAATACAAAAAATCCCTTTATGTCCAAGCAGTTGGCCCGGGAAGTTCAGAATCGTTTACTGCACGTTTCACTCAAAGCCAGGAATCCAATTATTATTCCATTTCACACTCTGAAATTATTTGTGGATGCCGAGGTTATTTGATGTTAATGAAACCACTGTAAAGAGAAAAAAAAAAGTCCTCCTCAAAAAAGTTATAAAACCACTTTTGACAGTTTTTTTCACTTGAATAAATGCTGCACTTTGTCACAGTTATTTGAAACAGTAGTAATACAACACTTTGCAGTGCAGTCAGACCTCAGAGCACAGAGCGTCTTCACACTTAGGTTTTAACCATCAAGTGAAAATGAGGAGCAAAAAGCTGCTTCTCTGTGAGCTTCCTGTTGGTGTCGTGGAGCCTTGGTTTTACTTGGTACAAAAGGGGGCGTCAACAAAGTTTAAGATTTTAGGAAAAGGTTTAAATTTTAAAAGGATTTCAGATCTTAGTCACTAAAAAAAATTGGGGATATTAAATTTATAACATGACAACTTCGCAGCTGTATCAGCCTGTGGGATTTAACAACATCGCAGCTGTATCAGCCTGTGGGATTTAGGGGGAGATAAAGCTGTGAACCATACGGAATTATAACAAAAGCCCTATAAGCGTATACCAATCTGTTGCTAGGCAACATTGGCAATTCAACAATGTCTCATTTTTATACTAATGCTCTCAACATGTGGTTAAAAAAAACACATTTTAGAAATCCAGCCGCTCAAGAATGTCATTTTAATTTAGATTTTTTTTAATGGATTTAAAAACAACAAACACATTAGGACATTTTGAAATATTCAAATCAGACGCTTCCTCCTGTATCGGTCAGCAGGTGGTGATCCTCATTAAAGGATCAACATCCTCTCCTGGGTTCCTAAAGCTCCGCTGCTCTTATTTGTCTTTTCCTGTCTGTTTGAACAGCAGTGATGATGAATTAGTCCCGTCTCGCCGGGGCGCTAACAGGAACCTTACAGGAAGCTATCTCTAAACTGTAGCGGAAAAGTCGACACGTCTAAATGAGATTTTGTAATTTAAGGTGAACTGATGTTTTACTGTTTCTGGCTCAGCCTGTCGTGGAGGCTGTAATTAGTGGTGCGCCCTGTGCACCTGACTTCCTCCCTGATAAATGACTCTGGCACTTTGTCTGGCCTCGCACATCAATACATCACATCACATCTGCAAACAGAACTGCCCCCCCCCC
>NC_024326.1:10979654-10985289 GCF_000523025.1 Cynoglossus semilaevis
AGAGATGTTGTGCCAGGCTGCCTCCTCTCTGTCCAGACGTTTGAGCAGGAACACAGATCCATTCCCTGGATGGATGTTGAAGAGGCGGTCCATGTCGGTGCGGCGGTCGATGGAGTACCTGAAATGAAAAATATGGCAAGAATGTGAGGAGGCTAGATGATCCTGGGAGGGGTGGCCTGCAAAGAGACGTCTGGTTGTTTGGACTACATCAGGTAGAAGTCGACACAGAAGAGTCAGTCATTTCTCTGACAGAAAGTCAGGGAGCGAGCTAGAACGTAGAAACAACAAGAGCGAGCTGCAACAACCCAAATATACACTGCAGGGTGAGGCCTCACACACTGAAGATCTTTAAAAAAAAAAAAATTCACAGGTGTAGTTGAATATCCAGGGTCATGAGGTCACGGGCATCACACCCCCCCGTGTGGTGTTTCCTAGCCTGCATCCTTGACTCCTTTTCATTTTAAAGACAATGTGTCCTTCCTTATACAGTCAGCAGCTCAGTGTGGGGTCAAGGAGGAGGAAATGAGGGCTGATGCTCTGGGACGGCCAGTGGGTGTGCTAACCCCTCGGGGGCGCCACTGCAACAACCAAAGTAAAATGCCTCAAAGTCAGACGACATGATTGTGAATTCCTCCTGCAGAGGTCAGCAGACCATGACCACACGAGCTCGTCTGTCCTCAGGCTAAGCTAGTTAACAGTTAGCTCAAATACTGACCTTATGAAAACTCCTTGAATCCTTCAACAAACCAACTGTAATTCCAACAGTAAACAAACCTTTTACATCAGTGTCTGGTGTAGGTGTTCACGGTGTGTTTGTTCCACAAATAATTATCTCAACATCGCATTTCAAAGAAATATAATTAGCTCAACATAACGGAGCCACTTTGATGTTACAGTGACATGAGTGACACATTAATTAATCCACATCTTCACTAGCACACTGACACTCAAAACAGAATGTTTATTAAAAAAAACAACAACCAGGGCAGAAGAAATAAACACTTTTGGTCCTTAACTTTCTTCACTAGACGTTTCTCAGCAACACATTCATTTTGTCGTACTTTCTTTTTTGTCACTTTGTTTCAGAAATAGACCAAGTGCCTTGTGTTCAATGTAATCTATTTATTACCTCAGTATCTTGATATTATTCTGACTGGTTATATGAAAACACAAATGAGAAAAGACTTTGATTAAGAACGCTTGGCTCAAGCTAAACCCAGAAGCCATCACGCGAGGGCGAGGTACATCCGGGATTGAAATATGTATCTGTATATTGACAAATTAGCTTTAGCTTCAGTTAAAAGTTGAAAGAGTCCACGCCTTTAGTCAGAGAGAGAAGGGGGAAGAAGAAAGATTCACTATGGTCGTACATGGGAGGCAGAGAGCGTGGGTTTCTGGGTAATATTTGAGTCTAGGATGCCCAGCCCACATGTGCGCTGCCTTCTTCATATTAACTCTCACCACAGCGTGTTCAAATCATTACAGTGACTTGAGAATCGCTGCCTCTGTCTGTGGACTCGTCTCAGAGCCATCTCTATTTTTTGAACTACACGCTGAATGCAGCTGTTCACAGCTTCACAGCACTCCGCAGATAATAGAAGTGAGAGATGCCTTTGACCCCTCCCCTCCCGCCGCCTGTCAAAGTGAAGCCAAACTGCTTCGTGAACAGGAACTTCATACACAGCAGCGTACGTGAACGTCCTCAGCGCCTGGATGACGCTCAACAGTTCAACATCACAGTTTCCACAGCATGTAATTATGTTGTCGGGATTTTTTTTTTTTTAAATTGTTCATTACTTAATTTCAATGAGTCAGATGAGTATGAATTTGAAATAATAAGAAAAAACAAACACAACACTGCTTCTATACGTCTTGGTCTGGTTGTAATTAGGGAGCACTCAACAGTAAAATAGTAGTTCACTGACACAGCCTGGATCCACCATCCAGTCACACACTCAGATGTGCTGTGTGTGTGTGTGTGTGTCAGTGTGACACTCCGTGGTCCTGTGCCTGTTTTAATTGGAATATGTTCCTTATCAGTTCCCAGGCTTCAAACACTCGTGTGTTCAACATGACCGTTTCCTCCGACTGACCCTGGGTTTACATGACTGTGTTCAGCAAAAAGTAAAAGTCAATTTAAGGCTGGCACCCAGACTGTAAACCTCTTCTTTGATTTGTATAAATTATTGGTTATTTTTGAATTTATCAAAGCATTAAAGTTTTACTTCTTTAAAGCAAAACATTTTTTTTAATTTGCTTTTGTAAAATCTCCAGCTGCTGAATTTGTTTGGAGACCTGCAGATCATTTGTACTGGTGAATTTGAAAAAAGAAAGAAATAAAGCTCTTGTCACTAGGTGGCCTCCTTTGAATCCTTTCCCTCGGCTAAAACTGTTTGGACTTGCTGAATTTAACTACTGAAAAAAAAAATCAATTTATAACTAATCTTGAATGGAAACCTGATTTCTTTTCTTTCCCTGAAACTAAAAGAACACTTGAAAGGTATTCAATTTCAGTCCTTGGACGAGGCAAAAAAGCAGTTTGTGATCGAGAGTGAAAGACGTCCTCAAGAATACTAGACAGAAATACAGAAGGAGCGCTGCTGTTTTCATCAGATGAGTTCAAATGGGGTTTCCAACAACATCCTTTGACAATGTCACAGGTGAGGAACAGGCCCCAGCAGCGGTCCACGACCCAGATGTTTTCTTGTGTGTCCTAGTTGGGTACCATAGTGGAATACTATAGTAAGATGGTTTAAAACTATTTATATATTTTTTTTCTCTCCATATCCGTATGGCTTCATTCTCTCGGTGACTTCTTTATTTCATGGCTGTCTCCTGTTATTTATTTGTTTGTGCTAATAGCTCAAATCCCCTTCTGAGATCACTAAAGTTTCCACTTATCTTAACAGTCTTGTAACACCTGATCAATACCCACTGCAGCAGAGCAAATTACTGTGGGCCTTAAGGCTTTTGGTTTTGTAAACATCCGAAAACTCCCAGTACGTACAGACGCCGTTGGAGAAACGGACAATTAGGAACAAGATACAAGCGGCGCTCAAAGAGCCGCGACGTCAGGCGCCAATGATGAACCGCGCCGCGGCGGAGCTGCGTTCCTCGGACGCCGCCCGTGTCTGCAGCTCAGTACAGGGTTGTTGTTGTTGTTGTTTTTCCTCTGCCCGTGTTCAACCACAGGTGGCGCCGTTCACAATCTCAACAGTCGGCCCGTTATCGCACACCTTCTAGGAGGAACCACATTTGTCTCCTGCGTCCTGCATTTCCTGGGCTCTTATCAGAACTCCTCAGCAGCCGTGAGAGAATCATCCCACGGCTGATATGGAACAACGGTTCCCTGTTCAGAGGGAGCACGGTGGTGTACGAGAAATAAAAATATATAACAGTCTGTCACTACTACAGTGGTGGAGCAACATGAACGAGACATGATGAAAAGATTGTCATCCTTTTTAACTTAATTCAACACTTTGGTTTGTGTAGCAAACACATTATTACATTGATGTTACTTTGTTAATATATTAATATAATAGTGTATATATTATAGCACAAAACACCACAACACTAGCATCAATAAGATAAGATAATATAATATAATATATAAACTGATCCTTTAACAGCAACGTTACAGTTCCAGCAGTTTTAAAGGCAGTGTCACACATTCAGAGTCAATATTAATTATTCACTCTGAATTTATTCAAACTCACGCTGCGTGGTCTGGGACTACGAGTACGAAAAACTGACTGGCTTCTGAAGATGGCGCTATTTCACTAAACTTAAATTAAAACGTTGGATTTATAGAAAAATACTGTGTTACTTTAATCCACTGTTGGACAAATTAAGAAAAGTATTTATGATTATTATTATTTTCCGTCCGCTGCTTTGGGAACGTGGCAAACCAAGAAAATCATACCTCTCCAATGTTCCAGCAAAAACTCTGTTTTGTAGAAGTAACTTTTATACGACAAACTTATGGAAACACTATCCAAACACACTTAATGAATTTGGACAAATCAGAACAGCAGGGGAGCCAGCCAATTACTGACCAGATTATGTAGATGTACTGAATACGTGTCAGTCAACAAATTCCAAAGAAATGCAGATTCGAAAAAGTTTTTTTTTTTTTTTCCGTGGTTCGAGCTGCTGTCGGTAAATATGACCATAAAGATGTTATGCAAATATATGTAGAGTTTTAAATTTGATTGTCTGTTTGCCATCTGGAGACGGGCGGTCCAAGTCATTCCAAAGAAATGTTATTTAGGGAACATATGTGCGTGCTCAACAAGACAATTAAACCCAGACTGGGAACTCAGAGAGGTGAAGGAAAGTGAGAAACACACACGTCCTCTGAGTCCGTCCCTGACCAAGGACTCTGTAATCACCTCATCTCTACAGTAACATGATGTCAGCAGAACCCTGGGACAACATTTTTATTCATCCTGAGTCAGGTGGGGGAGACTGTCTCCCACAGCTGCGACCTACTCAGCCTTTTTTTAAATAATAAATGAGCTCAGTTTACAGGCTAGCACCCAGGGCTAAACAGAGCCAGCACTTCACTCTCGTTTGTGACAAAAAAAATATGTTTGCAAACAGACACATTCGTCAAGGGTGTGTGTGTGTGTGTGTGTGTGTGTGTGTGCAAAAACAATGTGCCAAACTTACCTGGAGCAGTGTTTACTGAATATTGGTTTAATGTGAATTATATATTCCAGCAGCATTATTTCAGGCCGGTGGTGCAGTGTGTTTGGAAGATTATACTCAGTTTGAACCCCATGAAGGCTGGGCTGAGGTGGCAGGGGCTGCTGCAGTCAGCTGGGGGCAGTAGAGTGCAGCCTGCTGATGATGTCACAGTCAGGTCATCTAATGTCCAGCAGTGATGGCTGCCCATTAGACCACTGTGTCACATGGTCACAACAACAGGGTGGGGTTTTGGTTTTGAACATTTGTTCAGATTTATTATTTTTACTATATTTTAAACTGACTGTCACTAAGTCACAGGAGAACCCTCTGTTCCAGAATCATCATTCTTTAACTCATAGCGCCCCCTGACTGTAGTACCTGACTGTATGAAGAAAACCAGTCTATGGAAAAACTAGAGCTCAACTCCTGGGTGGGGGCCTTTCAACTGTACGTTCAACAAACCCTGCAGGAATTTCAAGGGTCTGCTCAAACTGCTGGATGAAACCTTTGGTCCTTGAGATTCTTTTCTATTCTGTCTCCTCTCTGCCTTTTCAACAACGTTATTTCTTAAACTCACAAATATTCCTGATGTTTGGTGTTTTCACAAACAAAAAGCCACACATATTTATTATAAAACCTTACTTGACCATGCTGCGGGCTGCATCTGGGTCCACGGCGCTGACGGAGCCCACTGCCACTCCCACCTCAGCGTCTTCTTTCAGCTCCATCACATAACTGGCCTTGTCAAACATGGGCGGCTCATCCATGTCCTCCACCGCAATCCTCACTGTGGCCACATCTTTGGATCCTGCAGACATGAAGCGCGGGTCCATGTGTGTGTTCTGGACCTGGATTTCCACAGTGTACGACGGTTTCTTTTCAAAGTCCAGGGGCTGGAGTGAGAGAGAGAAAAACAAGTGAAATCACAAAAGTGTTTTTTTTTTTT
>NC_024326.1:10985798-11004171 GCF_000523025.1 Cynoglossus semilaevis
CACTCACTGCAGAAACACTCATTACACATTCATATGGAATTCACAGAACATCTACCAGTTTAGCATTTCTACCGGGGAACAAAAACTGGCAAAAGATGAAGGTGACCTCAGGGTTATGAGATGTAGAATCTCGCCCAGGGTCACATCAGCATCCAGACTAACAGTGGATTTGGGTTTGAGCCAGGGATGGAGCTCGAACCCTGAGGTTGGAAAACAAAACACTATCTACTGATGTAGGCCCTCCATATTCTCTGTAGGAACAGTGTGTTTTCCAAAGGATTCTGGGAGTCCCTCACTTATCTGCCACGCCGCCCTGCTGGCAAAATAAGTCAAATATTTCAAACTCTAAAGCAAAGCTTGGAGGTGGCAGAGAGAGTGTCACGAATAAAAACCTCTACCTGGGGTGAGTTTTCTTATATACACACACACACACACAGCCTTATATACAGCTAAATGGTTCCATTTGTGTCTAATGGACTCTTTCTGCAGGTTTGAATGGAGTACTTATTGAAGTACATTACAATGGAAACTCGTCAAAGTGGAGGTAACAAGAGGCCTGATTGCAGGTGAAACTCCTTCAGGGGAATGATCTCCTTTAATACGTTATGTGATATGACAACTAAAGCGTGGAACATCACAGGGAGAACGTAAGAACAGGGCTACGGACGGAATGATTACAGGTGACAAAGAGCTGCTGACAGACGAGGCCTGATGACAAACCACGACACGTTGTCACAGGTTTGAAGGAGCGCGGTAGAATTGTCTATACACACAGAGACACACACACACACACCTGGATGTTGTTCTCCACCTGTGTCGTGACGGTTCTTTGTGAAGGCCGCTGCCTTTCTTAGGAACTAAAGAATTTCTTAATATCGGCCGTCATTGTGAACACACTCCCAGTGAGGACGGTGTCTGCTCCGTCACACAGCCGCTGCAGAGTTATATTGCTTTCTGAGAAGGCAGTATCTGAGGTTATGAAGTTGGAGATGAAGAAGTTTAATTTGGTTTTCTTTCATCTGTCAAGCATGCCCCGGCTCTGCATATTTAACAGTACATATTAAATAGGCTGCGTGAGCAGGTTCTGAACCAGCTCATCGTCGTCAGATCTGCTGAATCACTGCTTTACAATACCAACATAATTAAAGGCCAGGCTCGTTTGGACACAGATCTCAGGCTCCTGACAACAGGTGCAGACGTGCACATTTTATTATGTGCTGTTCAAAACTACAGCTACTTAAATATTAAGTTAAAATTATATATATTTTTTTGGTTTAACCTGTTTTATTCCACACTTTTTTTTCCAAACATGTTTTTACACGACAAAAACCATGACTGCAAAGGGAAACAAATCAATTGAAAACATCTTTTTTTGTGACAGCCTGTCATTTAACTGGAGCTACTTCCAGAACTAGTATTTTATTTTATTTTTTTATAATTAACATTCAACAAAGTCTACAGTGATCAATATCCCAGATAGAAGTCTTGACTCACTCCACAGTGTTAGACCCAGTGGGAACTCTCAGAACTCTCAGGGACAAGTCACTCTTTCAAGCAACTTCTTTAGCACCACAGTAACTTGTAGTAAAGATCAGAGTGTACTGCAGTATCAGTACACCACCAGCAGTTTAATATACACAGAATCAATAAATGTTTTTCCTCACTTTAGGAAATAGTCCTTTGCTCCTCAGTATTTTAAGCAGTTCCTTTTATTCGTGTTGTTTATGAACCTCCATCAAGTCCCACAGACTTTGTCTCAGCTCCAGTCTAACACACACTGGTCCAGATGTACTGCCTGGTCTTACCTTGCTGACAGTGATCACTCCCTCCTGAGTGTCTTTGTCCGTGAAAATCTCGTACACGTCCATGCCGTCTCCGCTGATGATAGTGAAATACATCTCTGCGTTCCTCCCCACGTCTCTGTCAGTGGCCTGGATTCGCCCGACTGGGGTTCCAGACTTGGCTAGCTCCGGGACTCTAAACTGGTAAATACCTGGAAACACAGAAAACACAGTGCACGGATAAATATTACAGGACAGAACATATGGAACATTCTGTTCTTTAGCACCACGTTAAACTTTCAGATCGACTGTGGACTCCAGACCGAGACCGCACAAAAAACCAAACGTTTGTATCTAGGACTGCTGGAGTTTGGATTGACTTCCTGTCTGGTTTTTTCTTTCAATAGTTCACTCCAAATGTAGTGTGTCTACAGTACATGTGAACCACCCCCCCCCCAGCCCCCCCGCTCTATGACTGCTGGGCTCGGCTTCAGCTCCCCCACAACCTTGAAAAGGATCACACTTCAGTCGATGAATAAATGAACAAACCCGTGACCTTGTGAATCAGAATAAATGGAATTCAGAAACAAGAGATTGTCAGGTGGTATTTGTCATTTCCTCGCTGCTTGGATTTATTTTTGAAAGATTTTTTTATCTTTTTGTATTCCCAAAGCTCGCTCCATTTCTTTGACTCGTCTCCTTGATTCCTTGGCCTTTTTCCACCAAAGCTGGGAAATATTTTCGTGTCAAACGTGGTCCAACCAGACCCCGTTATATTTCATCTAAAACAACACAGACCACAGGAATGAAGCCTGACGTGGAGCGACAGCAGCAGCATCGACGCCGCGGCAATTAAGGAAACAATAAGTGGCAATGATTGGGAGACTTGTTTATTCAGACTTCTCCATGGCGTGAGCTGGTGATCAGGCACCTGCCGCCTGGAGGAAAACACCAGTGACAGCAAATGGATAAACCCCAACACAGACAACCAACGGCCCATCTCTCCAGGTAGAAAAACGAAACTAAACAAATCAAAACAAAGTGACAGCATAAATACAGAACAGAGGAACATCTTTTCTTTGTTGTCTTAAACTTCATAAGGAAGGTTAGACAGTTAGGCAACCGGAACAAAAGCATTCACACACACACACACACTTTGGATATAAATGCTGATGAAAGTCAGGTGCAAGAACAATGTGGCAAAATCAGCCGTATAATCACCCGTCATGTGTTCCTCTCTCTCTCTCTCTCTCTCTTCACCATCAGTGGGTGAACAACGTTGGCCGTTGCGGTGACTTTTCCTCCCGCCACAACAATTTGTGGCGTCAAATTGTGTCAGAACGGAACGCAGCGCCGTTCAGTACAAACATGTTTAAATTGGTCGTCAGTGTTCGACATGAACCTGAGGCTCTTTGATATCAAGATAACTTCCTGTTCTCTCTCTCTCTGTACCTGTGTGTGTGTGTGTGTGTGTGTGTGTGTTAAACATCACAGTGTGTACAAACCAATTCAGAGACTAATAATAATATGCTGCAGACTCACAGCAGGTATCCAGCTCAATCTACAGCATGTGGACGTGTGTGTGTGTGTGTGTGTGTGTGGCTAGATTATAAGTGGATCAGATAACGGATGTGATCACATTTACAAACAGAACAAACATCATTTCAGGGGAGATGAAAGCGGGGTCCTATCTGCAGCTGCCAAATTCCATTATCCTGTTCAACAAAGACCTGTTCCATCGCCTTCACCGGGAGAAACGCTCATCACGACTCCGTTATTCTTCTCCCTCTGCCGTTATCAGATACTTGACACTTTTCTATTGTTAACGGTGTGTTTAGTTACCAATGAGACGCGAGATGTTCTTTTGAGAAGGGACTGCAGTCTGTGGCATGTTTAAAAATACCAGAGCAGGATGGAACGAGAGGTCTAATAACAGGAGACGAGGAGCGTTCGCACCTCACGCCGTTAGACAGCGCTGTGAAAAAGAATTAGAACAAATCAACAGGATAACGTGGGAAAAGCTTTGCTGTGATTGGTTGACGAGGAAACACCATTTCTAGAGAACGACAAAACTTTGTACTGCGTGACATTCACGTTTAAAACAAACGAGAATACGGAATAAGAACAGGCGGTTGGTTATTCCTGTCACCAGAAACTGAAGGACCAACAATCCCTGTGACAAATTAGGAAGAATCTCTTCTTCGAAGGTCCACGCCTTCATTTGGACCGGTTTGTTTGTGTTGTTTATTTTTTGGTCTTTTCTTTTCCAACCATCTTTGTTTATCTGTCTGTTAACACCTGCTAGTACTGTATTAAATAAATATATAGAGAGGAGGTGTACTCAGGAGTGATCCTGACACCAACCTATATTTATTTTTAATATTCCTGCTCCAGCCTGTCAGGACCCATCAAGCTCAGGTCAGGTTTGCAGAGTCCAAGTGGAATAACGCTGAGGGAAAAGTTCAGACATGGCCGACCTGTGGTTTTACACCACAGATTAAACAGCAGACTTCATCAGTGGAACATGATTATGATTTGACTGAAGTGGACACTGAACAGAATATGCAGCGTTTCAGCCACAGATCATTAATTGTCTATTGTCACCAGGGGGCGCAAGCAAGGCAGATGGAATACTTTTGTGAATGTATTTCCTTCCTGTTATTCTTCTGGGAATAACAGTGGTTTAAATCAGGTTCAATGTTTTTCCAAAGTTTTGAAGGAAAAGCCTTGAACGTGTGGACGCGGAGGGGACGACGGGGACGACGGGGGTTGACATTAGTTGCAGAAAAGTTTGGGAACCGCTGTCTTACTGAACTGGTAAAGAAAATCTGCAATATTTTATTACCACAAGAGCCAGAACTGCAGGTTGGAACATCTGGTGGCAGCAGAATCAACATAACATCATAAAATTGTCATGATGTTCAGTCGTTAAAATTCAGTTGTTTTTACAGGAAGAAGCTGTGGGACAACAGTGCTGGTTTGTCACTGTTGTTTTGAACAGTGATCATTATTCAAAACCAGTCGGGTTTATTGGGCGACGGTTCATTGATTGACCTTAGAAATACCACAGGTCCTACTTATAATACAACAGGGCTTCTGTGTGTAAAGGTCACGGCCTTTGGGTCAGTGTGTGGCACATTGATCCCCTACATTCATACGCAGAGACACAATGAAAACACAAAGAGCGATTGGACTCAGTATCTTAGTGCCTTTGGTCGTCTGTCTGCGCGCTCAGTGTGAGGAAAGAAAACAAACAAGTGCAGAATAAAACCGTGAAGAGCCGCAGGTAGAGAGAGGAGAGCCGACGTCACCCGCCCCAGTTTTCCTTCTGATTGGAGATTGTGTTGCCTCTTGGCTCCAACACAACAGCCCTGATTGGAGTCATGATGTGATGTGAAATAAATTGACACACATTCATGAGACAGAGAGTGTGTGTGTGTGTGAGTGTGTGTGTGTGCGTGTGCTTTTCTCCTTGATGAGAACAAGTCCCTGACCTTCAGACCGAGGACAGGGCTTTAGGTTATCAGGATCACATCACAGACGCTGATCAATACTTGTTCTTCATCTTGATAGAAATATATACAAGTGTGAGCGTGACTGGGCATCTGGGTGTGTGTGTGTGTGTGTGTGTGTGTGTGTGATGACTACAACAGAATGTTAATGCCACTGAATCAGTTCCTCAGGTGGTGGTTGAATGGGTGCTGCTCCTAGGATTAGAGGGGGACGGGGGACGGGGGACGAGGACGGGTGGGGGGGGGTCGGTGATGATGATCTGTGAGTGACTCAGTCAGAAGGACAGAGAGACACAAGGAACCAGGGAGAGAAGAGGGAAAAACATGTCTTTCTTTTAACAGAGATTAAAACAACAACCATCTGGGGATGAAGGACATGACGACGAGAACTGAACACAAACACACACACACACACACACACACGTAAAGAGCGACATGGCCTCTTGATGAACTGCCTTGTTTACATCCACACACACATAATGAATCCCCTGGTTCCATACTCTAATCAACCACATCACATGTTCATCTCCTCAGATCCTAATCTGCTGCTAATTCTAATCCCTGCTCCAAACTAAACCTTGGACCTCTGTCCCTCAGCAGGGACCTCCACATGTCCCCAAAGGTACGCAGTATCTCCTCAAGTATCGCTAGAGCAGCAACACACACACACACACACACACACACACACACTCTTATCTGTAAACACTGAATGAAGTTTTCACCAGAAGAAGTACTACGTCAAGTACTCTATGACAGTTGTTTCAGGTACTGAATACTGCAGTTCATTTTGGAGGTCAAACTAAGGCCCTCCATCTTTGAAGCAGGTGATAAGACGCGGTGAGGTCTGCTATGATGATTGGTTCAGAGACTACAGCACTGTCCCAGAGACGGGAGGCTGAGGGTTCTACTGTCACCGATCTGGATGGAGCGGATTAGAAACGAGCAGTTTGAGGGTGAACCGGGGGCTGAGTAGTTTGGGGGGGGTGGGGGGAGGGGGGCAGTGCTAAAGAAGCTTGAGGTTACGTTGTTTGGAGGCATGTAGAAATCGTAGAGATACTGGGCTAAGGTGGATGGAGCTGCCAGACTCCAGAGGAGCTGCAGAGACAGTGGGTTTAACGGTGGAGGAGATGAGGGCTGCAGCGACCCCTGGGGGCAGCAACTGGAAGAGGAAGATGATAATAGATGGTAATGAGACGTTGACGTTTTGACGGCTTAGAAGCGTGATGATGCAACACACTGGAAACCTATGCTGCTTAGCTTTATCATGATATGTCGCTGCATTAGCAGCCGTCACAGGCAGGAGATCCAGAAAGTGGCTGCTGCAGTTCTGAGAACTTTTGTTTGGTCATGTGACATCATCCACACTGTCGTAACACTTACGTAACCATCTGCTGACTCTTTAATGATCATGTCCAGTGAAAAAAAAACCATCCAAATAATCCACATATTTAACCTTTGTGACCCTGAAGAGGCTCGTGGTGCCCCGGGGTCAGCCGCCTGCTGTGCATTTATCTGTTACCGACAGCATTAAAGAGTAACATTTACCAACTCTAACGTTATCTTTCCTCTTCATTCCGCCCACACCTTGTTCTTGTTGCCAGGTTTTACCCACGGAACATGCTGTCAGGATTTAATCAGGTTTTTGCTCAGCTGAAATCAGTGTGTGCTGTATTAGCAGTTGGCTGCTCTTTGTCTCTGTTAATCTGAAAACTAGGATTTATTTACTGTAAATAATTAGCTTCTTTTGTCTCCGCGGCAGTGACAGGGAGGACGAATAATATACTTCCACTAAGTGGCAGAGTTGATCTAATCTAATCTATAAATCTACTCGTTTTTGTAGTAGCCAAAACCAAAGGAGCTACAGAAACAAAATGGTATCACAACTGGATTCTAACTGCTGCCGTTTTTCGCGGTAAGGCACCGGTGCTAGCCGTTGCAGTTCTTTTTTTTTCACTGGACATGTGAATATCAATTTCTTCGATCTGCTCAGGTTTGAACTCTTCTTTCTGAACCGCGTTACATCTGCTTTAATGAACACATCTATTCATTAAAAATCTCACTTTCCAGAACTGAAGTCCGTCATCATCATGGCTCAACACTGATGTAATGTGCAGATCCGGTCGTTAACATTAAACTGGAAAATTGGACGAGCAAATCTGCTCTCACGGAACACCAGGTTTAATTAATGAACAGATCTGGAGCTTAAATGTATTTATTCATGCACTGACCACAGCGGGTCCGTTGCTCTTGGACTCTGGTGTCATAATTAATATATGAATCACTCGTCCTCTACTCCCTGGCGTATTCTCCAAGCTCCTCTGCAGAGGTTCTTGACAGCACAGGTAGAACAGGCAGAGAGCGCCACAGTGTGTAGTTAAATATAATAAAATGATCACGAGGAGCAGTTTTATGTTGTGAAAATAAATTAACTCGACAATAATACATTTAAACAACACAAAGGTTGATTTTAGTGAGTGTCGGCACAGTAGAGTACTTTAGTTATTTACAGTGATCTGAAGATAGAAGATAAAAAAGATAAATGTTAACTGTAAATTAGGTTTAGAATAATGTAAATGTTAATCAGGTCAAATATGAACAAATATATCCAGAAAAACACCAATACATTTGGTAAAAGTTTGCAAAAATATAGCAAAAATAACACAAATAAAAAAAAAAGGAAATTTGGCAACAAATCTTTCATCAAAAATAAATTTAGAGACATCGCCCCCGGAATGATATGACGTGAGGCTGGGAGTGGGACGCCATAAAAGATTTGGTGCAGAATTTAAATTGCCAGCCTTAAGACCGTAATGTTTTCTTGCCTTTAAATGTGACTGTTCTCTCTGAGGGACTCACTCACACTGGGACATAAATAAGCAAAGGGTTTGAAGCAGAGGGAAGGCGGTGAAGTAATAATAAACTTTTTAAATTTCTAAACTCAGTCACTTTCTCCTAACTCAGCAGTGACTGAGTGATTTCAGAGCGCAGCTTCACTGGTGCATGTCAAAACACTGGGTGAAAAAAAAAAGAAATGCACCGACTCAGCGTCTAGTCTGCCAAAATAAAGCAGAAAAACAGAGGAAATCAGCATATTAACCTGACTAACTTCAGCCGTTTGACTGGGAATGAATGCAAAGAGCTGTTTTTCAAAGGGGAGACAAACAAAAACCCAAACAAACACGTATTAGTTGATTTCTGTGGCAGTTTTAGACCAACGCTAAAGCTGTTAAAAGCCATTAGTGGAGCTGACTGAGTGGTACTGTTCAGCTGGAACTACATTTTTAACTAGTGTTAAACCAAAAAAAATTAAATTGGCTTCTCCGGGCTCGTTAAACTTAGGAGGATTTTCTCACTAAGTTCTTGGCTGGCTGCTGTTGGAAGTAAAACATTTACACGTCACTTGTTTTAGGGTCTGACTTAAAGAAACTTCATTCTTGTCCATAATTTACAGATTAAATAATTGATTTTTCCTCCCAGTGAGTTACTGCAGTCCATTAATGTGCAGCTCCTGTCTTTAGCTAACATTCCGCAGCATGAGACCCAGATGAGTCCTGGCTACTGGGCTCAGAGCGCTCGTGTTTGCAGTTGGTATCTTTCTGTGATTAAGGAAAGAATTAGGTTGAACTTCACCATTTTGTGAAGAATTGCTCATATTCAGACCGGCTCCCCTGGAAGAAAAGACATATGCTGGAGAACAATTTGTCAGCGCCGAGCGCTCTCGTTATTCTGGAACAAATGACTGGACTGGGAGCGCAGCGTGCTCCTGCTGTGACAGACAGGAGTTACAGAGTCATTAAGGGAAATCATTACGACCACTGCTCTGTCTGTTTGTGGCCATTTCTGATTGGTGACATGTCAGTTGAGCCGAGTGATTGGCTGATCCATTATAAGTTTGTGAAGTCCAACGGGAGCGCAGCGTTTACAGGATGTATTTGTTGACACAGGTACAGAGAAGTGAGATTTCTCTGACTCTGGACTCAGAGTCTGTCCCACTGTAATCAGCCTGTTGTTACCCTGCCGTAGGCCAAGAACTCCAGCAACACTTCAAACCTTGATCATTCTTTATGCTAATGTTCATTCTAGAAATGCATGGAAACATATAATAAAATAACAATAATAATAATAATAATAACCTTCAGCCAGCAGGTCAGTTTACAGACCAGGAGCTTCATTCATAGCAAAAATGTCAACGCATTTCACCCAAACATGTCTTGAAACTCAACCTCTGTCAGGAGAGGAAAAAGTTTGAAATCAATAAAAACGATGGAGAGGAGCTCCCCGGTGCACCATCACTGTGAAAATGTTTGCACCACTTAGTGGTAAGTGAATGGTCATTGTATGTAATTAAAGGGAGGTGAAGGACGGTCAACATCTCCATCGTGTTGTTCTAGAAACATCCATTCGTTGGGCCGTGTGGAGACTTTTTCTCTGCCTTTATTTATTTTAGTACAGTGTGACCGCCACTGCCATTTGGATGCAACACGTATTATTGATTCCTGAGGGGAAACTTGATTTGTGGACATAAACTGCGTGACATTTCAGCCTCTCTGCGGCTCATCTGTCCTCTCCCTGCCCAGCCTCCGGTTCATTTTCAGCCTCAACAGAAACTTTTACAAAAACTCAATTGCCTGCATTTAACAGAGCTGTGGGTTAAAAAAAAAAAAAAAAAAAGATCGAAAAGTCAGGAGGAACAACACGGGCCTCCCAACTCAATAATGAATGCATGTTTTTGGGATTGGGTGTTTCATCATGTGGATGCAATCTGTCCTCATTCACGACTGTTTACTCACTCTGGGTGAAGCGGGGCGGGTTGTCGTTGACGTCAGTCAGGCTGATGTTTACCACCGTGGTGCCCGTGAGCCCCCCCCTCTGACCGGCCATGTCTTTGGCCTCGATCACCACCTGGTAGTGCTCTCTCTGCTCACGGTCCATGTCCCCAGGACCCAGTGCTGTACGGATCACACCTGCAACAGGACAAGGCATTGATTATTTTACACCGTTTGTTTCTGCTTTCATTTCAGCCGTTGTTGAGCTGTTGCATCATTCTGAGCATCTCAGGACTTCCTCACTGACACTTCTTACTGTTTCAATCAAGGCGACACTGGCAGAGTGAAATGAACTGACTCCTGTCTTTATTCCAAATCTTTTTTTTTTCTGTGTCAGTCGTAACAGGAATGTCACAGACACATTGAAAACGTCTTCTAACCCTCGATGCTGTAATCGATCATCTCTAATACGTGTCGTCCCAAGAGAAGAAGACAAGTGTTCATTTATCACTTAATCTACATAGTCTTTAATATATCATTTATGTTAATTAACAATTATAGTTTTTTTTTGGAATTTATTTTCAGTTTAAATAATGTCTTTGTGTCAGGGAAGAATATTATACGTTACTTTTGATGGAATGAGTTTTTAGACCCTGGAGTTTTCCTGTATTGTCAGTGTATACCTATAAGTACTATTGGCGAGTACTGTTATGTAACTGGAGGGGACACAGAAAAATAATCACTTATTGGCACTGCAGTAAAAAAGAGGAACCGTTGAGTCCTTTTTGCTCATCTTCACTTTCCTCTTTCTATCACAGATCACAATTTATCGCTGCTGTATAATCCACACACAGCAGTGATCTGACCACGGCCCTGACTCCTCTGTTTGTTAGAAACAAGCAGATAAGCAGAGACAGAGAGACAGGGAGAGGAGGAGAGAGAGATTAGTGTGCTGATTATCTAAATGGAAGGCTGACATTTTCTAAAAAAGAAAAAAAAAACACACAGATCTTTGGGGAACCGAGCTGAGCGACAACAAAACCCACAGTTTTTTTTTGTCCCTGAATCTTCTTCCAGTGAAATGTAAATAAATGCAGGGTGAAGGTGCGCTGTGTATTTACTTTTCATGACAACTTTTAGTTCCTCCGCCTTTGTACGCATCAGAATGGGAACAAAGATGAGCAGCCTCCTTTCACTACCTGAGCCTCAGCGTTCACCAAACGAAACGGTGCTGCTTCTACTGACGGGGTCGGAAAAGGATTTGCTAGAACCAAAATGATTTCGGAGAAATGAGATTTAAAAGTGGCCAGAGAAAGAGAACAGTAGGATTTAGAGTTGGCAATAAAGCCGTGGATGGGCTGCAGTCGAGTTTCAGCATTAGATGTTCAGCTGTTCTGGTGTTTCTGTCATTTCTGTAGCTCCGTGGTTCCTGGTTGGCCACGCTGTTAGGATAACAAGAAAATCTGCTTTGGATAAACAAAGGAAAAGCTCCACTGTTCTCTTCTGGAGTTCACTAATCTGATAGAGTTTTGTCCCCGAGTCTGACCAATCAGCTGCTGGCGTCTCTGTGTTCAGTGCAGCAGTAAAGTACAGTTCAGATTAAAGTGTATTTTTATTTTACGATGTTATTATAACAGTAAACATATATCATATCAGACGAGGCTCTGCTAACATGTAGCACCAACTAGTGTGGGTCTGGGTAAAACCTGTTTAGTTCCAAAGGGCTGGAAAATTTAGGCCACATTTTTAATAACATAAAGTTCAATACTTCAATACTAATGCTAGGCTAGGCCATCAACTCTGACCTTATTTTGGATTTACCGGATACTTGAATTGATGAAATACTGCCACCTTCACAAGTAATTATTACTGCTTGATGATGATGTAAAAAGTAAAGCGTCACAAATACAAGTGCACGAAGGAGAGAGTTTTATAAATACCAGTGTTTGGGTCCACAGAGAAGTACGGGTGTCCCTGGCTGATGCTGTACACCAGTTTAGCACTGCTGCCATACATGCTGTCATCAGCATCCGTGGCGGTCACTTGGATGATGGACGTCCCTGAGGTTTAGAACACACATCCACATGATTCCTCTGAAAATAAACGTGTCAGTGTTTGGGTACACGTCGTGGCTGGGAGACGACAGGGTCTTACCGATGTCGGAGCGCTCTGGCACGGTGGCAGTGTAGACCTCTTTACTGAACGTGGGCTCATTATCATTGATGTCGTGAAGTTTGATGGTGAACTCTGTCTCCGGCTCCAGCTTTTGACCCGTGCGCTTGTCCACAACTGTGGCTCTGAGTATATAAAAAGACTTTTCCTCACGATCCAGGCGGCGGGTGGCATGCAGGTCGCCGTTATTCTGGTCGATGACGAAGATGCTGCCGGCTCCTTCACCAGACAGGACATATCTGACCACACCGTTGCCATGGTCCTGGTCTGACTGAAGCTGCAGAGACACAAACATATTAGTTTTGATAGCCTTCCACTCAGTTCCACTCAGTTCCACTCAGTTCCACTCAGTGACTCAGTTATGATCAAACAAACAAAAATCACTCATCATTGGCCACTGAGACACACTGTTGCTGTGACACTGATGTTTTATCTACTGTAACTGGACTGTGTCATTTATGAAAGTTTCAGGAATGACATTCAAAACTGTGATAATGATGTTAATGAGCCACGTTTAGGCCCCTGGCCCCCATCTTGATTTAATTCATCTCATAAATGAAATGCAAAAATAAGCTAAGATGGGAAGAAGTTCATTACAGTGAACACCGTCTTTCTGTCAAAGACAATTCATTTTTTTCAGCTCTTCAGCCACTGTCTCACAGCCACTTTATTTTATTACTGGGACTTTGTTCTAATCTGACAACGATCCATTCTTTCTTTAATTGTCTCCAACCTTCAGTTTGTGGTCATTTGTAACCTGGTAACAACTGTATATATTTTTATCTTTTTGAAGATCGAAAACTTTTTAACTGCAGGACTAATTCACTGTCAGATAGTTTCTTCAGCAATAATATTTTTGATGAAATTAGAATTGTCTGTTGTCATAAAAATGTTAGTAATGTTGACACAGATCGATGCTTTTGGTATTTCCTGAACAATAAAGGGCGAGTCCATGCTTTTTTTCCTCTCCATCATTAAGAAACAAATGACTGGTGGTCGGAGAGGACGGACAGGTCAGACTGTGACAGGTCGTCAGACAAAGGCAGTGACACAGAGGAGAGGGCAAGAGTCAGCTTCAGAATGAGAGAGAGAGAGAAAAAAAACCCCAGTGGAATCTTCTGAAGGTGAAAATGAGGAGACGGCAGCTGAAAGCCAGAGTTTGTGTTGTGCCGGGAGGTGTAAACATTTGTGGCATCTGCTGTGAGATCTGCTGCTTTAACTTTCATACCTGCAGCAACAACCTGACCTGCTGCCCTGCTGGCTCCTGTCTCTGTCTGCTTCTGTCAACCACAGAGGATCACTGTTCACCTCCCCTTCTTTCATCCTCACATAACTCCTTTAGCTGTGCTGTGATGAAGTGGGGTGTGTGTGTGTGTGTGTGTCCGTATGCATGTGTACGACTGCAGTGTCTACTACTGAAGCAGTGCAGCTAATGCACTGAACGGTGTGTACTGTGATGTACTGTACAGCTGTGACAGCAGGCTGCACCCATGGTGAACTGTCGCCGCCCTGCAGGTTCCCACATTTTAATGTTTATTATTTAGGATTACAGCTGAGGTAACAGGTATTGTTGTTTGTTGGGCCCGATTCTGAAGTTCACTAGAACTTATGTATCCAAACTTCACTATCTACTACTACAGCCACAACAGGAACACATTCATGACTCCGTTTCAGTGATTTTACCTTTTAATGAGTCGGCAGTTCATTAGAGAGAACTCTGTTAAAGAGAGAAATGAACGAGTTCTACTCTGTCCCCACAGCAACCAATAAGTCAATGACTGGGTCAGTGGACGGACGCCGGCCTTCAATTCTTAGGTTGTTTGGTTTTTTTTTTTAAATGAAGATGAAAAGGCTGTGGACGTAGTTTTCCTATGAAACCTGAATATTTATTCATTCTGTTCAGGCTGATGCTGATGACAAATGGTCTGTGCAGATGAGTAACGACAACAACAGAGACATTTTCAGTTTCATCTGGGGGCGGTCTACTGGGAAGGGGTCAAAGGCCAAATAAACCTGTCGATGTCTACTAATGTAGAAGTGTAATTTAGTCTTAGGTTGACGTTTGGGTCCCACGGTGGACCAGTGGGAACTGCCCTGGCCTTACAGCAGCACAGGGGTCAAATGTCAGGAAAACATGCAGGACTAGAGTAAATGTGTAACGCCACACTGACAGTTTGGTGTGAATGTGAGTGTGAATTGTTGTAGTCTCTGTGATGACGGTCCATGACTGCTGGGATTGGCTGCAGCCTAAATGGAGACAAAACCTCCAGAGCTGCCGTGTGTGTGCGGTCGACTTCCAGCACCAACCAAACTGTCAGGTGTCAGGAAACACAAACTACAACGTGTCACATTTTGAAAGTGCTGATGCAAACTGGGAAGTTATTTAGTCATGTCAAAGTTCCTGAGTGAGTGGAGCACAGAAGACATGATGATGATCTTGTTTCTTCTGGCCCTAAAACTCTCGCCCCACCAGGCAGGCTTATTAGGAACAGACTGGCAGGGTGCATACACACCTATAGTATTTTTAGACCTGCATGCCGAATGTGGTGTATGTCACAGATGGGCTGGGCTGCAGCTGATGAGCGCTGAGGCACAGCAAACAACTCTGTCCAGATGCTTTCTTCTCAGATAGAAATGGAAACAGTTGAAACCACTCTCCACCGACTTTAGGACAGACTGATTCCCAACCGCAATTTCTTACTTATTTGGTCTGAAAAAATATTATTTTTATGTCACAAATATCACAAAAAAGCTATGAAAACTAAAAAAAAAAAATCAGAGTGGTTGAAGAAGATCTTTGTGAGCGTCTTTCTTCAATTCCTGCCAGTATATCAGCGTCGTCTTCAACTACACAGGCAACAGAGATCTTAGTGAATTGTGAGTAAATTAAAAACTAGAAGATGATTCTATTTCATTAAATATACTTTGATAAATTTAATGATTCTATTTCATTAAATATACTTTGTCCGACACGGTGGTGTGCTCTGGGGTTTTTCTAATGAAAAATATGTGCCAGCGTTGGGAAACACTGGTTTAAGAGACCAAACTCTGAATTATTACATTCATACAAGTGGGTAGCTGTGTGATTAATCATGATTTATCACTGTGATGAATCTACAAGTTTTCTTAGATTATTTTTTAATAATGATGAGTCTGATTATCAATCAGAAAAAGAAGAAGCAGCAGAGTTCACACCAGAGCTGAGATGAAACTAAACAGCTTAAAAACAACACATTCAAACAAAGTAAGTAGATCTCAACATATGTGGGAGGTTAAAAATGTCGTGTCACAGATGTGTTTACATCGGCAGATCTGGTGTTTGCAGCGTGTCAACACGGTGTCTCACTAGGCTCTGTGTTATGAAGCTGCAGAGAAAAGCTTGACGACAGCGTTCATGTACTCAGCCTCTGTGAGATGAAACGACATGCACCGAGAAGCTCTGTCGTCGGAGCAAATTAAAGTATTGGAAACACAACTGGACAAAGATCAGGATGGAACTACAGTGGGAGCCAAAACGCTGATGAGGACGTCCTTACTAACAGGAAAATGGACAAGAAAAGAGCAAGTACAGCAACTAACACAAAGTAGCTGGGAGGCAAAAATCTGTTAAGGCCTGGCACACGCTGCACAATTTGAAATAATCCCATATAAAGGAAAAATGTGCCATTTTGTTCTCATGACTATTCCATACTGGGTGAAAAGTTTAAGACATTTACAACCAACTGTCTTTAAGGCTAGAATACAGGGCCCGTTGAGGCCAGAATAACGAAGATTTATTTCATACAGTGTGACTTGTTATGATGATCAATGGTAATTCAAAAAATTCTAGGATAAATTGCATTTTTTCTCCTCAAAGATGAAAATAAAACAAGTAAAAGTTCAACTTAATTTGAATGGAAACCAGTCTTAATTATTGAAGCTCTGTGACGAGTTCTGCTTTAGTATAAATTATTTTCTTTCTTTCCTTTTTTCCACTAATTTAACAGAAAGAACACTGGCAGAAATAAATAGAAGACACATGTAAAAGAAATGTATAGAAATAGTTTTGTTATTTTTCGAAATGATATAATTGCACAAATCAGACAAAGACGACGGACGACAACGAGAATAATTACAAAGTGAAAGGAAGCACCAGGGTTTTAGTGGATAATCTCAGCGCGTCCAAACCCCGTCATGGTTCAGGCCTTAGAACAGGATGTCTAATGCTGTTCCATCTGGTTATGAATAGATAACTGTGACGCTCATGTCCCTGGCACACGGAGACATGAAACACACACAGACTGTATGTTCCTGAAACGACATGTTGGTCATCTGAGGAAACTCAGAAGACGTTTTGGTTTACAGCCGACGCCTCACCTCGGGCTAAAGGCTAAAGCTAGCTGTCCTATTAGGCTTCAATTACTGACATCACTGACAGAACCCATCCTACACCAGTGGTTTGTACTGTACAGAGATACATCCTGCTGTCATCTGTTACTTTCTGACACCTCACTCAGAATGCCACCCAGCTGCCGGCGTCCGTTTCCTGCCGTCTCCCGCCTTAATATCACCGCGCCAGTCTGTTTATCTCCATTGTGAGCTGTGGCCTGGTCTGAATAACAACACTTTGAAAAAAGATCGGTGAAGGGCGGCGACGCATCAGCGCTATCGTTACACGGAATCGTCATCGAAATAGAACAACACGCTGTGGCACTTCCTCAACCGTCAGCGAGGACCAGATTAACTGAGGATCTGAAGTTGTTGTGACAAGAGCTGATGTAAAAAAAAAAAAAAAAAAAAAAGGACATGATCTATACCTGTGTGAGAAAGAAATATTTACAGCAGTGTTGGCTGTCTGTTTACATTCACATTACGCTCACTTTCATGCATTTAGCAGACGCTTTCATCCCGAGTCAGACTTACAAGAGGAGAATTAACAATCGAGCTACAAAGAGGAGTTTGTAGTTCCTCTTTTGTCTTCAAAGGACACTGCTGTTCAGTAGAGTGGGACTTCTGAACCAGGGTGGAGATCAGTACAGAGGGAGGAGGGAAGTACAGGAACGTGTTAGGGCGGGAGGAGCTCTCTGAAGAGCTGGATCTTCAAGAACTTTTTGGAACTAAGCAGTTCAAATAACCTGGATTGTCTGGTACAAGGTGTTGGGAACGCACGACGACGCTCCCCCAAGTGGTCGTGGGGTGACATAAGTTTTTATCAGGGTGCTGGAGTAGATTGGAGCATGAGCTACAGGACAGCCGGTGTAGCTCAGTGGACAGAGGGTGAATGACAGTATAATTTCATATAATAAAGTCTGATTTTAAATTCTAAAACTTTCCAGTGACGAGTCTCTCAGACGTCTCCAACAGTCTTGACAAGCCTTAATATTACATCTTTGTCAAGAGTTGAGCGGCGTCATGTTTCATTTGATCTGGTATCTCAGACCTAAAAAATGAACAATTTAGAAATCAGAACAAACATCAATTTTTAAATCAAACTTGAAGCTTCAAGGAAGCGTTTTTGAAGCCTCGCAAAACACTTTGATCTAGCTTCATCTGTCTGTCTTTAATCTTCCTAAAATGAACATTTTCAAAAGAACCGGATTTTCCTGGAGTCTCTTGTACAAAGCACTGATGCAGGTGTTCAAGACTGGGACAGAACTCTCCGACAGTAACATGACTACTTCGATTAGTCTGGGTATAAACGTCCAGATAATGTCTGCGACCCAGATGTTGTCTTTTCTAAATCTTTCTTGTTGTTGAGAAGGGCCTTTTTTTCCCCTCTACATTTTCTTCAGAAAATAAAAAGGGGAGGTTTGAGAGGTTAGTCATCGTAGACACCTGCCTAACACTTTTCAGTTGTGTTCACAGAACAGCCCTGATTTCCAGCAGAGAAAACAGACACAACGGACCAATGGTTATCTGCCTATTTTCCACTGCTAGTCAGCAGAGAGGCAGCAGTTACAAAAACTAATGTTCAGCACTAAAAATTCATTGGTTTGAGCTACATTATGCAAATAGCAGAATGCTGCAGTAAACAGAATTAAAATTGCTCTTGGGCTGGAGAGTAATGGTTTTAATAAAACTGAAGTCAGTGCTCAGAGTGGACATGCTGTCGGGCTGGACGGTGAGTGACGCCACTCACTGAAGACACTGAAGACACTGAAGA
>NC_024326.1:11004211-11026542 GCF_000523025.1 Cynoglossus semilaevis
CTCATCTCCACTTCTACAACTTTTTCAAAGACAACACACCCCCCCTCTGCCCCCCCGCCCCAGGTTGTCTCTGGCTCAGCACTGATAACCCTCCACGTTCCCACTCAGCCACAAACACACACACACACACACACACATGCAGCCAACGACGTTCACAGCGAGGAGGGATGGGTCACACTTTATCTGCCTGATTCTGGTGCATGAAGAGAAGGGAATGTGGCACCGAGTCAAACACAGATAATGTCGGGTGTCTTTGCAACGCTGTGATTGGTTGCAGAAACATTTAGAGCAGCTGTTCTCGTCACTGAGACGCTGCCAAAGAGACGGAGACAATAAAATTAACATAAAACACAGACACGCTTCCAGAACATCTCCACTCACTCTACTGCTGCCATTGAATCAAGAGTTTGACTGAGGGAGGTGTTATATCCCAACAGACCACCAGGGGGACTGTTCAATAATGCAGACCACTCCCTGGTGTAGGTCACTGTAGGTTTTTTAGATGCAGAAATATGAAAATGACTTTAGTCTAGTGATTTTATTTCGATTTAGTCGACTGAAACACTGAACTGTACAGATTAACACTTCCTACACTACCAAACGTAGATTACCGTTCTAATCCCTCTGTTTCTGGACGAGTGTATAGAATAAACCTCATGTCAACAAAACACAAGTCAAATTAATTTTCTGGATTCAAGTCTGTACAGTAGCTGAGGATAAAACTGATTTGGCTCTGGCTAGTTAAAAATAAATCATACACTCACTCTCAGCCGTGTATTAATCCTTCCATCTACAGTGTTCACACGTCTATCAGTATCATCACCTCCATCACCTCCTCCTCCTCCTCCTCTTCCTCCTCCTCCTCCACACATCCAGGGGTCACAGGTTAAACTCAATGCTGATGACATTTTCCCACATTTTTATGCCTTTGTGCAGATTTCAATACATATCCTGTATTCTCCATCAGACGATTGTGCACTTCAACCCCCCCCCCCCCCCCCCCCACACACACACACACACACGAGAGCTTGTCACCCCGTAAAGGTTGTTCTGCTGAAATATTAACAATATCTCAGATAATTGCCGTTCTACCACTGATCAAAGTGAGCAGCCCGTGCAGCCTCGCTCTGGAATATTCCATTTACCGTTCATTGACCCCAGCGTCAGAAACCATCAGTGTTTCCAGGCTCACAGTGATGAATCCATCAAACCTCAGACAACACAGCTCACAGTTTCTAACATTTCTGTTCAGATTCAGAAACGCTGCCGCTGCCGTCTCCTGTAGTGGAACTGTAATATTTCTCTTTCGGTTCTCTTCATACGTCTGATCCTCCGTCTTCCTGCTGCACCCTCACCCCCTCACCTCCTCACCTCCTCACCCCCTCACCCCCCCACCTCCTCACCTCATCTCCTCACCTCATCACCTCACCTTCTGGAGTCATGTTTTCTTGAGAGCGTCCCCACTGTCTCAGGTTTTCATCAAGCAACACTATAAATATTTCCCGTTGGTTTTATTAGTAAAACCAACGTTCGTCCCTTTCCTAATGTATTCCTTTTTTCTTTTGATTCCCTCCCCCTCTCTCCCCCCTCTCTTACCGCCCTTACTTCCTCCATTCCTGACTTCCTCTTTCCTTTTGATCATTGCTGTCTTTTTCTCTGCAGCTCTGTTGGGTCTGAATTGATCTGTCAGTGTGCAGGGCAGTAACACCTCCATACTTCTCCCCAACATGAGCGGCTAAGCCGCCAGGACTTTTCTCTGCAGCGCACTTCCACAGCAGAAGAAATCTTTTCTTTCTTTTTTTCCCAGAGAGTAAAGTGGTTTCCAGATTACTCTCTCTGCTGCTGTACGGCGTGTCATGGATTTTTTTGGAATTTTTATTGAGTAAATTTGCCAAATCATGACAAAAAGCAAAACCATTAAGTGCTGTAGTTTTAAACAGTTGAATAATAATGAATAATATAAGGATGTTACCTCTAGGGGGCGTTTGTGGCACAACATTCTAGCAGCAGTTTTATTATCAGCCACATCATTTTTAGTGAATCCTAAAACCTGCAAAATATTTTAAAGAGTTTATTGCAGCATTTAATTAAGTTATTTAATTTCTTTATTTCCAATTTCACCGATATAACTATTAAAATGCCATTTATAAATATTTCTAATGTAAAAATGTATCATTAATTGTTAAAAAGTCTGAGAAGTGGTTTGTTTTGTGACAGATTTAATTATAATTTCTGTTTCTACAGTGAAACGTTAAACTTCACCATGAACCAGTGTTTCTTTGAGCTCTTGCCCTGCAGCAAAAAAGCAGTCTTTCTGTATGGAGTGTGTGTGTGAGTTTTCACCTCAGACTCTTAACTCTACTCTCACAGGTGAGAGTGTGATTTGTCTCTGTATCTGACTCTGCCGTGGTCTGGCCACAGGTCCAGGACTGCTGGGATCCTGTCCAGCCCCCGCCCCTCTGCGACCGCGAACAAGGTTAAGCAGTGAGAGATGAATAAATGAATACATTTCTGCTGCTTCCTCTCGACCCAGGCATTCAGGACGTCAAATTTGGTCCGTTTTTCCCCCCACAGTTGGATGTAACGTGGTCTGAAGTCAGACAGTGAGCGTTACTGTTGTTTACACTGTTTTTCTGACTGACATTACAACCCTCCTCCTTTGGACTCATAAACATCAGGAAGTGGAACGTTGGCTCTAACAGTCAAGACGCTATTGTTTTGGCTAAATATGCAACACGCTTCACTGCAACCACAGCTTCTGAAGGCCAAACTAACAGTTAGCTAACACGTCGCGCTACATCTGTCCGCGCCGTTTACCCTCTCAGTTGTTAGCTGGGTGTTCTACGCCCGGCGGAGTCTTTGCAGTCATGGCGACACACCAGCCCATTTGCTTCACTTGGTTCTTTGCTCACCTCAATCTCCAAACTGGAAAACTCCAGTTTATTTTAAAGCAAACTTTGTCTCTGCGCCGTCAGACGGCACAGGCGGCAGACTTCACACAGAGAAGCACAACACCTCCCGGCATCTGGCGACTGATCAAACAGCAGAGCAGCAACAGTCACAACAATGTTCAAACTTCACTAACAGGCCCAGAGTTTACCCCAGATACTCAGCACAACTCCCTGGAGCAGGAAGAGTAAATAAATATCCCAAAAAGGAGTGACGGACATATCTGACCTTGTTAAAAATCACCTTAACCTCGTACATCGTCGACCGTGACGTTCAGGTGAGCAGCGGAGGAACCAGAGACGGTGAAAACTCTAATGTGATCAGCACGATGTGTCTTTAATCAGTGATGGCCTGTGTAAAGTGTATGCAAAAAGTACTTTTTGGGAGGAAATAGTGTTGAATATTGTTCTGTGTGGGAATAAATGATAAATCAGAGCAACCACAGGGTTAGGTCTGTGAGAACGGCCGAGGCAGAGCGACCTCCTGCCCTGAATAATGGCTGCTCAATTTCTCAGATTTCTCCTCTCATTTATTGTAGCCGTTTTGGTCAGTGTGAAGAATGTGTGTGTGTGTGTGTGTGTGTGTGTGTGTAGAGATGCTGAGGCTGCATTAAATTATACACTTTAAGAGACTTTACCCCTAATTCGCTAACTTAATAATACATTAACGGAAGGTATTTCACCTCAAACTTCCTGCTGCCTGCCCACGGCATCTTAATCTTTAATTAGTAAAATGATTGGGGATGATTATGTCAACGTTGCATTCTCAGCACACAAGAAGTAAAATGCAAGAAAAGGGCAGCGGGAACATTGTACGGCCAACTCCTCGGCTTTGATAAAAGATTTCACTTTGAGTTTTCTCTAAACTGTGGACGCAGCAGAACAGGGAATCCCTGAAATAAGGGGGAAACGAGCTAATCAAAAGCTGACATTAAATAATTGAAAGTGTTGGGACTTTTGTCAACCCTGTTGGGATACAGAAGGACGTTTCTTTTGGTATTCATTCTGCTCCGTTTGTGTTTTTGCCCTTCCTGCTGTGAACTTCCTGTCCCCCTCCCCGCCTCCTTGATGCAGACAGAACATTAATAAACAAACACGAACATGCAGTAGTTTGGAAGAGCAAAGTAACGCAGAGTTAGACCTGAAGTTAGCAGCTACACACGTTCATGTCTGGGAACTTTTTTGGGGTGGTGGGAGTCAGACTTGAGGGCATAACGGCTTCTTCTCAGTTGGTAACAAAGTGCTACATTGTGTTCCCTGCACACTGACGTACAATGGAGCCGACACTGTGATTAATGGCCATTGGTTGCAGCAGGACTCCAGTCATGTGGAGCCGTTTCATGAAACGATGAAGTTAATTGTCAATAATGTTCACTCCAGTCCAAGACGTTTCCACGAGGCAGGAATCAGACAGCCATTACTTTAACAGTTGCTGTAAATACTGCTAAATTGGCTGAGTCACGGTGACACCTGAGTCGAGGGTCAGAAGACTTTATATGAACATCAGTGTAATTCTGCACAGTGAAGGGCATGAAGCAGACGTCGAAAAACATTTGAAAACCCACGGTAAATAGCACTTAATGGGATTGTTTTGGTTGAAGAAAAAACATGAATAGTTGTACTGTTCAATACATCTGTTAGTAATTATCATTAATGTCGAGTATAATAACGGTAATAAAATGTTGATTCCAATATGTCTGAAAGCTGTTTTTTTTTTTTACTTCACTCTGCTGGTGAGGAACAGACGAAGTGGAAGAAGCAGAAGGCTCGTGCGTTGGCAGCTCCTGTTCACGGCCAACTGAAGGGTCCAGATTTAAACATATTATAATCAAACTCTACACACTTCATTTGCTTCATGTGTTTTTCACCGTGCTCTTCCACCATTAACTGACAAACCCCGTGTGTAAAAGACTAATGACCAGTTCCATTTGCATTACCTGTTCTGGAGTGTTTTGCATCTGTCATTTTCTACTGGGTGGTAAACAGCCGGCGTTCAAGTGCCGCACTGAAATGGGGGGTAAATACTGTGGCAAAAACATATGAATGTGTTTATAAATGGAAGCTAAAACACGACAGTTTTTGGCTTGCATCAGAGCGGCCTGTCTGAGCCCAGGGGCAGTTACTGTGTCTCTGACTGACACTTGTCAAATGGACTGTGGGGGCAGCAGACTCACTGGCTTCTGTGAAGGTTTGAAAACACAGAAATGACTAAAATCCACCGAGTCCATGAAGTAGAACTCTGAGAGTGATGGTTTTCTTGACTCCATCATTTGGATTAGTCACAAATAAAAACAGGAGCCATTTTTCTTTCTGTTGTGGACAATGTATAGAAAACATTAAAAAAATATTAATCTGTCGCAATAAATCATGATTTATTTTTCATAACAATAAATGGTGATTAATGGTGATTAATGGTGATTAATCCGCGGCTAAAGCGGCTTTGTTTCCATGAACTACTGCTACAGTAATACATTAGAGTCACACGTCATCTGCAGCACGTGTGATCTCCCTGTGTAAGATCAACCACACTAATAAAATCAGAGGATTATTAGACACCGAGCTCCAACCTCCACAGTGGAAGCGGTGGCCCGAGCTCTTACCTTGCCAATGTACTGGTAGTCACTGCCTGTGTACTCCTCCTGCAGGAAAAACTGGTTCCACATCCATCCCCGTTTGACTCTTCGAAGCAGTTTCTTTCCTCTGATGGCTGCCCCACTTCCTCTCCCGTCCACCGCCTCTGTTCTCCATGAAATCAAAGACAGGCCTTCCAGGGACAGGCAGAGACAAAGCCAAGTGATGCACAATAAGAGAGTCCTCATTTTCCTGGGGCGCAGGCGTTGGATGTACAGGTCGCCGATGCTCTTATCTGTCCAGCTGGATGACCACGGACTGGCAGACAGATCCACCGGTCATAGTCTTCAGGGTCTGTAAACACAGGAGGCAGAGGAGCACGGATCAGGACTGGGCACTTGATGCATTTCTTTCCCTGAACACAATTGCTTCATGTGGGAGTGCAGATTTGGAAATATGCAAATCAACTTGTGGTGAATAGAAAAACACAAGAGAGGGAAAAAAACAGGGTTTAAAATGTTAAACCGTTCTTCTTTATGAGTCTCATGTAGATCTTGAACTAGCTGTTCAGACTGGATTTGATTGGCCGAGCTGCTGCAATAACTGCTCTAACACCAGCATTAGTGGCTGCGGAACAACAGACAATCTTTTCCAACAGTTCATCGTGCTTTGACCGGGTTCTTTAAGAACGTCACATCCTGAACTTCCAGCTGTTTTCACTGTTCTCTCACTAAAGCCAAAAAACAAAAACTAGAAGCTTAATGAGCTCAATGATTTAATTATGGTGACAATGAGGTGAAAAAAAGCTCGGAGCAGTTCTACATGAACACATTCTTGAGGTTAGAGCTGCTTGTAAAATCAAAGGAGTCAAAGATTACTGTTGTAAAATGTCCAAAATGCAGCGCTGAGTCAATTACCAAAAAACTTTATGGTCAAACTCTCAGCCAAAAATTCTGTCGTCTCAATAGGACGACATAATAAAAGCCCGCCTCCACAGTTTATAACTTTGTATTCAACCATTCTGCCCTCAATTCACATTTCTGTCCTTTTAAAAGGAGCTCCTTAAGAATCCAGAGTTTAAATGATGGACAGAAATAAAAGACACAAAAGATGTGTTTCCTTTTCACACACTCGCTGCTGCTGATCCCTCCAGCTCTGCTGATGATCCTTCATACAATGGAAAAAATTAAAATCACAACAACCAAACGTAGTCGACAGTTCACCAGACTCTGCTTAAAAAAACTGACAGAAGACGAGAAGGTTTTCAAACTCCAAGGTCTTTCCATGGAAATATGAAACACAACTGCATCCAGCTGTGAAGTACGACAAAACTTTTCCCTAAAAATCAAATAGACTTCTTCCTTATCGTCTTTGAGCAGTGGATCAATAAAAAAACAAACAAAAAAACCCTGTCATACAACAACAATAAAAACCCTGAGGAAAAAAAGGAGTAAAAACATGTAGAAAACATCTTCCCTCCTAGACTCCTGCAGGGACGACACCACAACAACCTGGTCCTTTTGATCAACGTCACATTTAAAGGGTTAAAAAATGCCTTGAATGTGGAGTAAAGAGTGAAGACACGCTTCTGTTCTGTTTTCCATGTCGATCAAAGGAAGGCAGAGTGAAGAGGAACAAAATAAGCGACTAATCACATAAGTGAGCTTGTTGTTCCATCGGCCCTGCACAGATCGATTTCAGAGTTAATCTAACAGATCTGTTCACTTTCAGCACTTTGCTGCAGCCCTCGCGTCCAGCGGTGGTTTTTACCCAGCAGTCAACAGCACACCACACTGAAGAGTCCTGTATTCAATCAAGGCAACACCTGAAACCAACAACAATGGGCCTTTTCATCGCCGACATCACTCAACAGCACTTCAAACAGTGCGTACTTAAACGGGTTAGTGCGGCTGTTTAGGCAGTGGACTAATGAGACACAGAGGACGCTGCTCATTCCTGGCTCCTGTCCTTCCTTGTCTCCAGTTGCATTAGGCCCATTACGTCCTGCTTTATGGGAAGGCTTTAATTGAATCACATGAAAAACACGCGAGAGTAATTGATTCTGGTAGAAGGCGTTAACACTGTCTTTATTGCCCCCCCACCCCGCCCACCCTCTCTCTGTCTATTATAATGCAGTGAGAGGCGAATCTTTTTTTTATTCCTAATGTTTCCATTTTTCATACTAGGAATGTGTTTGAGCCACAGCACAAATTTTCAGAAGAATATTTAATTTTTGTGCTGTTTACGAAAAAAAGTAAAATAACTAGAGTAAATAAATAAAAGTTTTCAGACCAATTAAGAGAGATTGTATTATTACTTCCCACAGCCCACCTGAACATGTCTTGCGGCCCACCAGTGTGCCACGACACAGTGGTTGAGAATCAGTGGTTTTGACTGACCGGCTCTGGAGCCACATGTCTCTAACACAGCGTCTCTGTCCGTGTTCTTGTTCCTCTGTGGATTTAAACTCGCAGCCTTCTGGTTTAACAATGGGAAATTCTCACCACAAGATTATTAAAATAAAGTTGTCTTCTAATCCTTCAGCGGTCTGGAAGTCAGTGGCAGCACATCAAACAGAACCGTGGGAGACGGATGCCAGGAAACAGCCAGTCTCCAACTTGGTTCCTCACACAAACTGCCAACCTGACGGCACACAGATCCGCCTGACACCACGACGACGTGCGCTGTGTGCAGTGAGGAGCAGCTACGACCCACATCTGAACACGGACGGTCCTGCAGCCCTGGTCACCGGCCAACAGCCAAAATGTGCACGACTATGATTAGTGCGTACTGAGCTGGACACTTTCCAAATAATATCTGGATTTGCTGTGGAGCGTGTTGACAGAGTGTCGCTGTACAAATATCTATGGAACGACTTGGCAGTTGTTTAAATCTATCAGGAGTTGATCCTCGGCGTTCACACGGATTAACGCCACAAACGCAGCCGCCGCGGTGACTGGATGTAAACACAGCACGTGGATAAAACTGAGATTACAGAAGGAACGGCTTCTGGCTCAGGGAACTGTGTCAGCCCAGAACCTTTAACCCAGTGCTGTCATCCATGTCTGATTAGGTTAATAAATCAGATGCTGAGGGCGGGTTGTTACTGGTGGATCAAATTAAAACGGATTCTTCTAAATACTGATGGAATTCCTGGTTTCCTCTACTTTGTCGTGTTTAAACGCACTGACAAAAGAAAAACATATCATTTATCAACAGATTACAGCCGCAGGGTTGTGAGTTTGATTCCAGGTTTGGTACTGTGGGTTATAAACCAACCCCAGGTTGACGGCAAAAACCTTTTGTGTAAAGATCTTTGACCATCTGGACGAGAAACTCGTCAACAATCACACGTTCAGTCAAATGCTGTGCACAGAGTCATCCAGACAGGGCAGAAAAACAAGTTAAATAAAACCCCGGTCGGGGTGAGGAGCGGGGGGGGGTGCCAGACAAAGTGTGTCACACAACACAAATACAGTCCTCGTGACTTCCACTGCAGCCCAGAAAAACAGGCTCCTCAGTCTGTTCAATTCCACCGTCACCTGAGCAGCAGTCGTCCAACGGACGTCCACACGTCCACACGTCCACACGTCACACGCTGCCGGCACGATGCAACCAAAGCGAAACAGGCCCTGCCTTTGGCGTAGGAACGAGTCACTTTAGGACAGCGGCCGCAGCCAATGAGAGGCCTCCTCTCCTGATCTCCTCTCCATCATCTTCACAAAATGTGATAAATGTTCACAACCTTCAGGTGACGATGGCGGTGCTTTTCCCTCTCTGCTCTCCCTCCCTTTTCCTTCCACCGTTGCAGTGCGGTGCTGTGTGTGTGTGTGTGTGGGGGGGGGGGGGGGGGGGTGCCAGACAAAGTGTGTCACACAACACAAATACAGTCCTCGTGACTTCCACTGCAGCCCAGAAAAACAGGCTCCTCAGTCTGTTCAATTCCACCGTCCCCTGAGCAGCAGTCGCCCAACGGACGTCCACCCGTCCACACGTCCACACGTCCACACGTCCACACGTCCACACGTCCACACGTCCACACGTCACACGCTGCCGACGTCACACGCTGCCGGGACGATGCAACCAAAGCTGAACAGGCTCTGACTCTGTCGTACGTACGAGTCACTTTAGGACAGCGGCCGCAGCCAATGAGAGGCCTCCTCTCCTGATCTCCTCTCCATCATCTTCACAAAATGTGATAAATGTTCACAACCTTCAGGTGACGATGGCGGTGCTTTTCCCTCTCTGCTCTCCCTCCCCTTTCCTTCCACCGTTGCAGTGCGGTGCTGAGTGTGTGTGTGTGTGTGTGTGTGTGTGTGTGTGTGCGCAGACAGCCACTGAGACCTCTGACAACTCCCACAGGACCAATTAGAGGTGAAAAAAGGGAGAATTTCAGCCACAGAGCAGACTTGTGCATATGTGTGATTGTGTGTGCGTGTTTGTTTCAGAGGAAGTGTGTGTGTGTGTGCACACACACACGTGTGACAAGTACAAACCAAGCCACCTATTTCCATCAGGATAGGCCAGCCAACAACGTCAACACTGGTCGTCCAGCTCCAACTCTCTCACTGTCCCTCAACGTCTCTCTCTCTCCCCCCCCCCCCCACCCCCACACCCACGTACATGGAGAGGCTCACACACACCCCCAGCCGTCAGATAGCCGGTCACTGGTGGTTAGCGATGTGAAATCTCATTATGAAGAAACCACCAACTGCAGCTTCAGACACCTGACAACAAGCTTTTCAAGAAAGAACTTTTTCAGCAACTTTTTCTGATCTACATGACATTGCCATGAATCATTCTCTTTTGAGGCCGCCACGCTGTGGGAGCACGGAGACACGCTGTCAATTAGCCACCCTGTCATTCAGGTGCTGGGCGTCAGGGGCAGGTAGGACTTCCCAAGCCACTTAGCGGTGAGTCTGTCAGTCAGCCAGTGGCTGACATTGTACCGTGTTGACTGTGAGGGTGACATACTTAGACACTAAGCCAGTTTTTGGCTGAGTCTGCGTAAACATACATTATGACAAGGATACATATGGTAATAAGAAGCTCAGATAACTCACTGGAAGGAGTCGGCTTGTCTCCTACTGCCGCCGCCCGCTCCGTTTGACATTTAATACTGACTTTTAATACAGCGGCACCTTTTACAGATGGTCCGGTCTCTGCCGTGGACGGCTCCTCATAATACCTGGACATGACGTGGTAATAACAAAGAAGCTAAATCTGTTGTCTTAAAAACTGACTGGAGAGGAGGCTTCATTACACAGGTGTGAATTATGTTGACTCTGAATTTCCACTGAAGTGACGTGGGGCTCAGTGAGGAAGAGCAGGAGACTGGGGTGGGAGGGGGGCAACATGTAGGGACCAATCTGTGCTGATTTCACCAGGGGAAAAACAAATAAGTCCAAGAGCCAATCAGAGCTGTTTGTTGGCTAGAAGGCGGGACATCTTCCCAGAAATCCAATCATTGTGAAGGCGTGTCTGGTGGAAAAAACAGCATGAACCCAGGAGTCGGAAAACACCGATCACTGTAACCAGTGTCCAAACAACTGTCAAAAAAGAACACGTCAAATCTGAAGCGTTGTCTCCAGACATGATCCTGGGAGTCCAGTGAGGAGAATCTACTAAACCTCATGTCAACATTTTAATATTCTATGTTTATTTCTACCTTAATTCAAAAAATAAAACATTGCTAAATCAAATTTGAATGTATACGACGGCCTCTGCACTCTTTCATTTTCAGCAGTGTGAGGTGAAACATTACCTCTGGCCCATTAAAGCTCTGCTGTCATAGAGAAGGTTCAGGTCATCTTTTAAATTGAGATAACGATACACTTTTGGACAATCTGTCCTCAAAAACATTTATGGTATTTTGTAATTTTTTTTTTTTTTTTTTACTGCAGTCAACTGGGAAATACACAGAGCCTCAGCAGCCCAGGGGCAAAACAAGCCTGTTACCTACTGCTGTTGGGGTAAATGACGGGTTCAGCCACAATTTGTGGAAGTGAGACAATCAGGTAGACAGCCTTAACAAAAACACCCCGTTTATACAGAGGAAGCAGTAGTATCATATATCTACACGTCTGATCAACCACTGAGTTAGTTTAAGAGTTAGTTTGACCTTTTGACTCATTAACTCATCATCATTATTTCATAATTAACCAGTATCAATCAGCCATAGTTCTATTCTCACTAATGCTGGAAAATAAATCGTCTCCAAATAAAAATGTCCATGGAAACAGTTGAATACTGGACGCAGAGGGACAACTGTAGGATTCCTGTCTGCCATGCAGTAGTCCGTGACTCCATCCCTAACGGGGAGTGTTGTGTCAGAGATGGCAACCTCTAATGAAGGTCGAAAGACAAAAAAATGTCCATTAACTGCATGATTAACCATCCCAACAATAATTTAAACACCTCTGTGCAGTACCTGTACCAACCACCAGGTTGAAGACCTCTGTTGCCAAGAAAATAAATACATGTTGTGAACGTTCTTATCAAAGTCAAATCTAAAACTAAGTGACTGCTTTTTGGACTCTAAAATGTTACTAAAATTCAAATGAGTGAAACTGATGCCAGAGTTTTAAACCAGGCCATAAAAATATAGACATAAAACAAACACACTTTGACTCACCAGCTGCAAAATAAATCCACGTCTTTAAACCAACAAGTAGGTGGATTTGTTAGTCAACCTAGTCTTCCTGTGGTGAGGTCTGAGATAAACTTCCATCAAAGGTACAAAAACTGCTCCTTGATCCTTTGATTCCTTGGTTCTTGTCTTTGTTTTTTTTTTGTGTTCCATCTTGACTTTTATCTTTGTCTTTTTTTAAACGTCGATGTGAAAACTGGGTTAAAAATAAAGACTAAATCTGGCTAAGTGCGTCGGCTAATTGGTACCTTTTATCAGGAACACCATTAATAACAATGTCTCTAACTATCGTAACACACTGCGTGAGTACTGCCTCTGTGTACTCTCAGTGGGAGAACATGGAAATTACCATCATCAGGATACACTTACACGCCATAAATGTCACCAGGTAGTTTGCACACAGAAAATAGAAGTTAGACGCGTGAACTTTGAGGAAATGATGGCCAGGTGGCGCTGACATTTAGACTGTGCTGCAAAACATCAGAGTTCAGAGTTCAGAGGCAGATTGTTTTGTTTCTTCCTGTATTTAAAAGAGCGTGATGAATGTTTGCGACTTGACTCTGAGATCCATGTTTGATGTCTTATCGACGTGTCGCTTTGAAGGTCAACGTAACAACGACTCAGTTCAGAGTTTTAAACAGAAAAGGAAACAAAACTCCTCTGTGTATGTGAAGCTGCAGCAGTGATTCAATGACTGAAGGAATTCTGTTCACACTAATGTTTACTGCCATCCATTTTCACACCACCTGTCGATTTCTGCTTTTAGATTCCACTTTAAATGTTCAAATTACATCAAACTAAAGCATGAAAGGTCCAAAGTGGCTTTAATGTTACCATCTTTGGTCCAGTAGCTGCTGCATCAAAGATTTGAATTTTGTCCCACAGCCTGTTAAAAGTTAAAACCATGTACTTAACGGCGCCTCTTGTGGCAGTCTGTGTCGGTTGCAACGATTCACACGGTGAGTCAATTATATGGCCATATATTACAACACTGCAGGTATTACCTGAGTACACACCACTACAGGGTTGTCAGACCCCAGATTCTGTACAATGAAAAGTAAAGCCTGGGCTTCATTTCCGTTCTCGGGGGCAGAGGGGTCAGCTGTAAATAGACATTGACTTTGTTGTGGAGCTGGCAAAGTCAACCGTTGAAAATGCTGCAAGCTGTTGATTTAAAATTGCTCACGAACCGTTGACCTCCAGTGGAGTTGCCAGTGGGCACATTAGATCATATTAGTGCTTTATTAGAACTGTGCCGCTGCTGCCCAGACAAATTAAAAGGGAGATGGTGCACACTGTTACCTGACTTATTTATTGAAATGCCGACTGGAAATGATCGTCTCTGGTATGGATTCACAATCACTCGGTTATTAGGAGCCTGTTTTTTTTATATATATATATATTTCTGATGTGTACACATTTGTACAGTCAACACAGCGACGGGAACAGCTCATCAGCAAATACTGTGGACATGTTGGACAATGAGGCTGGTGACCTTTCCAAGGATGTAGCCTGTCTCTCAGCTAAGATAATTCGCCTTTTCCCAGCAAGCCTTGCAGGGTACAGCCTATAAAGAAAGACACAGAGCCAGTGTCATGACTTCAGCTGTGTGTCACTGTGTCACACGACGACGCCATGTGTGCCGGCTGCAGAACTTCCCAAAAACACTGACAAAGTTCTTAGCGTAGCATCAAACCTCATGGTCGGACGTTGGAAGTAAAAGTTTTAAAACACTCATAATCCAGCCAGTGTGTCCTGAACCTCTGCAGCATCAGCCCATTAGCTTTCACTGTGTTCAGGTTGACAACTCATCACGCAGCCAGACAGGCTTTAGCTTCCTTTTGTTACAAGGCAAGAATCAATACCAACACATCAGTGCCAACGCTGCACAGAGACAGAGCCGTGAGTGTGTCCACAGTAGACTGTTTACATGGACATCGATAAGTGGAATATGAGGAAGATCTGCACTTGTTTCCTCCTTTGTTAAAACATTTATTCAGAGGCGAGGCTTGTAGTAAATGCTGCTTTTATACAGTATATGCTGCAGTTTACACTGTTCCTACACCAGTGTCCTGACAGAGATAGCTGCACAAACAGAGTGTGTACTTGTGTGTGTGTGTGTGTGCTTGTCTGACCAGGGACCTCACCACAGGGTCAGCCTACATTAGGACATTAATCACAGGCTTCAGCAGACGTAGCCAGACTCTTCTACCCATTATTACAGCCAGACTTTTGTAGCAAATCACTTTTCCTGAAATATTATATTTAATAACACAAATGAAGAGAGTCTGGTATTAGAATAAGAGTAACATTCCCTGAAACAGAATGTCCTCCTCGTTGGCCTCTTCTCGTTGTTTTATTCTTACCTTTCTCCCTCAACAGTGTTTGATCTAATGTATAACTCATTTTAACATTTGAAGGTTTTAATTTTCACTTTGTATCACATGGTTAAAAGATTTACCATGAAATACTTTGTGAAGCAGAAAATCATAGAAATCCACACTCTCTCAGTCACTTTGTCTCTTTTACTATTTCTCTGTTTATTTTTTCATTTTTATTGTTGTAAATGTCGGGGCTGCCACTGACAGTATTATTATAGTATATACAAGAGTTCAAATAAAATGGGCGTAAATGAACGGTTTAGATAAACACCAGTGGGAAGGAAAGGGAATTCTTTTCTTCTAGCTGGTCAGCAGCATTGTCACCGTAGCTGGCTGTCAGTGGTCATTACTCGAGGCCACTGTGCCACAGTCTCAGCATCACACACAGAGCCAGGGCAGGGAGGTGGGGGGGGGGTGATGGGAGGTCTAACGATGGAAACCTTTTATAGCCTGTAGACAATCACTAATCTACTAAACTAAATGTGTTCTTTGTTCCTCTTTCACACAGTTACAGGAACAATGTCGTACCAGTCGCCTCAAATCAAGGGGCACGGCTCTTATAGTGGTATTTAGCGCCCCCATGCAGGCACAGAATATCAGCTACCTGCTCTATGTTGAAAGAGGGAACAAGAAATAAATAAATAAACGCTGTATAGGTGACAGATAAAACAGATAAGACGTATATAAAGTTAGGGGGTTTTTCAGCTGCTGCCCTCTTGTGGTAAATAATTACAGATATTCTGACCTTGGTACTTTGGTGTTCTGTCGCTGATTTTTTTTCTCTCCCTGGAACAAATATACCCGACATGTTACACTTCACATTTATGAATTTGATCAACTTATCAACTTACCAAAGAATTGTACACTAGTGCTACTATGAGCTACTTACTTGAGTGTGTACACACACACACACACACACACACACATACAGACATAAAACTGCTTTATTCCTGAAAGTACAACGTAATATCAAGCAGCCATAAAGGTGTAATTTGTCTTGCATTGTTGCTTTTCACCTGAAGCTGCTGTGTAAACCGACTGAGCTGCACTGATAGAGGTTTGATGTATCACTGGATGCACCTGGGAAATAGCACCGTGAGGCTGCAAATATACAGAGGAAATATATGTTTTCAACGTGATAAATATGGCACTGAAACCACTGTAAATAACCCTGTGTTGTTCTGAAAGGAGCAGAGGACTGTGTTCAAACACGGCTCTGGGCGTTAACTGTGGGAGAAAAGCTCAATCTTTTATTGTTGTGTTAATCACTGATTGTCCAACTGTCAGGGCCAGTGATTCGTACTCTCTGACTCTTCGTGATTGGGTTTCACTTTGAGAAAGCGCTCCATATCTAGTATTTCATACTTGAACTTGTTAAATCTCTTCAACAAGCATGAATCATTGTCATAATGTTGATTCTGGCATTTCAATTTGCATTGTTTCACATCTGAATAATATTCACCTCACAGAATAAACGCCCACCACCACAATCTCAGATCCATGTCGTCGGCTGGTTTTCTAACAGCGTCTTTGAGCGATAACATGAAGTGAAGTCTGTGTTTGGACGGAACATTCTTTAGTTGCCGGGCCACTGTTTTTGTTCCAAATGCACCAAATGTAGAGACGACTAGGCTGAAGTTTTCAAACTATACTGAAGGTATCGACCTCATCTACTCCAGGTGGTGTGAGACTGCAGATACTGGACGTGGAGTGGAGCAGAAGCCTCTCCTGGTACTCCTCTCTAAATCCCTCTACTGTAAACTGACCGTAGGTGTGAATGGTTGTTTGTCTCTACCCCCCGCGCCCCCGGCCCCTCTCTGACCCTGCAGAGGGTCAGTGACCCCGTCTACATACAGTTCAGGTGAACGAGGCAGGTGGCACCATCAGCTGCATCTACATTAAAAAAAATCAGAACATTATATGGAACTGGAGCAACTGGTTGGAGAGTTAAATACCTCAGCCTTTTCTAGAAGAGTCCACAGCTGCTCTGAGTGTGCTCCACTGAGCTGAATGAGCTCTGCAGTCACCGCAGGGATTATCAACAACAGCAGAAAGGTGGTGCACACTCCACTGACGCTACAAGTGAGCAGAGAAATCCCATCTGAAGGGTCCACTCGCACTATTTCAGCATTTAACATTTAAAACCCAAGCATTTCAGTGCCATGCCACACAATTTACCCAAAGTCAGGACCCGCAGCAGTGCCTTCAGGGTTGGCCTCGGACGTTTGATGAAGAGTGGGGACTGGCTGGGTCCAGAGTGGACACCAGAAAAGAACGTCCAGGACATTCAAGCAAAGATAAGACTGCAGGGAAGAGAGGCACAACTTCTGCTCTCAACCAGAGGTGTGTCTGATGTTTCTCTAACCAACCTCAGTCCAAACTGTTGAACTTTCTGTTCTGTCATATTTCATTCAACTTTAATGTTCTGTCTTGAAACACAGGAAGTGTAAATAACGGACTAAACAGGAACGCTGACACCAATGAAGGTTGTCAAAGTTTCTCCTCCGTCCTGGACGTAACGTGACCTTCCACCACCAAAAGGTCTGGGCTCCGGGGGACGGCAGCAGAGAGAGGGGAGGGGGGAGACTCTGAGTGATGGCAAAGCAATCAAGTTAATTGACACTGACTGACACAACGACTTCCATATTGACACACACACTCTCACAGGAGTAGCATATTTAGTTCCACACTTTACTGGAACGTCAGAGGCGTGCAGCGGTCACACCAGTCTGAGGATGGTCACTTTCAAACTTTAATATGAACGCAAAACAAATCTCCTCCTGGCAAGAGATCGTAACTGAGCGACAACAGACGGCTCTGGTCTGTGGACCATCTGGGTCTTTACCTGCTGTGTTATAATACGGCCTTGATGAGACACTCCGACAGCACAGGGAGGAGGAGCAGAACCTCCAGAAGAGCTCTGTGGCTGTGGCTGTTTCTGAGGTTGGAGAGGGTGGAGGGTACCAGCATCATCATATCATCCACGCTGCTGTGAATATAAAGCACTGTCGAGGGAAATCATTTGGTTTTCTGTGTCGTCCAGATGTCTGTCGTGCTGCTGTTGTTGTTACTTGTTGCTCTGGTTGTCCTGTATGTCTGGTATTCAAAGCTGTCTGGATGGGTTTTCCCTTTTAAGACAACAACATAAAAACCAAAAAACCAAAAAACTCCCGTGGCTTAATGTTCCTATTTCTTTAGCGCATGTTTAAAACCATTATAACATCGAACCCCCTCCACTGTTAATACGTCCTCAGATCTCACCACAACAAGCACATCTGAGGTGGTGGGAGAACCCATGCAGCCGCAGTCCTGACCATGCACGATCCCAATCCTCCAAAGCACTGCCATCCTCTGACCTGCTGCAGTTTTAACGGCAAATGAAATGTCTTTTCCAACGTATTCACTGGATTTAATGGCAACATTGGTGTTTTATGTCTCAGCTGCAGCAGTGCTGCCTCCTCTGTGCCCTCTGTGCCACTGCACTCACTGAAAACAGACACATCCATACAGTCCAACCTCTGTTCACATCTGTAAGTGATGACTCTAGATCCAGAGCTGACAGAACAGACGGGGTCTGGACAGCTGTAATTAACACTATCCACATGTGATGTCATCACTCAGGATGGACCGGGTGATGTCGATACATCACTCAGGATGCATCGACATGCCTGAGCCTGGGTCTGAATAGAGCCTGAGAGAACCGTTCTACTGAGACATCACCTAAGATCGATGCCTTCTGTCTCAACATGGAGCTGTTTCCACACATATTTGACTGACAGCCACTAAATGTTAATCATCTGCCCTGGAAAACAAACGTCTAGCATTTTAAAAGGTCATCAAACTTCTCTCTTGCAGTGTCTCAAAACAAAGAAGTCAAACAAGAGGAACTTCTTTATGAAAATAACTATTATAACTATTTCATGTATTTTCTCTCTGTCAGAAAATTCCGTCTTTGTAGAATTCGAGGGAAAGTTTTTCACTCCACAACCTGGCAGTTCTGAGGCTCACAAATGATTTCTTTCAATTTTAGGAAAAGGTCTGTGGTAAAAGGTTTGGCAGTTGTCACAGGTGTCCATTCATGTTTGGTTACAAACGTGGTGTGTGCTGTGATCACAGACAAATTGAGAAAACATGTCAAGGTTGTTCAGGACCCTTCGTGTTTCAACGAGTTTCAGTTTTTAAAATCAAGAGGAAACTTTCTTTCTTCTCAGACTTTTTTTCTGTGTACAACAGAACGACAACCACTTTTTATCCAACAATTCCACCGTCCATCCACTAATCACTGCTTTCATCCACGGCCAAGACACGTGTTGTAGAGACGTCACCTACAGATCAGAGCTGCACAACTACCGACTGTAGATTTATCTGGATTAATCATGATTAATCATAACCACGTTGGTCAAAGAGCGGTGAATGATCTGAGCGCCCTGCTAACGCATACATGCTGTGACGTAAAGCTGTGTAACTGAAGAACTAAAAAGTTCCCACTGTTTCTAAGTACGTGCACTACCAAACCACACCACCGTGGGGGACTGGCCTCATGTTTTTGGGTCAGTCAGTGTTTGTGGAAATCAATGAGCTTGTTGACAGGGTTTGTTTCCAATGTGACAGCAGGGTCAGTCACTGAGGTCAGTCGACCGGAACTAATAACTTTTTCAAGGCAGCTACTCAAAATAAAAAAAGACAAAAAAACTATATAAATATATATTGGGACAATGTTAGCATCATCTTAAAAGCTGCAGATAAAGCACTTCCCTTCTGCCCTCTCTGGTCACAATAATATAATGGACGTGTGGGGATGGAGCTTTATAGCACAAAAGCTTTTATCCATTTAAGAGAGAGAGAGAGAGAGAGAGAGAGAGAGAGAGAGAGAGAGTGCGTTCACATAATGGCCTACATAAATGATGTTTAACATAATTCTTGGGATGATAATGAATGGATGGATATTAAAATCTTTAGAGCATACAGGCTAAATGACACCCGAGCCTGTGCTGTGGCTGAAACTTAATGATCTGATCTGAGTTCTGTTTTTAGAGGAGCGTCACGGTGGACCGGAGCCGACCAGGCACAGCGCAGGACTGCATGTTCATGGCGAGCGGTGTAATCCCCGCAGCCGGAGCCTGACTCGGACGTACACACATAAGAACACGTACACAAAGAAACCCACTCAATGAGTGACCCTGTCATAGCAATTACAGAGCAGCAACCAGCCTAATCCCCCTAAGCAACCTGAGCTGCTTTAATCTCAACAAAGGGGAGATAATAGATGTGTGTGTGTGTGTGTGTGTGTTTGCAATAGTAAATGTAATGGTTTTGCTTACCTACAAATCCCAGTTTACATTTTGTACTTTTGCAGAGTGTACTTCAACTGCTCCAGTCTGTTCTGGATTAAACTACCCTGTGGTCACGTGAGTGTGTGTGCAGGGTCCGATGACCGCCGCCCTCCTCACCAATATCAATTAGTGATGGATAGTGTTGTCAGGACCAGATGGTTCGTTAGGATTGACACCCTTACGTAACCAAAGACGCTGCATGAAGGGGTCAACGACACTGACTGGAGATCCGACACATCGAAGGCAGATTTTTAATCGCCCCGTGCAAAGACTAAGAGTAATTTCGTACGATCATGTGACGTGAGAAACAAAGCTGTAAAAGTCCACTTCAAGTAAACCTGTTAGAACATCTAACACACACACACACATCTCATGGAGATAAAGCAGCTGTAAACACATTTAAATGATGTTAAATGATGCATTTAACATTTCATTTCCTATTTTCTTCTTCGTGTTTCAAGTTTTTTTACATAAGGGCGCGTGTTCGCAACACTGCAGCAATACACCAAAATATATATAATGTTACTTTTCCATATACTAATATACACAGAGCACAACGATGGGAGTGTGAAAAATATTTTAAATATTTTAAAACTTCTTCACCTTCTATTTATTTCTCACGTTTCTTTGTATTTCATTGTAAATAAATATTGTTGCGACGTTTTCTGTAAAACATTTCCACTTATTATTCATAACATTCTTTAGCACTTGACGTGACACAACATAATCTGCTGCCGTTGAATGTTAGCTACGTTGACAAATATTTTATATTATGTTGGACTGTTGGTCCAAGGTTGTTTTTTTTTTGTTTTTTTTTGTTTAAGTGAGAGCAAAAACATTTTCTGCCACCTTTACAGCAGGGCCGTCAGAGCCAATGACCAAAGACGTAAAAGTAAACAAGTTCCTAACATTCTCTCGTTAGAGGAGCTATAGAAAACGCCACCTTGTATTGAAAGGATGTCTTAAGGACTTTGTGTGTCGCTGTAAACTGGTGTGTTTTGTCCTTGTGCGTGATTGTGTTTACGAGGGTCTGCGGTCGCACTTTGTTTGCAGTCCTCTCATTCACAAAGACTTTATTATCATGAAAACCCCTGCTTTACGACTGTCACAGAGTCAGGAAACAGCAGGAACACACACATACAGTGTGTCACTCCACTGTGGAATGTGGGAAGTCTATTACTATGTAAATGAGCAGTGGTCTTATCCACTAACCTGAAATGTGTGTTTGCTGGGAAGAACGGAAGAAAGACGCGGTAAAGAGAGTAAAGAAAAAAAAATTACCAATAAACAGAGGCTTCCTATTCAGGGCAATCATGAAATCTAGCCAGCGTGCAGCCAATCACAGCCTTTCACCAGCGACCCAGCTCTCCGTTCAGTGTGGGGATCATTGCAGCATCACAATTAAATATTCATATTTAGCCAGCTCCCTGGCCACTCGTTTTCTGTCACGTCCAAAATTGATTAAAAAGCTCTCTGGTGAGCAGACCCTCACAGAGAGAGCTGATAAAGACAGAGGGACGGATGACGCCTTCACTAACCACTCTGTGCTGAGGAATGGAACTGCCCTCCTTCACACATCCATCCATTTTATCCTCCATCCATCCGCCTGCCCATCCATGTATCCACCCGACCAATCCATCCATCCATCCATCCAATTGTAAATCTAGATAATTAATTCTTTTATTGAAAAAAAAAAAATCATCCACAGTGACCACAGAGACAAATGTTCAAATCTGACTCACTGATTAAACCCCACTCTAAGGCGGGAATGAAAAATTACACAGAATTGTTAGATGTGACATTTTTGTTCTTACATCAATTCATCTATGACTAATACTTCAGCTGAGTAATTTTAATAACGTATTTTATAACACTTTAACAGTCACACGGTTTAACTTTTCTCTTGTTGAGTCTCACCATCTGGTTTCTCTCCTAAAGCTGATATGATGCCCTTCATCTGTATCTAAGTAGAAACGCAATCTTTGTGAGTGGGTTTGAAAAAGTTCAATCTTGGGGAAAAATAAAATGATTCAAGCCGTGAAGTACAGTGTATACTGTACTGTGTAAATGCTAATATTTAACCTGAATCTGTTGTTGTTGATTAGAAACTATATATAAAGATGTTTACACTTTCAAAGATGCAGGGCACGTCTGTGACTCATGAGGAAAAATCACTGTCACCACAAAAGGTCAAACATCACTGTTGCTGGATGATAATTGTAGTCAGATTTTTTTTTAAATTCCAAGGATTTATCTGCTATGCACATATATAAATATATATATATATATATATATATATTTTTTTTTTACAGTGGATCCAGTGATGTACAGACAGGAGCTTTAAAGAATCAAGCGAAGCCTGGCAGGTAGTCCAGAGCTGGGCTAGCCTCCTCTGCACATGAGTAATGGGTATGGAAGATAAATGGATGGCTTGAAGGTCAGTAAGTGA
>NC_024326.1:11026609-11036699 GCF_000523025.1 Cynoglossus semilaevis
TGACACAGAGGTGAGGCGTTTTATTCTGTCCAAGGCCACAGTGCACGTACCGCTGTTATATTTAACCCCTCTGAAACGCTACATAGACCTGTCTATTTCAAACAGTGGCTCCGGGCCCATGTGTGGCCCAGACACAACTACAGAGTGGCCCAGAGGATCACAACTGCCAATGATCTAAAACTTATACAACAGAAGAGACCGTGAATGCACTGCTGTGTTCAAGCTGACGTGGTGAATTGCAGTGAATGAATCAAAAAACATTTGGATTTGGGTTGACATTTTTGTATGTTTTGATCCAATTCTGTAGTTCCTTCCTGTGGACCAGACAACAGCAGAGTCTGGCCCAACACTACGGTGACCAACATGCCCCTTAAAGCTCGGCAGTTGATGTATCATTGTGATAAATAGACTCCGTCCCCTCCAAAATATGCAGTGTTTTCTATTTCAGGAACGACTGTTCACAAGTTAAAATCTGGGCCAGGAAACGTGTAAAAATAAAAAAACAAACCATCTTAGTGCAATGATAAAAGCTTTCTTTGAAATACAGCCTCCTTTTATTACACACTTTTATTACAACAGCATGTCCTGTCCAATCCAATCCAATAAAAGCAGACCATAATAAAAGGACTTCAAGTGAACAACTAAGAGTAACCCCGGTCTTTGCTCTTCTCCATCATCTCCGCGGCTCCCAAAGACAAACGCAGTGCAACAGAATCAACAGCAGCTGCGACTGCTCTGTGAGAGGAGTTATTATTTATTCTGTTCATAAACTACTTTTGGCCAACATGCACGCTTTGTTCCACTTACTCCAGCTCCTCCTTTCATCTCCAATTAACGGAGGCAAAGCCTGACGATGAGGAGCCCTTCACACCTAACACATAATAGACGCTGTTCTAAAGTGGGTGCTGCCTCTGGGCTTTTTACAAGCTGGGAGACAGAATGTCAGTAAACACGGGTCAAAGGCCTGAACATTGTTCCCGCTCCATTGTGCGACCGTGTGTGGTACAGTCAGTAATAGGCCGCTGTGTCGGAGCTCCGTACACAGTCCAGAGGTTCTCCCAGGTGTGGTGTCACTTTCCCACACCTCCAGCTTTATTAACTGCATGTTTGTGGTTTCTGGACGTGGTGCAACAGAAAGGAGAGCAACATGACAGCTTCAGACCCCGCTGTGCAACCCTTTCCTGCAACACCACAGCATCCTTCATCCTTTCACTTGACGTTTGTTTCTCCACTTGTGCGTCTTTTAAAGCACCAATGCCCCGCGGTCTGAGGTGTTTCTCCTGCAGCTGCAGTGTGAACATACAGTGGAACCGCGCTGACAGCCACTGATGTGAAGGCTGGGAATAAAAACTGATTTTCTTCAACATAATTGGTGTTCAATAGTTCGCACGTACACGACCGCTACAGTGGAACCTGGAGAATCGAGGAAAAAACAGCAGTAACACGAGGACGGGAACAAACTGAAGGAAGAAAACGGGCAAATTCAAACTCCAACCATTTTTAAAATTGGTCGGTGATGCAATAATAACCCCAATTTCCTACTGAAGTGCTCTTATATTGTTCCTAATTTCCTAATTTCCTACTGAAGTGCTCTTATATTGCAGAATATAGGGCTTTATTTTGACATTTTTTCAAGTACAGTGACGTGGATTAATTCATGGTGCAACATTCACAACAAACTGCAAATAAATTCCTAAAAAGATGTCACTCCTGTGCTGCTATATCCTTCAAGTTACTGCAGTTCTTTTTTGTTTCCATTAATCGAACCATGGATTTAACAATTGTATAATTAAATCAACTCAGTCTAAATGACTCTGTTTTTCTACAGCCCTTCAGTTCAACCTTCACTTTAAACAGATACTTCCACTATCTCCTGAATCACCAGACCTCAGCGTCTGTCAGCTTCAACAGTGCAAATGTTTATTTCCATTGTCGGGGATTGTTGGCCCAAGATGGAAAAAAAAGCTCCTCGCTCTTTAATGTTCAGTGTTTATTGAGCCAGTCCTAACCAATCTCTGCACAACATATCTAAATAATCCTGCTCTGTTTGGATGATCAAAGCCTTGAAGCTCTGCTGGAGGCAGCGCTATCACTGCCTCACTGTTTAACGGCTATTGTTACAAAAAACCTGTTCACACAGATGAGGGCCGACATGATGAGACTAAACTCCTTAAATCAACAACTTGGATGAGATCATTTACTGTTTGACTACCACAGGAATGCTCTGCAGTCTGACGTTGACCAGTAATCCCATCACTGGGAGAGTGGTCACTGAGAAGATGGTCGCTTCTCGACTTGAAACTTGTTCTGATCTCCCAAAGGAGGAAAAAAAAGAAGAAGTTTTTCAATTGCCAAACCACAACTGTTTGTTTAGACACAGATCTGAAAGAGCAATAAATATCAAATGGTTTTGTTTCGTGCTAAAAATGTCATAAAATCTGCTCCAGCAGCAGTTTCAGCCGTTCTAGGCGAAAGATCTGAGACGAAACACACACTATAGACTAAAACCACTGTGAAGACTAAATGCCAGACTTTTTTTGGCTTAAAACTCTAAAATATTAATCCTAACAATGGGCTGACATTTGATGAAAGGTTTCAGAGGTTTTTTTTTTAGCTAACCCCTGAAGGTCAAATTGATAAAGAAAAGGAAGATGAATAAAAGGCTAAAAATACTACTAACATCTATGTCGACGAAAACATAGAAACTTTTTTCATGCACAGCGTGGATCACGGAGAATAACACAACTTTGGAGCAAGTTTTGACAGTTCTTTTCAGAGGATGGATTTCAGTGTGTGATAAACACTGATGCCTGGAAAATGTCTCCCCTTCAGCAGTGACATCTATGGCATGACTGTAAAAATAGCTCTTTAATCACGCTGCTTCTTTTAGGGGAGCTCCTGAAAGCCTCGTATTTGTGTTCTTGTCACAAACCAACAGCATTTGCTCTCTGCTCCGCTCCGTCTTTCTAATATTTCTTCAGACGAGCCGTCAGTCAAGAATCGACTAATTCACTGTATCTTGAACATTTCTAATCGGGAATAAAACGTGGCTGTTATTGAAATTCAGTCCCAATAATAAAACAATATGGAGGTTTTGTCAACACAACTGCTACTTCCTTTCATCCTCTATGACCCAGGCTGTGATGAACAGTGATCTGCATTTGCAAACACACACTGGGGAGAGCAGAGAGCTGTAATTGGAGAGGCTGTCAGACTGAGTCAAGAGAAGAGAGAGCAGACGTTGTCTTTAAACAACAATTTAGCATCTCTCTTCCTCAGAGATGCAGCTGAACACCTGTCAGAGAAAAACTGTTTATTTGACGCCGCTGCTCTCCGCAGCATGGTAAAAGCTACTCACATCAACTTGCATATCAATTTTGTATATGCTGCAGCCTGCAGTTCAACATGGAAATGACCTAATGGAGCTGGAGACAGAGAGTCTTCTGTTGCTTTGTATGTAATTCAACATTCAACGGGGGAGGGGTTCAGGCCAATCAGGAACCTGAGTGGAAATAATGATCAAAATGACACAAACTTTCACTGCGGCTTCACTCCAGCCGTTCAGTTCACTGAGTTTACCTGAAGGTGCCCCCCCCCCACCCGACAGAAACACACACGCATACAGAGGACAATGACAATTGACAACCATTGTCAACCGTTGACCCTCAACCAATTAGCAAACAGAGCCACGGGTGAGCTTCATCAGCATCCAGAGCAGCTGAAATGAAAAGTGAGTGGCCCTCCGCCAGATTAAATCATGTACACAGTGTTTTTTCCTGCATATCTGATAGCAACATTTGAGTCGGTGTGGGCTTCTCTGTCCACTGAAACGCCTCATTGAACTCACATTCAATAAACCTGATCACAGACACGCTGGCGCTCCTCCAGCCAACCTCCTCTCCGAGCCTCTGGGAAAACGCACTTCTTGTCAGAGTTTCAAGGTCACGTGTGCTCTGACAATTTAACTGTGAATCCCAAATGTTGTTCTATCAGATATAGATTTGTACACAAGATGATGTTGTTGTTGTTTTCACGTCAAAGTGAGAGTTAACTTTGTTGCCTGTAACCCAGATAGTTGAAAGTCTCTGAAGGAAAATGCAGTGAGACGTCTGAAAACATGGCCAATTTAAATGGCCCTGGAGGATATCTGGGAATAAATCTGCTTTTAGAACTGTACTATAAAATACTATCAGTGAATGCACACTGTTGAGTCAAGCACTGTTATAGATCAATGGACCTTTCAATATGATATCTGTCCTTTCCAATAACAACCAAGTCCAGGTGGAGAACTTTGTATTTTATAAATGTTTCCTTTCCCCCCAATAGTGTTGGTGAAAAAGTGAATTTTGTTTTGTTTATATTCAGGAAAAAACTAATGTCTTTCCTCAGTCATGGAAATCATCTGTTACCTAAAAGGAAACTGTGGTTTTACTTGTTAAATTGGTCAATGCAAGAAAACAAAAAAGAACATGTGAATATTTCTGATATGTTGCCCTCATTTCAATGCTTACTTAGGTTAAAAAAATGTAAACCCACTCTTAATTAACTGAATCTAATTTGATGTCAGGTCGTTAAGATAGCCACATATTTCTCTATCATCTCGACAACTGCCCCTCCACCCTAGACGCACTTGCTTCACTTGAAAGGAGATGGAATCAGCACATCCCGAAAGAGCTGAGGATTAACAAGACACTGCATTCAAGAGCTTAAGGAGAGCCAGTGACTGCGGGCTTTTGGTAATAAGCAGCCAATTAAAGAAGTTGTCAGGTTTGAACTGAAGATGGAAACTCTGAATATTTCTCTCCAACTCTGGTGAACAATGGAAAATATAACAGAGACTATATCTAAATGTAGGTGAAAGAAAGGCAACGCTTCAATATTTAGCTCAAGACATAATAAACGTACATTTTATCTATAATTTTACCTCATTAATATTAACAACATGGTTTCCATGATGGCCTAGAAAAAGTTAAAAGCTAGCAAAAAAGCCAATTGGACATCTGATAAAACTGCCATGCCAGGAAAAATATATCAAAACGCAAACAGACCCTTGCTTAAATATTGATTAAATTCCCTTTACTGTTATCGTGTTACTATTATCTTCTAAAGGAAGCACTATTCATACGACATTGTACTAAAATAAGCAAAGACCAGGAAGACAAAGTGGAAAAGACAAAAAGAAACTCAATAGAGGAGAAAGATATTTGTTGATCAGGGTACGAACAAGAAGAAAAGGTCACAAGGTCTCACCAAAAGATAAACATGGAGATAAATCTACTCAACAAATGTTCAACAAAACTGAAATAGAATCTAAAATACTGAATATGCTCCTAACACATGGTGTTCTTGTGCAGTTTATTGCATCAATACATTAACAACACTGTCCAAGCAGACTTTACACTGTAACTTTGAAATATAATTAGCAAGCATTAGCTCAAGCACTGTGGGGTTTTTTGTTTTTTTTAAACTATCGCTAACACTTTAGAAATTTACTAACAGACTGAATCAACAACCTTAGCATTATTGGTTGCTTACAAGTGCTGAGTGTGTAAGCTAGCAGACTCTAAGACTTTGATCATTTACAAGTGCTAGCAGACTCTAAGACTTTGATCATTAAACCTAACTGATTACCACAGTAGAAATTGTAAACAACATTGTAACATGCTAGCCAAAGTAGCGAGCCGTGCCTGGAGAACAAACCGCGGCTTTGTTCAACCGTCAGAACAGAATGAACCCTGAAACTATAACTACTTTTCTGCGACCTCTAAAAATGCCTGACATGTAAAAGGCTGGACGGTCAAAGAGAAGTATCATGACACCAACATATTTTCCCATCCTGCATCTCAAACAGCAATTTACCAAATTACAGCCCGACTCTGAGTGGATGTGGTTTACAGAGACAGAGGGAGAGACAATTGTGGCATTTCTCTCATAGCCTCAGGCCTTTTTATTGACTTTTTGTCTGACTTTTATTTTCTATCCTAAATATGCACTAATAAAACTGACCAATGTATTACAAAAAAGCTCTCCTGGAAATCTCTGTGCGTCCATTTTGTTGTAAAAAAATGAATAAAGTGAAATGAAAGTTGAGCTTAATGACAGAAAAATCAAACTCAGAGCTGAAGCCAAAGCCAAATGCTGCACTCAATTACCTGTGAATCTTAACAACTAAAGAGAAGAAAGGAGCCACAGAACGGATCCTCAGGATTAGGAACTTATCTTTAACACTGCACGGCTTCCTGACTCTGCTCTACCCAAACACAGACGAAGGCTGCAGACGAAGGCTGCAGCGTGGTGGAAATGCTGAAGTCAGATTTTCAGCTCTTACTAAGAAAGAAGACCAATATCCCTGTCTTCTCCACGATGCCTTCACTGCTTCTCTGAGTGATCAGGTGTGTTTTTCTGGCCTGGCTGCGGGTTATCGTACTGAACTTCTGACTGCCCAACAGAACACAAACTGCATGACTGACCCACTGCAGCTGAAAGGTGACGGAGGTCTCACCATTACCGTCCTCCCTGCCTTTGGAGCAGCTCCTGCAAAAACAGCTTCTGGGTTTTGGTTTCTCCTTTCATGAAGTAAATACACAGATATTACATTTTTCTTCTACGAAGCCTGGAAATGATCAATTTTCTTTGAATCTTTCTATGTTGCTATGTGTGCCATTTGCAGTGTTCTACCCTGTTGAGGAAATAAAGCTGCAGCTGATATAAGCAACACCTTATAGTTAGTAAAAAAAAAAAAAAATCCAGCATTCTCAAATTCAGCCTTGATTGTATTTGAAGTATAAAATTAATTTCTCTCCATTGAAACATCAAACTCAATACATATACAGTATATATATAAATACAACTCTTTTTTGGTCCATGTACTGAGTTTTGATCAGAGAACAGACCAAAGTCATTTCCCAATCTCCTACTGGGAGTCTGATGGAGCCGATTGTTATTCTTTGATCCTCGTGTTCAATGCAGCTCTAACCACTGCTGTAAATGCCACAGTCAGACATTTACAGCAGCAGTTTTGTTCCACACACAAAAGTCCAGCACACACTATGATTAACCTTAGATTATAAGCACTCGGATTAAGGACCACACTGGGATTTGCAGCCAGCCAAAAAGCTTTGTCGCCTTCGAGGACATGCCTTGAGAAACAAAGTGCTCCATTGTAATATGGAGAGTTAACCATTATGGCCACAAAGAAATGGGACCTGCTGCTGGCAGGTCAGGCTTTCCAGACATTTTCCCAGTAGGTGTCAGTGTCATTCAAGAGCTGTTATCCCATTATAACTGGCTGCAAAAAAAGAAGAAAGAAATCAAAATCTTTCTGCCTGGTAGCAGCAAAGCATTGCTTTAGAAATTGTCAAATGTCTTTTTGTGAAAATACAGCCATTTGATTCAATTTTTTTTTTTTACTGATTTCCACTGCTGCTTTAAATATATTTCATAACATCGAAGCTAGTGAATGTAATTGAATTAATTCATTAGTCATTATGATACCAGATTTATATTCTTGCAAAATAAAAAAAACTGTTTAAAACACATTTTTACTCATTAGAGACTTTTTTTTCTTTTTTTACTGTTTCTTCAAGCTCTTTGTTTTTGAGATTTATTGTTTTTATGCTCGAGCCATATCTTCAACTGTGGAAGCCATGTTATAAACAACACTATGATCTATGGTCCAAAAAATAAATGTTAAATATGGCATGCAAGCCCTAGTGGTGGCAGCAGGATTCAGGACAAGTGACGGATGTAGCACAAATAATTAATGAATGAATTAAAAATAAAGATATGGATTTGGCTTGTTTAAAAATGCAAAACGACTTCATTCATTTTGGTTTATCATTCATCATGTTTACATGATTTTAAGGATAAATTCATTCATGGCAAAAAAATAAATAATTAAAAAATTAGAAATTTTAGGACCTGGATTTTTACTTTTGTGGACCCAGGTGGGCTGCACTCCACCGGTTGATTTAGAACATGGAGTTTTCTTGGTGAAAAATGAATTGACAAGTTTAAACATAATTTTAACTATGTCAAAAAAGTTCATTCTAAACCACATGATTCTGCTTCTCTGCCACTAAATGTTCGTTACAGTGTTTCCACCGTATCCTCTTGTTCCACCATTTGTTCCAGCCAATCAGAAAAACACTCACGAAGAAGTGCAAACATTTTAAATCAGATTCCATCGGGCTCCGACCCTCCGTCGTCAATGTCACTCTGCAGAGTACTACCAAGTTCCAAAGAGGCAGAAAATGTTTATTGCGCTAATTTTTTGTCAGCACTTCTGCCTGTCACAGCTTCCCAGATGTTGGTGACACACACACACACACACACATCCATCTGAATGTGCAAGCAATTTCAATGTAAGGCTGAATGAGCAGTGAAGGAGCTGTCAGAACCTGCTACCATGACTGTTCCAGCTGTGTCCATGAGAGGCATCACCAGCGCACATCGTACTGTACCTACGTTAACTTTTTAAATGTGAGCAAAATGTGGTGAACGCTAACATCAATGCACAAACCTGCAGTGCAATTATACATGTAAACTCAACATTGGGCTAATGTTAGCAGTGGTATCTGTGCTAGCAGCAACCAATGCTGTGTGGTAAGAAAACTTTCTGTTGCACAAAAACCTTTCACACTGGTCAATCGTCTCGTTCTTGACCACCATCACTGTGAACCAAACTGTTAAATTGGGCACTGACCTCACTCAATTCAGCCTGTTTATTTTTTTTCATGGCTGGGAAACAAGTTAATGGTGCACTACTGCCACCTACTGGGCTGGAGCATATGCATCAGCATCAATGTTGTTCCAACTGTTTTCTTTTTTGTGTCATTAATTTAATGAATTTAATGTAAATGTCACAGCACTAATATACGTTTATATTCACTTTCCCTTATTATCTTGTCATCATCAGCAGCAGCCCGGAAAAAACCCATCACAGCAAAGCCAGCAGTAATTAACACAAATATAAGGGAGATGAGAAGGAGGGAGGGATGGAGGGACAGATGGAGGGAGGGAGATGGAGATACAAAGACTTGACTTTTTAAATAAAAACAATTAGAAATTATTATTAGAAAAACCAGTGCGTTTAGAACAGCTTCACTTCATTCTCCTCCCGGACACAAACAGACAATGCAGCAGGAAAACAACGTCATTCACACTTTGAAGTTCCAATAAAAACCCTTAAATATCATCAGTCAGCCGAGTTAAACGCTGCGTCCGTTCAGCACACAGTAACAAACGGCTGACAAATATAATTTATGATGACAACAGATTTAACAGCAGAGGAAATTAAACAGCACTTCACACTTGACTTCCTCCACACACGAGCATCAATTACAGTGATTGACCAACATGGAAAAACAATACAAATACAATGGTTTATATTAAATGATAATTAAATGGTCGCAGCCGTTTATTGTTGCTCATTAGAAATAAAAGGAGAACCTGCAGTCCGGCAGGTTCACACCCACTGTTCCACCACACAGGGAAGAGAAAGGAATAATTCAACTCATAAAAACACCTTAGTTTTAAATTCAGGGAACGGAGGGTGACGTATAGACGAGGTAATTAAGTTTCAGGCTTTCGTCTTTTCTTTTTTTTTTCTTTCTCTCTCTCTCTCTCTCTTTTTTTTTTTTTTTTACTGAAATAGCGCAGCTCCGCATCCGCGTCAACCACTGACCACATCACACAAGAACAACTTCTGAGCGTCACACAAACACAGACAGTTCAGTTATAAACACACGGAGTCATGACATGTTCTGGACAACGACGTTAGTATGAACCACTGACCGTAACTGTGAGGAGAGCAGCGCCGGCGGAGACACTAACTCACCGCCCGTGAGATGCTGTGGGTGCGCGTCGCTGACCAACGGTGAATCCAGAGGAGACCGCGAGACTGACTGACTGTCTGCTCCCTCTCTCCCCTGTCCCTCTCTCCACCCCGTCCTCTCTCTCCTCCACTCCCCCTTCCTCGGTCCCTCAACCCACTCCTCCTCGTCCTCCTCCCCGGTCGCCTCCCACCACCTGCGCACCCGCACCAAATCAACAAATTGAGGAGTTGAATCGGCTCCTGATTGGTCAAAAG
>NC_024326.1:11037257-11039711 GCF_000523025.1 Cynoglossus semilaevis
ACACACGCATACGCGTGCACGCGCGCACACTCACTCACACGTCAATATAACCCAGTGGCGCAACTCGAGTTTTTTTTCTAAGGGTGGCAAAAAATGTGGCATGAGGTCCCAGCACGGGACAGAGGTTATTGGCCCAACAGAAGTTGATTTTTCAGACCTAACGTTTTAAGTGACATGTCTAAGTTGATGGCATCACACGGTAGCTGAGGATCAATCACTGTTAATCATGATTAATCATGATCGTACTTAACCACGGTTAGTCCAGATAAAGACACATTCCTACTGTAAACGTCATTTCCTGTATGTTGCTGGAACTGACGGTTGTTTCACACCCGTTTTTATTTCTGACTCATCCAAACGATGGAATTATTAAAACGTCAAAATGTCAATAATTACAAAAATAGTGGCAACTGTGGCAACAAGGTGTTCTTTCTCCAGGTTCCCCCAGAAGTGGCACATTTGCAGACACCTTTCAGTCGGCCTTTATTTTAAAGGGCAACACGCTGTTCCTGCTAACGTGGAAGTCAGGATTATTGGAAGACCTTTCAGCAACAGCACCAGGCATGTGCCATGTTTCTGACGGAGCTCTAATAAGCAGGAGCTCCAGTATCACACAGTCCACCGGTGTCAGATTTCAATATGCTTTTTCCAGCCTGGAGGGATTTCTAGTGCAGACCAGAATGGCAGTCCAGACTGTAAGTCGGCCCTAATTAGGCTTCATTTTCCTTCAGAATGAAAACGTCTCCAGCACTTTAGCTCCGTGTCAGAACTCATGTCAGAACATGACAGTGACAGCGGCTTCTCAAGTGGACCTGACATTTTACCTGAGTTTCTTCGGTCATCAGTCAATTTGTTTTTATGAAGCAGCTACATTTACATAAGACAAAAAAAAGGGCCACACTTATTAACACGAGGACTCAGGACCCGTACCAGGGTTAGGGAGTCAAACTGTTCAGTTTTTGGAGAGCTTTTTTAAAGTCACTTCAGCCAAGCAGTGTTTGAATCAAGGAATTCCTTCCGTGGACAAACTCTTGGACACACGGGCCACAGTGGACCGGGTCAGGAGCAATAGATGGACGAAAGATAAATGACATGTAAATGTCATACATAAAGGCTAAAATGATTATAGCCTTTTACATGCCATCTATTGGGGAAATGAGGTATTGCAGGGAAAAGGCAGAAGTATAATAATAATATAAATTAATAATGTAATTTGGACTAACTTGAGCTGGGCCAAATTGGCTAAATGTTGAGTAGCCCTCCACAGAGCCAGACGTTCGTGGGATACAGATTCTTAGGTCCATTAAAGTGAGTCAGAATTAGTCAGACAGAAACAAAACGATTGAGTCTATGACCTGCAGTAACCTTGGTGTTATCTTAATTGTGCAGCAGAGGCCAACTGTCCCTTTGCAATTGAGTGTTCACTCTCAGAAACCAGCACGAGCAATGGGGTAAAGTAAAAACAAAAGTTGTTAGTTCTTTTTCTTTCTCTTGCAGCCACGATAAGGTGAAACTGTTAGTGACAGCAACTGTTACCAACACCTTGGAGAATGATGACTCACAGGAACCAATCAGGAGGTGAACGTGGGTGTGTATGTCATCATTTTTAAAAGTCTGTTTGAGACGCTCAAAAACTCAGGTGTAGCATGGATGACAGATTTGATGTAGCAGAAGAGATGGTCTTTAATAGCAACTACAGCGATCTGGAGTGGATGTACTGTAGTACAGTGGAAGTCAGACGCAGAAATGTGTAGTGTTAACAACCCAGCAGAAAATTAATGTATTAAAAATAAATGCATTAACCAATTAGGTCGCTCCCTTAAGAGGTTTTTTTTTCCTCCTTAATAATCAGAAAAAAAACGTGTACAAATTTCCTGCCTCAGCTTAATCTCCACTAACGAAAGATAGAATCCAATTAAAAACACATAACACTGGACCGTGATGGTGATATTTTATAAGATTGAATTGATTTTTTTAATCTAGTGTCATGTAAGGTACCCAATAATTTAAAGGAAACTACAGCTGACAAAATGAATGGATGAGCGGTGGATGATTATTTTGGGAAATTAATCTTTGTATTTATGTGTGCTGTACTGCTTCGTCCTATTTTCCTCAGAGACGACTTATTATTTGATGTGTCCCAGAGGCATAAATCTGACCCGTGGTCTTCCACCACTGTCTGACTTCATAGAGCAGATCATTATAATTACTCGAGTTTTTATTTTGTTTATCATCTTGGAGCCTGTCGTCCTTTAGGTGTGTGTGACGGGTCGTGTGCAGACCTGCTGCAGACTAATTGTCACTGTAAAGCCGATAGTTTTTGCTGGATGTCACGGCGGCTGCAGGGGGCTGTTTGGATTCAACCCTTCAATGATTCGGAATAAGGTGACGTTCTGTATGAGGAGCTACTGTAATTGTTCCTAATTGCCCCCGAGAGTCAGTCAGTGGCTGCAG
>NC_024326.1:11040570-11073712 GCF_000523025.1 Cynoglossus semilaevis
CCCCGCCTCCGGGGATTGGCTCCCCCCCACCCCCCCCCCCCCCCCCGACCCCCTCTTTGGGAACCACTGAGCCACTGTGAGTTAAAACCCAAACTTATTAACTAAGTTATTAACAACAATATACAGTGTAAAGGAATGAGTTTTAGAAAATGTTGTGAATCAACCCACTTGTTCAGGAGAACATTAACCGACTCCTTCGAGCGATTAGGTTGTAAACATTAGCAGAGAGACTTCCACACAGGAGATAAGGAGATTTACATCATCATCATCATCGTTTTGAATATAAGAGAAAGACTAGAGTTTTATTTTTAGGGAATATGTTTGTCTTTTAGAGAACTCCTGTGTGACACATTAAGAGATGACAACAGTGTTGAAACATGAAGGTATTTTCAGACGGATATTTTAGCTAATGCTACACGACATGTCTTAAATAATAATAACAGACCTTATAGGTTGTGAGTAGACAGTGGCACAGATCTGTCTCCTGAGGTCCATTATGAGCCTATTATGGCTTATCTGTTGTAAAAGGGTTCTGCGGTCTTAATGTGTCCATATCAGAGAGAATGCTCTCAGCGCTGGAGTCGGATAATCTGAGTGTATCAGACTCAGTCGAGTCCGCTGGGACGTAAACATCCTGTAAAACTGCTAACACCTGCAGCTGATGATCAGAAACAAACCGAACGACGATACGGCTGATGTGATCTCAGCTGATCACCTGATAAAACACAGCCTTGGACTTCTGACATTAAACTTTGACTCATCTCAACAACATACAGTAGGAAACTACAGCGGTCCGTCGTCTATTGCGGGCAAAAAAAGAAAATGCTGAATTTATCACAAAAATAATGAAAATATTGGAAATTAATTTCTTTTTTATATGCTGCAAAAACCTGCTACAGAGCGAGAAATCTGGCAACACAAGAATACATTTAAAACCCATGATGCACCGAGGGCGAGACAGCCCAACCGTGATACAGCGGGGGACGACTGTACTTAGTCTTTGTTGTTTTTTTTTTCCTGTTTTGACTGCAGCTCTCCAACACTATGTATCTTTTATTTTTAAACGAGCAACAACTGTGGCGCTGCGTTCACCAGGTCTCACTTGTCATTTATTTTAATCCTTGAGGACACAAACAAGTTTCACTTAATAGCTGTGCAAAAAGTCAATGTGAGGCTTTTTACTTGTCGCTTGATAAGTTTCATTTTTTCAGATTTAATTTTCTACTCTGTGTGTGTGTGTACGTGAGTACAGGTGGAGGAGATGAAATTCTTTTCAATTAGAGCATTATTTATTTCACACTCTAATGATTTTCTTTTTAAGAATCATCAAGTGCTCAGGTCTCGTCACGTCATGCTCACTTTGACGACTGACGTTTCCCGTCTGTATCAGCATCAGTGAGTTGTTGTCCGGTCTCTAACCTCCTTCACTTTTTACGGCTAATATTCCTGAGTCATCGGCTTTCACGGCTGACGTAAACTGCTCTGAGGTTAATTCAGAGGCAGAAAGCCAGCAGGTGGATACACGAGGTCAAAGGTCAAAGGAAACAGGATAGGAGTACAACATCCCGGGCCTTCAGCAGAGTTTTACTCAGTGGTAAGTACAAACATGAAGTATTTTTCCAACATTAGTTACACAGTGTTGATTTGTTACGTTTTGGAGGGGGCATACATTGGTGTATAACTTCTCTACACATTTAAACGGAGTCAGAAGCAGAGTAAATTTCTGCATGTGATAAAATTAGAAAAAAATGTGGAGGAAGAGACGAACTGACGGGGGGGGGTGTTTATATAATGAGAGGGGAGGAGTTTACGTGACAGGTGTGGAAAGTTAGGTTATCACTTTAGAATTAACACATGTATGGGGGGGGAACTGAATAAGAATTAAAAAAACTCACAGCAGCAGCTGTGAAGAGACGGTTCCTAAAGATTAAATTGTCTCTCACACCTCTGTAAGAAAGGGAACTGAACGTTGTATTTATCACATTTTAAAAAGTAGGAAAGCAGAATGTGCAGTACTCAGTATGGAGTAAAGTTATGTTGAGTTGAGTTAGAAGCAGAGTCGTGCTTCGTCTGGATTTTTTTTTACTTTATTCCATTAAAAACACTCCAAATTATTGGTCAGAAAACATTAAACATAAAATCACCTCAGAGCCACAGCGACAAAGATTTCCTCGTTCAGCCTCGGCAAAAAAAAAAGAAAAAAAAGTGTTTCTGGAACACAATGAAAAAGTGAGGCTTTAGCTTTGGAGCGTAATCGTGTCACATGTTCTGGAGCCAGCCGCCTCCAGTGGCTGCACGTATCACAAGATACAAACATTTCACATAAGATGCATTAAAGATGCCCATTGTTTCTCTCTCTAACTCAGTCTGTCAGTGAATATTTGAGAGGATTCTCCCAGGCTTAGCACAGGAATCTCTAATCCGCCTTAAATCAGTTACACCATACTGGCTGACTGGCTGACTCTGCCAGTGATGTTTACTTTTTCTTGCCAAGAAAAAGTGAAAAAGTGAAGCTGTGACTGGAAAGGCTGGAATGGAAATGGGTGGAAATTAGTTTTCTATTCAGGTCCTCTCCTTTTTATGGCTATAAAAAAATGGGGAGGACTCTTCTGACAGAGTGATGACTGTTTCACTAAATCATGCTGCAAATAACACCCTTCCTTTCAAATATATGTCTGATTGTAGTCCATGTTCAAGTTCATCTACAAAAGCTGTAATACCCTCTTCCACATATTCAAAAATGGAATGTAAAATGTGCAGTAGTCAGTGTAGTATTGATTATAATCACTGCAGTATTAGAGCAGCAACTTAATAGGTTTGTTTTGATAGAAATTCCATAATTTCCCAAAGGGAACTCCTAAGGGATTAACATAGTTCCATCCATCCATCTATCTAAGTTAGTGATGAAAAATTTGTTTTTTTTAATTTCTGGCAGCGCAGTCAAACTGATTTGTACACTCCAGTCAACAGGTGGCAGTAATCCACTTTGTCAGACAATTTGCAAGACAAGCAGAAGAAGATTTAGTGAGTAAAAAACATATATAAGTCGCTCTGGAATATAAGTTAAAATTTGTGAATGTGGAAGATGAAAAATGAAAAAAAAAAAAAACCGTGGAAGATGAAAAATGAAAAGAAAAAAAAAACTCCAGACGTCTTTCTGTGTTTATCTGTTCACTGATTTAGTTATTAACTGTAATTAATAAGAATTAAACTTGTTTGATTATTCTGTCAAATACTGCAATACATAACAGAAACTAAACTGGTACTTCAGATACTGTGAAGTACTGACTGTCTGTAGCCATTGTCAGGTGATCGTCATCACACATGTAAATTTGACTCACATCTTAAAATAGATCCAGAGTTTCTGCACTGACATTTTCCGTGCCACCTGAATCCTTCTTAATGATACCTGCGCGCCGTCGCCACCTGTCACCGCAGCGTTTAGGGCAGACTAGAAATCAACACTCCCGTCATTTATCAGCCACTTTTTCTGCCAGCAAAATGGCCAAGTTATTTACTTATAAAGACTATTTTCGGCTCACAAAATGTCAAATGCAAATTCTATGTAGATTCTGTGCTGCGTTGACATCGGGTTTTCAACTGTAAGCTAATTAATCAATGAGCAGCGACAAAGTTTTGTTTCAGGCTAAAGTAGAATAATAAACCCTTTTGTGTGGGCTGGCTCCGGCCATCTTTCCTCATTGACACTGTTTGTGCTGTCGTGGTCAGGAGTCACTTCACCACCATCCATCTTTGTTTCCATGGTGGACACACAGTCACCTTGTCCCTGAGGGTTGAGATCCCAGGGACGGTTTCAAAATATCATGGCTAACCAGCTGCGCCTTCAGGCTGTGCTTTGAGGGAATTATTAACTTATAAAAAAAATCTCAGCCTCACTGCTCATGTGCAGGAGACTTTCAGGGAAGTTAATCTTTTAAATAATGGAAATAATAAGCCAAGATTCACTTGTTAGCCGCGGCTCATGCCTGGAGCTAACGAGTGACTCAACCTTAGAAATGTCACAATGTAGACAAGAAAAAAATAAGAGTTTGTGATCAAACACCAGAGTGGATCATAGTTAGAACAACCACCTGGTACTGTGACCACAGGTACTTCTCAGAGTGGAAACTCTTATATATGTACATGGTAACAAATACTGTGACAGTAAAACAAGTGTATTCTCCTCAGAGTCCAATCTGTCACTTCAGGATTCACACGGTGTCTGCCACCAGTGTGAGCAGATTCAAACCTTGAATGAAATCTTTAATAAGATTCCAACGCCGCTAGAATTTATTTACCGTATTAAAGGCAGAGCCCAGGGGCACAGTGTCTGGAGGACACTAGGCCCAGCAGCGTCACTAAAAGTCTGCAACTGTGTCCCACTGTTGTACGACTGAAAAGCCACGCCGTCACACTGATGAAGCCGTTAAGAATTGACGTCGAGTTCAGAGTAGACAAAGGTAAAGAACCAGAATCACTCTCATCTTTCCAGGACCACTGATTTGATTTATAGTTAATGTGTACAACTACCTGATTTTTGCACAGTACTGCATGTAGTAAAAAGAGTCCAGCGATATCTGCAGTATTGTCTCTGTGTACCAAAGGAGTGTGGAGAAAATACTGCAGACAAGAAAAAAGAAAAAACACACACCAGTAATATGATAGAGAGAGAGAGAGAGAGAGAGAGAGAGAGAGTCCTAGCCTCTTCTGTGCCGTGCACCCTGATCCTTAAACACTCATAAAGGCCTGAGCATCAGAACAGCCGCTCTGCTGGACTATAATAGCCCTGTCTCTTCTCCACATTTTACACTGTTTTCTCTGTCCATCTCTGTTGTGGTCCAGGGCTTTGGAGACATAGATTACGGACCCCCTTCTGACTCCACAGATGGACACTGCCACCCCCCCCCCCCCCCCCCCCACCATTAAATTTATCTCAGATCACACAGCGTTCTTTGTGTCCAGAAAGTATAGCCTCAGAGCGACTCGCGGGGCGACCGTATATGAGCTGGTGAGCAGTGAAAAGGTGTTTTATGGTTTTGTTTTTTTAATTATTTCTTCAAATTAATTAAACAGTTGGCATCTGCAGCATTTTCTAATCTTTTCAAAAGCAGGTTTCGATTTATCCTCATTCGAGTTTTCTCAAAATTGAAAATGCGTACGAAATAATTTAAATTAAAACAAGAAACAAATAAAGGGGTGAATAAGAAATCCCACAGGGTTTTTACCTCTGTCTGAGGACGATTCCACTCACCTCGTGGAAACGTGGACAGGTGTTGTGTGAATCTCCTGAGAGCCAGGATCTGTAAACTTCCAGGCAGCAGAGCAGGGATATGAGGTTTCGGGAAGATGTCGCCGTCTGACTCAGGGATTAGCTAACTTCCTACGGCTGCAAACGCTGAGGCAGCAAATATGGCCAGGATGTAGGTGATGGTGTGTAACCTAGCAGAAAAGAGGAGAGTGAAGACTTATTTCTCCTGGAGTCTCAGAGATAGCATACTGTACTGTAACTGTGAGGATAAAACATTTTCAATTCCACACACACACACACACACACACACACACACACACACACACCTCATAGTACAGCCATGTGTGGCCTGTTAATAAATGGATGGGAATAAGAAGTATGAAGTTCAAATAGTACAATTAATACCTGGTGGTTCCAGGTAGAAACTAGAAGAATTTCCCACTAAGACAAGAATGAGTTTGAAATTGATGTTTGAAGGCGTGTGATACAACGGACGTCAATCCCTGAGAACTGAAGGAATGTCGTTAGGAGCTGCTCCTACAGAGGCTTTCAGGTGAACAGCATTATTTAGCTGCACACACGTCTCTGTGGGGGTCGGGGCTGTAGGTTAATCCCACATCTAGACTCCACTATTAACCCCCTACATTCTCCTTCCTCCTCCTCCTCCTCCTCCTCCTCCTGTGACGCCCTCTGGTCGTCCCTCACTCCGGGGACATAGCCCTCCTGCTGGACTCCTTCCTGCCTTCACTTCTTTGTTCCTATTCTTCGGTCACAGCGTCAGCGGCAGACCGGGGTTCAGACCAGGAATGCTCTCCACGTCCTCTTCCCTGACGCGTTCACGTGTTCAGCCGGGCTGATGGCGCCTCGCTCAGGCTGAATCACACTGATCTGGGAAAGGCCAAGGATTTGTCTTCACCTCCAGCCAGTGCCAGCCGACGGATGACTGTGCTGCTCCTCCTGCCTCTTTGTCGTCGTCTTCTTTCACCCGTTCCCTGTTCATGTCACACGTGTTAATGTATGACGTGCTGGGTGTGGAAACAGTCACTTATTTTCAGCTCCTAAAATTTTAGTTAAAGCTGATGAAAATGTACAATTATTTTAGTCACATCCATCCATCCATCCATCCGTCTAATGATGAAGTCTTTGAGGTGTAATTACAGGTTGAGGATATTAACACCGTCCTTCACAGGAACTGCGTTCAGAAACAAATGCGCTACTTTGGGAATTTAAAGAGCAACCTCAGAAATAAATAAAAGTAATCCTACCAGGCAGCGCTGGGCCAAGTGTTGTGAACATAATTAGATTCAAGGTTATAGAAAAGCCAAACCTGTTGCACCTTTTTTTGTACAAAACCCTCCACTAAGGAGCTGAAGCCTCAGCGCTGCTGCAGGAGTGACGCTGCTAAAGACAGGGAATGGCACTTCATAGAGAAGCTGCCGCTGCCTAAAGGTCTTTCCACATCAGCGCAGATACAAATTACCACATGAAATTTTGATGGAGGAAATTCTGAGGAGAATTATTCACAAAAAAAATCTTTCTATTCAAATCAAGTGAAGCAGAGTTGAGTGAATAAATTATAAGACGAATTGCTTCACAGAGGAAAACAGTGATAACATTGTGCTCAGTCACTTTATTTCATTGGTAGAAGAAGAAGAAAAAAATTCTGGTTACAACCAGCCCTGAAGAAGGGGTCGTAAAGGTTATGGAGAAGCTGAAAATCCATCACTGCAGAACAGACTACATCTCCTTTATATGGGTTTTTTAATTTTTTAAAGAAAGAAATGGTCCTGTTGTAAAAAAAAATTTAAAAAAAAATCCAGCAAAACTTTGCTAAAAAAATTAAATAAGAAAGTAAACAGAACATCAGGGGAATTTCAGAGTAATTAAAAAGATAACGTTAGGTTTGGGAAACAGCCGCACATTTTGACATTATATTTTATATTTAAATACAGGCAGTGAGACGGACAGCCCAGCACTGACCGTGTTTCCTTTTGTTTTATTGGCTGTCAATGTTTTCAACGCATTCTGGTATTCACACTGTAATAAATCTGATTTCACCATATTTATCCTTCGTCCTCTTTGGATAAACTCAAAATGAGCCTGATGTTATACTGCAGTACATACGACAAGAACAAAGTCCAATTCAGATCCAACTGGTCCCTCTCTAATGCTGGGGTCCTAATGGCAGCCCACTGTCCATTCTGCACTAATTCTCCCCACAGTGCACTCCTGTAAAAAGGCTTCACAGCACGCGGCACAATTACACAGGCCAGGCAGGGGAGAGGAAATGAACACGTGTCACCACAGTGAGCTACCCATCTGTCAAGTCTGCATTAACAGGGAAACAGGCCTGAAGGTGGCGACGTCATTTCATTACAGCTGTGTACAATATTTTTATCATAAGAGCCAAATTACCACAAACAGAAGAAGGCGTCAAAACAATAACAGAGTCTGTCAGCGCTGCCCGGCTGGAGTCGGACAAACGGGGTATTTATTTGCCTTTTGCCCAGTCAGGGAGGGGCCCGGGCGTATCAGAGGGGGAGGAGGAGGGTGACCTGAAGTGACCTGAGCTGACTCACAGATAGGACTCAGAAAAGTAGGCCGGGTACAAAACCTGTTGATTTTATTTTTAATTGAGTTTAGACTTTCAAGCTGAGTGCGATCCAACCTCACATCATTATCTGCCGAAGCTTCAAAAGAAGCTGTGATGGTGTTTGTTCTGATTTTTTTTAGTGGCATGAACATGCAGTAAGGATGTTGTTCTTTTTTGTAAACACCTTTTTCTAGCACTTTTTTAACTTCTCCTCTGAGCCCTATCAGCACGCACCATGTGGGGCTGCGTTTGTAGATGCAGTCACCTTGAGCCAGCAGGACCGTTTCCTTTTCCTGCTCTCAGCATCCTGTGGGCTCATCTTTATCAACACTCCCTGTCACTCACACTGGGCTCTCGCTGGACTGTTTCCTGGTTAACAAACCTGCACTACACTAACTTAGCATCTGTCTGTTGCTGTGTCTGGCCACCTGACGACTACGTCCACGTCTTATGATGGCAGTGGGTGGTGTCAGTGACTGTTAGCACTGTTCTCCCGTTAGCCACTGCTCCACTACAGAACAGCATGTGAGGTTTAATAAGCTCTCGTGTCTGGACAGACTAGAGATCATTACCAGTCATTTTTTCAGTCAAATCTCACATCATCGTTTGTCTCCGAAATATTTAGTGAAGCCTGAGTAAGTGTCAGGAGGGCAGGTATTAAACCGAGTCTCCAGTCTTCTTCCCATGTGTGATTTGATTCCAAGTCTCAGACTCAAGTCCCCCACCTGTGGAACGAGTCATTTACACCAAACTTTTCCAGGTCTGACTTGGAGGAGTGGGCACTAAAATACACCTTTATGTTTCCAACAAGTTTGTTTTTGTTCTCCGCAGCAAACCTGAGCTTTAACAACAAATCTTGCCCCTGCTTCCTCCCTGTTGTTATTTCTGTCAAATCCTGAAAATACTTAGCCACTTCCCAGAAGCTCAGCTCAACCCTCGACTTCATGGGAGTATGAAATATCCTATATCATATCTGAAATGTTCCGGCCGGTGTGAACTATGTTCTTGTTCTTACACCTTCAGAGATTAAACACATTTCTCAGTTTTTTTTTTAGCCAGACATCAGCCTCAAGAAACGCTTGATTAAGACACAGTGTTCCCACGGGCTGGAGCGTCGGGACCAGAGCGACGTTCCTAAACAGCGTCCTGGTCCACAGACGATGTCACAGTCTGTCTGTCAGCATGTTTGTCTGCTGTGTTTTTAGACACACTGCATAAACAACATTTAATGGACGGAGGCAGACGGAGGGAGACGTCACCTCACCCTCGGCAGCATGGAGTGAGGTGAAGAGGAGTCACAGAGTCAGCGCGATGTTATGGAGACCTCTTTAAATCTGCTCCCAGTGGATTTCACCCAAGCTAAAACTCTCGTTGTGTTTGTGAGCAACATTTCCAAACACTGACATATGACTGTAGTCTCACAGTAACAAGCCTGCTAAATAAAAGGTAACGGCTGGAAATGTAGAAAACTGTTTTTGGAGCAAGACAGAGAACAACAAGTTATTATTAATATAATAATAGTGTTTACAATACACTAAAATTAAATTAATAAAATACTAATACTACTACTGCTTTTACGTGAGGCCGTCACAGGTTAAAGGTTAATCACGTGAATCAGTTGGTTAATAATAATTTCACTGTCCACTTTTGCATTTTCAACATGGGATGAATAACGTAGAATTAAGATTTCTTTTTATTTAAAAAAATCCATTTTTGTTCAAATAATTATTCTACAAAAAACAATAAATCGGAGATGTGGGGGGGGGGCATGTACGCAGTCCTGACACGTGTCACTTCAGAAAGTTTAAAAAGTGCTATTATCAATAAAAGTCTATTTGCACCTTCGGCATGAAGACGACGTCCATTAACATGTGAGGATGACACCAGGTCTCACACAGTGAAGGAAGGAGAAACATCTGCAGCTCACAGGTGCCAAACAGGTGGCTCGCCTGCTGCATGCAGGGCGACTGTTCTACGGCAACAACCCACAGAGGAGGAGACTCCATGTTAATTGTTTAATTGTTAATTCCAACAGAGGTCGCAGGGTGGTTAGCGCTTTTGCCTCACATCCAAAAAAGTCACCAGTTCGATCCCTATCTCTATGATGTATCTATATGGAGGCGCCGTGTCCTCCCTGTGTCCCTGTGCAGAAGGTCGCCCCACTTTGGCTCCACCCATCACTGAGTGACGGATGGATGGAGTCTATAAATCAACACACCTACATTTAATACAAACTCTTCTCTTCTCGCTCACAAAGTATGAGCAGAAAAAAAGGTTTCTTAACCCAGTTAAGTTTTATTTTTGACATATTGGGCAGCGTGTTTACCTCCAGTCGTTCTGAGTATCAGCTCAAACGATTATCAATAATACAGTATGAGTCATCAGTGAATGACAAGGAATAAAGTTTACTCTGAAGAACGTAGGAATTGGAACACTCATCTGAGGACGCCACAGCACAGAGCTGTGTAATTATCTTTTATTCAAACACACACCCACTGTGTTTGTGTGTCTGTCAGTGTGGGTGGATGCTGGCGACTGAGGTCACAGATAAGAAGCAGAGAAATAAATGCAGAATATTCTCTGGCAGGCTGTGTTGGGAAGGCAGAGGGAAAAAAAAGGCGAGGCAGGAATAAAAAGAAATGACAATGAGGATAAAGACAGGAAGTAAAAAAAAAAAAACAACCAGGAGGAGAAAGGTGAAGTTGGTTCTTTGTTTTCTATTCCCTGCTAGAAGAAAACCCTTCCCTGATCTTTTCCTCTGTTACTCTTATCTTCTCTGTGAAGCTGGCTTCAAAGGTGTCTCCTCTGTCTCATTTACGACACCTCTCTTAATTGCCTCTCACTGCCTGCCACTCAGATCTGGTTGGAAACACATTAATTTTATTTAATTGAGTAAAAAGAAAAAGAGGGCCATAAATGATGACGCAGCAGAGTCACATTACCTTCCACCAGGATTGTTCAGTAACAACCGCATTCAATGCAGATTATTGTAATAATGTAATTAATAATTGTATTTCTTTTAAAGAGGTTCAAAAAGCCAATGTGATGTTTTGCTTTTTTAGTTCCTCATTATGCAAGATACATATGTTCAATTATTGTTAGGTCAAAAATAATTATAAAAAAGGGAAACCACCAACACCAACACCAACAAAATATGAAACAGAATAATGAAATTAAAAGTTGACTTGAATTGAGATGTTTATTCTAAGGTAGAGAATTTCTTTTATTGAGGTGATGTTTTAGAAAAAAATCCCTAAAATAACTCATATTAATTGTCCTAGACATCCTTTCATATTTTTGTATTTAAAAAACACCACCAAAATATGAAACAGAATAATGAAATTAAAAGTTGACTTGAATTGAGATGTTTATTCTAAGGTAGAGAATTTCTTTTATTGAGGTGATGTTTTCTTTTATTGAGGTGATGTTTTATTTGTATGAATCCATTTTACATTCTTATTAAAGCTTTGTGAGGCCATGTAGACTTTGTTGAAGCATTAATTTTTATCCCAAAGGGGTAAAAATGTTTGTTTTTTTTTAGGTTTATTTGTTGAAAATAAGCGATACATCCAGGAAATGACTTTTTCCAGGTTGGGATGGCAACAAACTCCAGTTGTGGTGTCTCCAGTGGCAGCTACAGTACAGTGAGTCCACAGTAATCACATCAGTCCTGCAGCAGCTCCACAGGAGTGGAGCCTGGGATGGCTGTGTTTACTTCCATTAGGTATTAAATGAATTGAAATGAACTGTATTAACCACCCATGTCGCACCACACTCACTGATTGGTTGAGCTACTGTATGCAGCCTGGCTGCTTAATAAAAACATCCTTGTGACCTTTGTCTTCGTCATTATCTTCCTACATTAGTTTTCCCTTCAGTTTCTAGAGTTAACAAACCTATTAATGCTTCATAAAAGTCTTTGCTCATGCTTTGTTTTCTGGGTTGGTCTGCAGAGATCACTCAGCTCATTATATGCCATGTATAATGTTATCACGCTCCTACACCTCACATCACAGACGTGTTTTTGGTGCCAAAACTTCTATTTATCACTAATTAGCGCCTGTGTACGACGCCTGGTTCGCACCAGCAGCATGTCTAATGAACCTAAACCTTTCATGGTAACATCAGAGGATGTTCGATACTTTTTTTTTTTTTTTTTGCTTCCTATTACAGGCGAACACGGTGCCTACCTCAAAAAAAGACTCGTCCCTTTCCCTGAGTTCAGTTTGACACTGAAAAAAACAAGTTGCTCATGCATTACTGTCACATGAAAAACTAAAAAGGAAGAGTGGAGCACCTGTGAGTGGTTCTTTAAAAGAACCTTTTATAACATGAGAATTTGCACTTCAACGACATGACCGAGTGAAGTGCAGTTTGTTCATCAGATGCTGACACTCTTTAATCAACGCTGTGGACAAAATCAGCTTTAAAATTCAAGTGCACACGAAAAAAAATCCAATCTTCATGTTTTCAAACTGACGCTGCAGCTGACAGGTTGAGTGGAAACTCAACATTTCCGATCGCCTGCCCTAGTTCATTAACATTGGTAACAGTGGTACGTGCTTCAAACCGGAGAGAGCTAACTCCACTCCTGTCGTAAGTCACAACTCACACACTGTACATAGGTAGCTACGTCACTCACCTACGCTAACACAGTGGTAACATCGCAATAGGTCTCTGCTCACCAGTTTCCGTGCCGACTAGTTGGCGAGTTTTAACGCTGTGTGTCGGAACAATAGAACAAAACCTTCTGCCCATATGCAGAAACACATTTTGAAAATGTTTTAATTAATGAATTCATCTTAATTATTTCACAAATGAATCAATCGTATCTTGAATATACTTCAGATGAGAACATCTGAGCACCTAGCTGCGGCTAAGCCAAAGGTCACGACTGTTCCGCGGGTTCTACAGTTGGTCTGTGGGTAAAACCAATGCTGTGCATGTGCAGCTGGGAGTGACTCCGCCCTCCATCATCTGACCATCTAATCCCTGCAGGTTCATTAGCTGCTCTTCCCCGCTGACTCTTAAATGTCACACAGAGAACAGACAGACAGAGGAGAGGAAGTAAGAACAGAAGGCAAACGAGAGAGAGAGAGAGAGAGAGAGAGAGAGAGGCTACAGGAGAAATCTTTCCATCTTTAATTATCTTTTTCAATCATAACAACTCAATAAGATGGCAGATTAATTACTCTGTTCTCCACCTCTGTGTTTCATTTGTTCAGTGGAACATAGCACACAGCTGGAACCAAACTAATGCTGTTAGAAAAAGTACAGCGACGTAACGGTGTGTCGGTGTGTGTGAATATATAAATCAAATACCTCAAATGGATCTTGTGGTTTTAAAGGTGACTGTTTTCAAGGCTGTCATATTTTCATATAAAATTAAAAGTAAACTTAAAATAAAGCAGCTTTACAATTGGATTTCATTATGGATGTTGTACAAAGTTCAAAGAAATCTCTTTCATTCTGCAACAACTGACTACATACACGTGAGGCAATACTTCATTATAGTTCTACACACTCTTTAATTGAGATTTATATCCAGAATTCAGAACTTCATTCATTATAACATAATGGAGAATGAATTTCTCATGATTTGAGGTTTTTTTTTTAACCTTCCTGTTACTAATGAAAATGACATTTTAAAATGGTTCAGTGTGGATTTATAATTATCCCAAATTTACACCAGATCAGTCAAATTCACACACTGCACGACAATATCAAAAATAAATATTAAAAATGTATTTAATTTTTTTTTCAGTAACTACCAGTTAAACCTGTTAGTTACTAAAAGGATTAGGTTTTCTGTAGTATGAACATTCTGTAGTACCATCCATCCATGCATCCATCCATCTATCCATCCATGCATCCATCCATCCATCCATGCACCCATTCATCCATCCATCCATGCACCCATCCATCCATCCATCCATCCACAGTCGTGAGGTTTCCATCCGTGTGACTCTGTCTTCAAGTCCTCATTAACTTCATGGCTATGACAACCCTACATTACAGACATTACAGTGTAATTGTTTTAGAGTTTGTGCAGCACACGAGGCACGGCTGGTCTCACAGCTGCCTGTCACTGCTGCAGCCCCTTGATGTGACGGGGGACATCAATGGACATGAGTGGAGCAAATGATCGTTCACACAGCAGGACAACGAGCAGAGGTGAAATTATTTGGACGTTTCTACTTCATATTTTCTTTTCTCCACTTTTTTCCATTTCTTGCTTGAGAACAATCACCAGTCTGTGCCAGTCTGTGCCTGTCCTGCCCCTCCCTCCGTCCCTCCGTCCCTCTGCCCCCCCGTCCCCGTCCCCGTCCCCGTCCTTCCAACCATCCACAGCAGCCACTGTTTCTGTCAGTCACACATGGATTGATTTGGCATTGTGGTAGCACCTATCAATCACTGCTCCTTCATTTATCTGCACAGCACACACTACACCTCAGCTGTAACTGGGTTTTAATCTGTACGGACAAAACCGTCATGGAATGACAATGAAGTGAACGCCTTTGAAACAAACGCACTTTAATGATAAAATACTTCTTTCTGAAGTGACAGGTAACTGGACCAAAGGTCTGAAGCAGAGCCCACAGAATAAAAGACGTAATCTGTGCTGTTGCCATAACAGACGCTACGATAAAAACACTTCATACAACAACCAGTCATTTTGACCCAGTTCCATGTGAACATGTGTCTGTTGACGACGGCGTGTCGCGGTGAATGACCACAGACGACAGGATGTGAAATCTCTAATGATTTGGAGACATTGTTGTAAATTAAACGTTTTTTCTATTATGCAGTTTTGTAACTTCAACATTATTTGCCTTTTTCCAAGGTCGTGGTATCTGGCCATGTTAGGGTCAAATGTCATGGCCGATGGTCAGAATATCTCTCAGAAAAATAAAATGGGATTTTTGTCACTTTTTGGTTCAGGCCTATTTGGTGTGTGTGTGTGTGTATGTGTGTGTGTGTCAGCCGTCACAATCAGCATTGAGTGTGCGTGTTTGGATGCCCTTGACTTATTTTGGCTGGTGTTGGAAAATCTGTGTTGCCTGTTGCTCATCAGGAACCATCTGTGCTGGTAACAGATTTACTGTGGAGTATTTCACACACACACACACACACACACACACACACAACAATTCCACCCTACATTGTGCTCTGTGCCTCCTGTACAGTCACCCCAGTGTGTACAGTTTCTCTGGTTCTTGTCTCTATTTCTATTAAAAAAAAAATCAGGAAAATATCAGACATGTCACAGCAGCTGGTTTGTTTGGCCTGAATATATAATACCTGCTGTATGTTGTGAAAAAAATGTAGCAAGACAAATTTATTTTGTTGCATTTTTCATTCCATTTTGTGGCCAATATGTTGAGATTTTAAAAAATGTAAAATAACACAAAGAATTGAGAGCAGATAGAGTCGGCTTATCAAGAGTCGAGTAAAAGTCGCTCTCTAGCAGCTGTCAGTGTGAAAATAACAAACGTGAAATTATAATATATAAGTCGCAGAACCAGGTGGTCTCACATGTAGGACACAAATGCAGCAGGTAGAAAGAGGAATTAAAAAAAAACAACAGACTTAGTCACGAAAAACTTCAACCAAAGAGGCTGAGGACGGAATGATCTGACAGAGGAGCAGAGGAGGAGACGGACAGAAGGTCCTGATGGACCTCCTCACTAACATATAGACTCCCTCTCTATTTTAATCGTTACTTTAGAGCCAGCTATCGAAGTATCCCTGTTTATGCGGCAAATGCGAATGACCAGGGTTAACAATGCTTCAAATTCTGACCAATCACAACAACAGTTGTCTGAACCCCTGGAAAAAAAAAAGTTCTGCCCAGATTTGTCAAGAACAAGCTGTGAATTATTTAATTTTCTCTTTTTTCACAGTGCGGGGAGGGAGAACAAATATCTCACAGAAGGAGTGTCAGTCTTCATAGGCCTTGAAAAGTATGTCAAAAGAGGGGTCAAAAGGTCACACAACACTGCAGTGTGTGAACTGAATCGTCACATAAAGTTGGTCTCCAAAGCAGACGGAAAGTTCTATTGACAGTACAGTAGTATACTGTGGTAATTACTGCAGTAATCCTCCAACACAATCACTAGATAGTGTTCTGTCACTATTCTAATGTTCAATTCTCATTGGTCCAAAACCAAAGCCCTGTCACCCCTGGGAAATTAAATGAAAAGTACCTTACGGTAAAATATCCCCTGCTTCAGATGGAAGTTTAAACTCCATGAAAATCTAAACCATTACTGCAGTATTGCTCATTTATTATATTATGTTTATAGTATTTAAGGTCAGACGTGTCTTAATTGTTCTTAGTTGTCCATTTATATGATGTTACTAATGACACTAATTACACTTCGTGCCGGTGTGAAGGCATGAAGGAAACTACTGTCTGTTTCTGAGTGAAGCTCAGGTCCACAGATGAAGCCTCTCTAACCAATTCCACGGTAATCCTCGTGTCAGGTGACATTTTACTTGTATAATGAAAATGTCAACTTAACATCGGTGCTAGGGAGAAAAGTCATTGGATCGCTGAGTCAATAGGGTTTTATTCCCCAGGGATGATGTCGCTGCCAAATTCCATAGCCATCATTTCAGAAACTCAGAGTCAATGGTTTCATTTGAAAATATAACTCATTTTATGTGAAGTATACGGAGTATCTGGAGGTTAGGAGTATCTGGAATGTAGGAGTATGTGATGTGACTGTAGGAGTATGTGACTGTAGGAGTATGTGACTGTAGGAGTATGTGACTGTAGGAGTATGTGACTGTAGGAGTATGTGACTGTAGGAGTATGTGACTGTAGGAGTATGTGACTGTAGGAGTATGTGACTGTAGGAGTATGTGACTGTAGGAGTATGTGACTGTAGGAGTATGTGACTGTAGGAGTATGTGACTGTAGGAGTATGTGACTGTAGGAGTATGTGACTGTAGGAGTATGTGACTGTAGGAGTATGTGACTGTAGGAGTATGTGACTGTAGGAGTATGTGACTGTAGGAGTATGTGACTGTAGGAGTATGTGACTGTAGGAGTATGTGACTGTAGGAGTATGTGACTGTAGGAGTATGTGACTGTAGGAGTATGTGACTGTAGGAGTATGTGACTGTAGGAGTATGTGACTGTAGGAGTATGTGACTGTAGGAGTATGTGACTGTAGGAGTATGTGACTGTAGGAGTATGTGACTGTAGGAGTATGTGACTGTAGGAGTATGTGACTGTAGGAGTATGTGACTGTAGGAGTATGTGACTGTCAGGATCTGTTGTCCTTCAGGTGTGTTATTTAGATTACTCAGGAAAAGTTCATTCATATTTTACATTTTCTAGTCCTAATATCAACATCTTTTTTCAGATTATAGAATAATCTTCACACCTTTGACAGCCCAAACCCTACAACACCTGCTGTCGATGCCAGCCTTCAGAATCAGAATCTCATCCAGATCCAAATTTGCCTAAAGGCAGAGATCATGTTCGCTGATGTTCAGGTTCATCTGCCCAAGGCGCTGGAATAATATATAAGTTACTGAAGCTCCATTCAAAAGTTCAGTGACTGTTGGTCAGAACCACTGACCCCACTGTGAGTGACAACTTCCAGCAGTGCCTTCCACCGTCTCTGTCTCACTCAACATTTTCTCTCCTGTCGACCAGGCTCATTAAGAAACGATGAAATAATACAAATATTACCAGTGAGAAAAGCCTCATGTGCCCCCCCTGGAGGGGCGCATTTGTCAGCATCATGTTTACTTTGGCATCAGTAACATAATTAACGGAATTTAACAGATGGACTCAGACGTGCATGGTGCTTTGTTACGGCGGTGTAATGTAGATGAATGTTTTTTGTCATGCAGCTGTGGGTGAATAATCATCATTAACTTTTTCATCCTTTCTTTTTCTAAAGTCTATTTACACTGAACAGATCTCTGAAGTACTTCATCCAGGCTTTTTAATGAACACACAAAAAGCCGAAGGATTTTGTTTTCCTTAGTTACCACACTCCCAGCACTGACTATTAATGGAAAAATAAATCATAATAAGATCCACAAAGTAGATTCCCATCTGGAAGGCAAGGTTTCGGGTTCAACTCCACCTGGTTTTTAAAATCCCTGGGTTGGACTGCGTCAGGAACGGTATTCTATACTTCAACAATAGCAAAAATAATGAGAAATTATCATTAAAAAATAGGATGAAAATGTAGTCATTATCACCAGAAAATATATATTAAAAAAGACCTAAAAAAAAATCAACATCCAAGAACTGGGGAGGGAACTGAGGGAGGTGATGACCTGGACAACTATGCAGAATGGGGTTTTTTTGTCACCTTACGAGATGTTGATTTGTTTTGAATAATCTTCATTAATTATAATTATTAATCCTGATGAATCCACAGCCTGTGACTGATCAGGTTGAGAACTGCATTCATTTGACGGTCAGTAAATATCATTCTGATTAACACCCTTTGTCCAATCATTAGTGGCTTCAATGAATCCCAGTTACTTCAGTATTAAATCAAAAATTACATCAGGGTCAATATTTAACAGAGACACAGCGACCCCACTGAGCAATTATGTCTCCATTTACTTCCACTGCGGTGCGTCCTCGGGGAACGGCGCTGTCTCGCCGTCCTCTGACGCTGGGCTCATCAATTATGCATTAGTAAAGGTTTACGTTTGTGCCCAGATGACCACAGACCACCACGGCACGTCTGGACAAAGGAGCTGGGTGAGTTCAGACGTGAGTCGTGCCACGATGTAGCAGCAAAAATGAGGCACTCACACAGCACAAAGCATCGTTTCCACGCCTCTCAAAGTCAAACAGACACAGCTAATAATCCAAACCTGCTTTTTTTCCCTGACTTCTCTCTCGCTCTTCTCCGCACATTTTCTCTTATCTTTCCCCAACAACTCCCGTCTCGGCTGAAAAGCCGAACTTTCTCAAAGTGTTATGTTGGACGCAGCACAGGACCAGAATACGAACGCCGCTAACCCACACCGAGGTGTTACACTGGGGAGATTAAGGCTAACATTTGTATTTGAAAGAACTTTTTAAAATGTGCAGAGAAGTCAGTGAAAATGAATGGTGACGGGGAAAAAAACAACAACTCTTGGCTTTATTTAAACCAAAGAACTGGATCTAGAACCACCAGAATACAACTTGTTAAAGTGGAATGATGTATTTATGATGGTAGAATTTAAAACGGTAGAATTCTGTATCAGGGAATGTTTTCTTTTCTGAATCTGAGAACGCATGTCTGCCAGAAAAGCCTGTTAATTCTGTCTTAATTAAAATTGAATTTACGTTATTACAACCTTAATGCTCTAACAACTAACCTCGTCATTTGTGACTCTTTAATCACTCAACACAACGTGCTGCTAATGACTGCTGAAAGCCCACGATGCCATGGAAAAACGTTCATTTATTTTTAGCGTAACCAACAGACTGCTTAATTTGTACTGATCAATAACTTGTAAGTACCGCTCCACATTAGTATTAGCTAATGGATACAGATCATCACACCTTATTTAATCTCAAGTATTTAATTTCTGGAAGCTTCCAATCTAACAGTACTTCAACACAAACCAAGGTTTTTCTTGCTGGTTGAACATGAACTGAAAGGAGTAAAAAAAAAAAGAAAAATTAACTATGAAAATAAAAAGCTCCAAACTGTCTCTTTAAATACCATTAAAAGGTCACTGCGTGTGGATGTTGTGCATGTGTGAGGGTAACACGAGTAAAGAACGGAGGAACAGCTGTCGGCTTTTATTAGCACAGAGGTTTTGCAGGTTTCCGACCCCGAGAACTTTGCTTTGATATGGAACTGCAGAGGTCAGCGGGGAATGAATAAATGCATGAGTGAATACACCTGTAGAAGCTAATGCAATGCAGGCTGACGGCTTTGCAATAACGATCATGTATATTTGAGTTCTGTCAGAGGATGAACACGTCTGTCGCTGAAACTCAGCCTCACGTCCTTTGCAGCATCATGTGTCTTTTTTTATCAGCATAAAAGAGACAGGAACGCTACTATACTACGGTTCTCCTACATTTAAACCAAAACAAACCTTCCGTTAGATGAACCTACTGATTCAGTGCATTTAAAACACGCTGCGTCAGCGTACAATTAATGCCTGCAGTTCTCATTTAACACCCACAGTTCTCTGAACAATAGGTGCTGAAAAATTACATCTGTCACCAGCAGCTTACTGTAATAACAGTGTTTCATACAGTGATGCTGAATGGTTAACGTAAATACACCAGTGCTGTTGTGCCATCGCTTTCCTATTATTTAAAGATTTTAAAAAATATCTTATTATCTTATTGTTATAAGATTTAAATTTAGTGTAATGCTACACTAAGACTTACAATTTAAGAAAAATAAAAAATAAATGCTACACTAAGACTTACAATTTAAGTTTGTTTCCTCCAGCGCGTAAGAAGAACGATTTTATGTTGTGACTTTTCCGTCATATTTCACACACTCTGCTCTGTTGGTTTTCTTATGCAGATCTCTAGGAAAGGAGAAAACAATGGTGGGAACAAAGCAGAAAAAGTTATTTCAACTAAAAGCGTTTCAGAAGCGCAGTGCTGTGTTGGCAGATTTACAAGATTCCAACTGGAGAAGACGTTTAGCTCTGTAGTTGGACTAACTCCTCTGAACCTAAGCAGTATGATAACCTTGTGACAACACTTCGCTGTACACAAAATGGCTAATGAGAATAAAAAGTAATGCTGATGATGATGATGATGATGATGATGATACAGACCCCCAGATCCATTGATCCAGCTGTGGTACAGGAGCTTCATCGCTGTAAGATCAATGAAACCTTCCGCAGGAACATCCATCACCGCCTGTTTTTCTACGACTGAAGTGAAAGACAGTTTCTAACCCAGCGTATCCTTTATTCTTCGTCACTCATTATCTTTTTTCAAGACCGACTGTTGAGACTGTTAACAAGAAGCATATTTGATGAGAGCTAATCCCCGGAGAGGAACAGGTGTCACACTGACATTTAGTAGCTGCAGCAGATTAACTACTGACTGACACACCAGCAACAATACCAGAAATTAACTTCTTCTGGTGCCGCGCTGCTAATTAATATATTAACGCTGGCTGAGACCCAGACCGACTTTGGGATGTTTCTAAAGGATCTTTTCATTTTAGGAGTAAATTACGTTCTTGGATGTTTCCCCTCTTATCCCGTGGGATTCTTCGCTTCTAACTTCAAAGAATGCAGGTCATTAACGCTGTTACAGGGTTTTACCTCCACCTGGTTAAAAACGTGAAGGAACGGTTATTAACCACCGACTGACTGACTGTGGTCTGTGCTGTTCTGAGATCGTTCCTCTGTGCCTGCCGTGTCTGCGTTGTTACATTTATTCATTTCTTTGCTACATTGGTCAGATTAATGTAAAAAAATGTTCTTTTTTTTTTCCTGTCATCTAAGAAAATGTTTAAAACAATAAACCATTGGTCCACATTTACCACCACTGATGCAATGGTACATATAATTTAGGACAAGATTTTAGCTTCAGGCTAACCAAGCCAATCATCAGTGCGTACCTGTCCAACAGAAACACATGACCAGCCTTACTGACTGCTGCCAAATCCAATAATGTACAATATGTGATGCTCTTTATAACAAAGATGAACGAATTAGAACAACAGCATACACAAAAAAATAAATGGTGAACAGGGCAGGTGCCCGGGACTCAGAAAAGTATCATTTGGGCCTGTGAGAAAAGTGATTTTTTTTCACTAATTTTATGAAGTGGCACAAAACCATCAGTTTGTGTTTGTCTCTGACTCTTTTCTCCTTTAAGCTGCTCAGAAAACAACACCATAACTGCTGCCTTCCCATTATTATTGAAACAATCATGTAATACATTTAAAAAAAACTAATACTATTCTATAAAAGTTGTGTACTAAGCCCTGGTTCCAGTTCCCCCTGTGACAGGAAATGAAATGGTTTCAGTTCACTGGCAGGTCTCACCACTCTGGGCTGAACTGGTTCTCACACAGAAACAGGTTAATTAGCAGCAGGGTGCTGTGCTCACTGTGACGGGGGTGAGGGCGTGGGGGGGGGGGCTCTCCGCCAGTGCTACCCAGGATGTGCCAAGAGGTCGTAGTCGAACAGATCACAACTCTTGTCACCCATGAGCAGCATGTTTATTTCCTCCCCCTGCTCTGGCCCCTGACCCAGCCCGGAGTTACTACTGTGGGTAAACTGTTCCTAACTGTTCACTGTTCAGGAAAACATTCATTTCATCCCATCTTTTCTACAGCTGAGATGCTGTGTGGAATGTAACAGTCAAATAAAACTGAATAATGACTTTTGCTATTGTTAAATCCCTATATTTTAACAATGTATAGAATGTAACATGACCTGGAAGGTGTCATTAAATGCATCATCCCATCCATCCATCCATCCATCCATCATCCTTCCATCAACCATCCACTGCTAAATCCCTTAAGACAGCAGTAATAATGATTATTGAGAAAGTTAAAATACATGGTTAAGAAAAATTGTGATAAATTAATATTATAGGTTTTTAAGACATGGACTTTCTCTCAAGATGTTCACTACAGTCAACGAACCAAAACAGCATTAGATGTGGATTTAAACGCTACATCACAAGACCGTTGCCTAAAGCTAAAGCTACCATCAGTCGGAGTCTATCATCTTTATGTATGACTGCAATCAATACTTAACGTGCAAAGAATGTCTTCATTAAGAAAGAGCTAAAGATAGGCAGTGGAGGAGTCACCTTAATATCTCAGTGTGCTGACAAGGTCTGAACACATCATCATGCTGAGTTTTCAAGACATGTGATCTTAATGTTTGCTTTGAAGTAAATAGCGCAGCAGCAGAGAAGCGAAGAGGCATCAATTTTATTTTGAAGTAAAACATTTTAGTGGCTTTACTCACTTGTAAAAAAAGGCAGATTTTTCATAGAAAATTATAGCTCCTTCAGCGTCAGCCGCAGTGGGCCAGCGCAGCAGAGTTGGCTTACTGGGCTTTGAAGAAAGCTTGTTAGCCAAGTTGCTGAGAGCCACTAAACAGAGACCTCAGCTTTTTCTCCTGCCTCCTTTTCTGCCCCATTTGTATTTTGTTCCCTTCATTCTTCCCCTCTTAGGTTTAATCCCAAGTTCTTTACCCCGGTGCAGCTGAGTATTCAGCTCACAGCCTCTGTGTTGGTCTCTCGGGGAGGGCGAAAATTGGTATGAGGTAAATGTGGGGAGTAGAAAGGAGAGAGGTCAGTGGTGTTAGATGAGCAGCTGAGAAGAAACAAGTCTCCCATCGCTTCTTTCTATTTATCACAGCCAGAGACCAATGCAAATTGCAGTTACTGAGTGACACCTACAAATCAGTCTCAATTCTACACACGGACACCAATGAACTCCGGGCTTTAGATAAGAAGATTGGCTGAAAGAGGGGGGAAAAAAACTAATATATATGTCGGCATGAGTGTGGGAGAACCCAGTTTGGTTCTTTACACCCTTGATAAAAGGACTCCTTTGAACTGACCACTTTTCTAATCAAGGATAAGAAGAGGATTAAGATTTGAGCCCGTGGTTAAACTGAGGTTTAAAGTAGTGATTTATCAGGTCGAGCATAAAGTACAAGAAAAAGTAGTCATTTGGTTCTAATCTCTCTTTTGGGATTTTGGGTAAATTCACGAAACACAGTTGGGAGTCATCAGTCCTGACGACATAAGAACAGTTTAGGGTTTTCACAGCGACTGAATCCAGGTGAACTTTTACTTTAATCTTTAAAAAAGTCTGTGTGGTTTATTTTGAACTCATCCTTGATGATGTTTTCTATAAATTCTTGTTGTTAATTGTATAAAATGAGAGTCAAGTATCAGGGTAAGCATGAAATAATTGTAGCATATATATATATATATTTGTTTCAAAAGTATTATTTATATTCTCTCTGCTGTTGGAAAAAAAAAGTAATTTTTCACAGTTCTGTGCGTTTAGTTGGATCACAAACAATTTTTCGCAATATGATATTTCACATTTATTTCTTTTTTTATTTCTTTGAAGCTCCAGCAGGAAATATGACAAGAAAAATAATCTACAGGTTGCACTGGGACCATAGCATTTTTCCTTTGTATGAATACAGGGAGGCAGACCGACAGACACAGATTTCATTCTAGATAGATGTCTCAAGGCAATCTTTTTATTTCTGACAACAGGTGAATCCCATTTCACCCCTATGTTTGATGAGGACTGATGTGTCGAGGTAAAGTGTCCCAATTCTTGTTGAAGTGTAGGAGGGGGAAGTGAAAGCCAACCAGACGGAGGCTTCAGTTCAGAACGGGATTGGGACGTACTGTGTTCATGAACAACTAGGTCTTATAATAGTTATATTTTCACAGCGGAGGTGCAGAGGTCGATGTTTGTTTGTCATTGTTCGACCGTGTAAGGCACTGACTACTGAGTAAACAACTCAACGATGTTTGGTTCTACATCATTTAAAAATGATAAAGAAGGTGGTAAGCTTCTGATTCAATGACGGCTGATTGATGAGCGGCCTCATCAATCAGCCGTCATCACCGCAGCGTCTCCACGGCAGAGGGCGTGATTGACCGCAGCGTCTCCACGGCAGAGGGCGTTGACGGCACCTCAAAAACACAACAAAATCAGCTGTAACGCAGCAACAAACAGGCGTCAGCCCAGAATCGTCCACAGTCCCGTAGGTCGGGCTTCACCGTGTCACTGAGCTGCACCTGATCAATACCACGGCCGGCCTGTGTTGTCTTAGCTGATATGAATCCATACTCATTTGGTCCTGTGGCTTTCAGCTCTATCGTTATTCAGGAGGTCGGACCGTGTGTGTGTGTAAACTGTAGCCTCACTCACAAGTCAATGAGGTTAAATATATTTATATATTTAATGTATCTCAGCCAGGAACTGTTGCCTTCGCATTGATCTCACTCTTAGCTTGTCAGGAATACATTGATTGAAGTGTGAGAGCTGTTGCACCTGATAAAAAAAATACATAAATAAAATAATTGCATGCATTCTGAGTTCAATATGAATTTAGATATAAATTTGATGTTATAACTCGGGCTGTCAAACAATTAAAACTTAAATTGAATTGATGGCAGGGTAGCCGCGGGTTACTCACGATGAATGCTGATGAATCTGTCATCAATAAGACACAAACATTTGTTTTTCTCTCTACATCAGTGGAACAGAGGGAACAGTAAGGACAGGGAGATGATCTGTTCATGTTGGAGACTCGTCCAAATGAGGGGATTATTATGACTGACCAACTTCAACTGTAACTCCTAAGGTGTTTGTTTTGACAATGGCTTGTGAAACCACTTGGGAGTTACATCTTTTCAAAAACGTCTGGCCTCCACTCCTCTACATTATTAATCAGTCTACAGTCCCACGCAAAACCATCTGTTGGCTGTCGTGTCAGTCCGCCTGTCGGCCGTAGACTTGGACTTAGTCACTGCCCTGCCCTGCAACCACAAAGACACGCTGGCTGTTGAGAAGGTGTTTCAGGATCATGGTGCTCTGATTCTCACCATGTGTTAAAAAGCTAAATACTAAGAAGTCCTAAAAGTTCCTCAAAGTTATATATATATAGTTATATTTATAAAGCACAGCCAATGTCTGGAGGTTGGAGCGTGAAGAGCTGCTTGTTGTCGAGTTAATTAAGTACAATGCCGAAAAAAATGCCTGAAAAGCAACAAACTCTTGACAAAACTTTTGAGAGTACAAGTACAAATATCACTGGCAAGGTTAAGGAGATGATGGGAAAGTGGGTTGATTGGTTGCTGTAAACAAACCAACTGATTCCTCTGATTCGTCAGCCTTTAAATGTGCCATATGTTCTACCATCTGGAGTCTTGTCAAGGTTGGAGAAAGAAAAAGAGACGGGGAATATTTTGTACAAGAAAATTTGAAAACATTTGTTAGTTTTTCTAATTGCACAATATGCCATTCATAGTCAACTCAATAAGGAATAGAGAGTCACCAAAATACAGACACATTATTAATACATGTATCAACTGGTGTGTGTGTGTGTGTGTGTGTGTGTGTGTGTCTTCAGAATGAAGCTGAATAATTACAAAGTTAAAGGTCCGTCCTGAGACATAAACCCTACATGCAGAGGGTAATTAGGGACATAAACCCTACATGCAGAGGGTAATCGTGTGTGTGTTCTTCCAGCTTCAGTCTCTGTGTGTAGACGTGGATGAATTGATGCGTCTACGCACAACCAGATTTCATGGGTGGCTAAGAGGCCTTTCTTTATTTCTAGGCTCTAAATGGCGGCCATTATTCCCTAATCGGATGATGACCATGTCGTCCATTACTTTATTGTTCAGACGTGCATAATTGCACATACCATTAAACACTAACCGCAATTTAAAAGTTAAAATAAAATAGGGGGCAAGAGTTTGCCTGTCCATCTCAGGGCCACATGAACCATTCACACTCTCATATACAGGGAGAGACAGCGACAGTAAATGTCCTACCAACATCTGCCACCGTGTGGCCTACTAACTTCATCATCCTCTTTAGTTTCCTTGCTCATTTGTTCCAGTGTAAATGTTGCATTATTAGATCTCATTAACAAACAGCATCTGTAAAATATCTGTAAAGTATCTTCATCTCCAGATGCCAGTAAAGTTGTTGTAATCATTTAGAACAAAACCTCCTCTGAGGACAGGAGCGGTCTGGAGTCTTCTGATCAGATACTGACATGAGCATCAGTGCTTCGACAACAGGGAAAATGATACATTTCTCATGTATTTTGCAGGGCAACAATAAAAAGAGTGCTTTAAAGGACGACGGTCCGTGTTTGACAAACACTGAGGGCAGGCTTTCACCTTGATACGCTTTGTTGGTGGAGTCGGCTGTTTCAATAGTACTGAGAGGCGCTGAAAAGAAGTGCAGTTTTAATTTTTAAAAGGTAAAGAGCAGCATGAATGCTCAACCGAGTGTACAATGCTGTTATTGAAATGTGACTGCACAGAACTCCCACTCGGAGATGGAATTAGTAAACAGCACTCATCCAAAATTCAAATGGACTTCAGGTCCGCTGCCTCAAGGACTCAATTATGCTTTCAAGGTTGATGAAAAAAGAAACTCTTTCTATAAAGGCAATCCATTATGTTCGAAGTGAGCGGCTCAAAAGAAGGAACTCTCCATTATATCAGACTTTATCATCCATATTCATCTTCTGCTCTGTATATTGCACCTGCCATAGTTACTTTATTCCATTTTCTCCATTTGAACCTTTTAATCCATTCTCAGTTCTGCTTAACCTGATAGGGGGTCTCAGGGTCTCAGGGGTCTGGAGCATATCCCAGCATGCACAGCGCATAACAGATTTCTCTAACAGTCTCATTATTCAGATTCTTTGTTTGTAATGCAGCCCCCACCTCAGCGGTCTGTTTTTATAACCAGGGGCCATTGTTTCTTTTTTTTTATTTTATTTTTAATTTAATTGTAAGTTATATAGTGTATATATATATATATGAAGAATGGTTGTCCTACCCTAGTATTGTTCCGTGTGATCAACTGGGAAAAAACTATTTTTCTACCCCAGTGTCACATTCACTGATCTCACTCATTAGGCAGTAGTAAAATAAGGCTCACGGTCCCTGAGGTCTCCATCTGCTGAGTCAGCTGTTTTCTGTGAAGTGACTGCATCAGTGGAACTACTGTGGTGCTACCCTGTAAAAAGTCAGTTCTACTGAGACGCAGTACTGTGTGACGCAGGTTCATTTTCTAAAAGTGTTTATAATAAATCTAAAAAAAAAAAACTTACAGTGACAAATGTACAGATTTGACTTTATTTTACTTTATCTTCATCTGACGACTGCTAGACTTGGCTCAGGCTCCTCAACAACCATGAAAAGAACGAAGCAGCAAAAATAAAAATGTATTTTGCCGCAAATATACTTTTGAACTTAAAGAATCTGTGATGTTGTTCCCACTTCTGCTTTAAGGACTGAGCTACATCTGACCCCCCCCCCCCCCACCCCCACCCTGAACGAGGTGGTGTACATGTACTGCAAACTGTTACATCCTTTGCACAGCGCCAGCGTTTGTCATCACCGCCCTTGAGTCAGAGCAGGATGGAGACTGTTCACTTCAGATCACTGACAAAAATCCTTCAGTCGCTATGATGCAATTCTTGAAGAATTAAGAGTCAAATATGGCTGTAAGTGGGAGACAATCAAAAAATGACCTTCGCAGACTTCACATCAAGGTCCCTGAGAGACACATTCTCTGCACATCTCTCTGCAGCTGCAGGTGTCCTCACGTTGAAGCTGCAAAAAGATATTATTTATAACCCTACGTTATAAATAATACTTCAAATACTGCATCCTACTAGCCTTCCTCTTCCTCCAGAACAGGAGGAAAACTGTGTCTACGTTAATGTTGGACAGAGAATGAGTCACTCTGGATTTTTCCTTCATCAGTGGTCGTCACCGCTGTAATCCGCTCAGTGACTGTTTTTATACCGATTACTATCCCTGATGCAACACTCCAGATATTTTTTATCAACAAGTGAAGGGTTGGGGGTTTGAAAAAAGAGGCAAGAACTAAAGCCCCCCCCACCCCCGCTATATGGATTTTCAGCAGCTAATTAGAGATTTTAAAAAAGGGCCCACTAATAATTAAGAATTCTATAATTCTTCCTCTAAATGAGGGGTTTTCAGATGAGGAAGCAGTCGTGCTGCTGAGACACAGACTGTCTATAAAACGGCTGTAACCTGCCTTGTTGTGATTCATCTTGGGCAGTGATTCATCACTGATTCTCCATTTAAAGCGGAGCAGCACATTAAGCCCCGTCTGAAAAGCTTGTAAGCTTTTAACAGAGGTAATGGCTTACAAATGAAAATCAGGCATACATTTAAAAGACATGGCAGACAGTGAAAGTCACATTCACTAATGGAGCGCATTATTTACTGGTAAATGATGTGTGTTAAAGCGTGTGAGAGTGACAGCTGCGTTAGCGTTAGCCTGGCTGTGTTGTAGCTTACAACGTCGGCTTGTTTTACTTCAGAGCTGCATGTGTCGTAGTGAGAAACAGTGGAGTGAACAACAAACAGACACAGAAATGTGACACAACTGACTTTCAGTTCAGCTGGTCGTACAATATCTGTAACTTTTGGACACTGGTTTTACCCTCTGTACTATTACTAATTATAATCATCACACCTTTGCTTTAAATCTTTCATATTTTGACTGGAATACATCTTGTCATCGAACAAACACAGCTTCTGTCTACGCAGCTTCTGACTATTAATAAAAAGCATAGGAATTATACACTACATTCAAAACCTGTCGATGATAATGAGTGAGTGTTCACATAAATCCAACAAATTATTCTTTGTCCAGGGAAATGCAAACCCGCCGTAGATTTGGCCTTTAAAAAAACATTTTTATCGCAGAGATACAAAAATATCTAACATCACGGCCACCGAAGGATGTAAATTGTAAATTGTAATTGTAAAATGAGTTATTAGTTTTGTTAACAACTAGCCACCGAAGGATGTAAATTAAATGAGTTATTAGTTTTGTTAACAACTTTAGGTTACTGTAATGATACTTCAGCATTCAATATCAGTCAGCACTGATGCAAAATACACACTCTATCTTGTAGGACAACATAGTTGTCACACCATTAAATATCCTGTCATTTCCTCCTCATTAGTACATCATTAAATATCCTGTCATTTCCTCCTCATCTCATTTCTTGGTGGATTACCGTCACGCCCCACAGTCCAATCACACAGCGTGCAGCATCGCCGTCACAGGCTGGTTCACAGTGCCTTGCTTAAGGGCACCTATGGAAACTTGTTGATGAGCCGGGAATCATTAACTTTCTCCACTATGCTATGGTACGGAAACAAAGGTGGAATTCAAAATGAAATCTTCAATCAAATGCAGCAGGTGGAAGCGTGGAGAAATAAATATCACACCTCCTTTGCTGTGGGAAATGTCTAGACTCTAACACACAGACACAATTTGTTCTCCCTCCAGCTAAAAAGGCATGCTGGGAATAGACAGAGGCCAATAAAGAATGAGAGAAGGCAATATTTCACTATGCATCAGATTGGCTGAATTGATGTGCGCAGAGATTTCCGTCAATGCAGCCACTGGGTCGAGCTGGGTGAGCTAAAGCACCATGGTAATTAGTCGTACTTGTGGTGCGTCTTCCAAGGTGAGTAAACCCGACTCCTGCAGCATGAGGACCAACCACATTCACTGTCAACAGGCCTTAAAAGTACTGTCATGCTCCTGACTGTGAGGCTGTAGTTTGGCCGTGCAGCATAATCACCACGTCACACCTTTAAACATTGCACAGCTTGTCACAACCTCCATGTCACGACTTGTTGCTAAAAAAAAAAAAAAAAACCCAACAACAGCGTGCTGTACCTGATGTCAGACTCCACAGCCTCTTACACAGTGGGTTGACAACATTTGTTCTCTCACTGTCTGTCATCACTGTCATTTTCTGCAGAGGTTTTTATTACAGGTTGTACCTCTTCATGAATGTGTTATTTTAATTTGTGGTAAAAAGTGGTAGTAGAGGTCTCTACCTCAAATGAGCAACTGCTGCCACCGTCATGTCATTAGAATGCCACGTCAGTGTTCAATTCTCAGTACAATTCCCCCTGCCATATTACAGAGAAAGTATTTTTGTTTAGTATGACTACTGCAGGCTGCAGTGTCAAAAAAAAAAAAAAAGATTTCTGAAAATGGCCTCAAGGCCAGAATTAAATTATAATTAACATATTATCATCGGCCTGATGTGTGTTATTTGCTGGCCAAAATTGGTCCCCAGGCCAAGGGTTCGATCACCCAGTCAGTCCCTGTGGTAACGGGTGGACCTTGTTACTGAGTCTCCATGTTCTGCCTGTGTGTTCTTGGGTTTTGTCCAGGTAATCTGTTTTTCTCCCACAACTCTAGAAACCTGCAGGACCGTGTTAACTGTTTGTTTTGATTTGGACCAAAGGTATGAACGGGAGTGTGAATGGTTTATGTGGGTCCTTAACGGACTGACCAAACGAGCTGTCTGGGTCGGATGACTGCTGGGACTGGCTCCAACGACTGCCTTCAATCTAAACACAGCAGCTGTCATTCCAGGGAGAAGCAGCGACTGTCAGCAGGCAGAACAACGCACCGACAACGTTCTTCCACAGAACGTACCTGACATCCCACTTAGCGTGATTATGTTTTTGTTGGTTCTTCTTCTTCCCTTAACAGAAACAGAAACACCTCAGCACTGAGCTCTGCTGCTGTAAACTGTGTGTAATATTACACCCGTGTACGCTGGAAAAAATGGACACTGGAATGGAATCTATACCAACACTGTAGACACCACTGAGCTGACGTGTGGAATCTATACTAACACTGTAGACACCACTGAGCTGACGTTAGCAATGCTAATGGTTGTGCGACAGCCAGATCACTGCGTCGCAGATGCAGCGATAGTTCAGCCCTGAGCTGTGGAACCCAGTTCTCTGATCTTGTAATGAGTGACATTTCTCCATGCTGAGGTACAATAATAAAACATCCAATTTAATACAGTCACCTGCTGCGCAACATACATTAAAGCTAACTGTAAACGCCACATTTGCTTTGATAGGAATCAACGATTGGAACTCATTACTGCATCAAAGTTATTTCAATCTTTATCACTGATGGGAAAACCAAAAAAGTTTGGGTTATTAAATCTACAAAGTGCACGTTTTCTATCATTTGTCTTTCTACTGATGTGAGCTTGGATTAATCCCTGTGTAGAAATCAAACGTAGCATCAGTTGTACAACCTGCTGCTCTGCTACAGTACGCTATTGTTTTGTTTATTGCAGGATTCTCTTAGAGAAACTTAATGTTAATAATACGTTTTTATTGCAATCACATCGTTGCTCTTTTTTAAATCATCATCAGTGAGCTTTTCTACTGAAAAGTCTTTATTAGAAGTTTTTATTTTAAGGAACTTCATTGCTTAAAAAAGAAGTTTTAATTTTAAGGAACTTCATTGCTTAAAAAAAAAAAAAATATATATATATCAATTGTTCAAAAGTTTTGTGAGATGAATTTAATTTGAAAGTTTAGTCTGCCAAAAACTAATATTCTAATAAAATATAAATGGAAAATGAAATGCCAGGACAGACTTTTCTTTCAAAACATTTCCTACTTCTAAAAATGTTTCCAATGCAATATACGAGTTTGTCTCTTTCTTCCTCCGTCTCCCGGTGCAGTGATTAACCTTTTACACTCATCTGAAAACGTCCAACTCCAACTGGCTGGATTTACACCTGATACTGAAATATGTGCCTTTAACATTTTTATCTCGGTGAGGACATTAGACTGATTAAATTTGCCCCTGGAATTAATTTGTAATCCAGGGTCAACCCTTTAATCTGACTGAAATACGACTGTGTTGTTCAGTGAACAGTTTCTTGAATGAGACAAAAAAATAATTCATCCTGTATTTACTTACTGGACATGTCTTCTTTCTACTGTCGTGAATGGATAATTAAAAAATAAAACGCCCCTAAAAAAAAGCCCAGTGTTGTGAAGGAGCGTCTGGTTGTTGGCATTGGCTTCCAATACATTTTTAAATATTCTGCAAACGTTTTCATCCTTAGCATATAAAGCATCAACAATTCAAAAAATACATTTCAATATAATCTAATTTCTAAAGACTCACAGATGCACTGAGGAAGTACCAGTATCCAATACAGACACCGCATCCAACCATTCAGATAGAAACAGTTTCTAACTGTCAACGTCATCTTTTTGATATTCAAAAATATATATATATTGATAAAGGCTTCTGTCCAAACATCTCTGCATTGATCTGGTCCCTTCACCGACATCTGTCTCACCTTCTCCTGTTACGCTGCTGCTACTGAACCCAGAACCACCTCTCACTGCAGCCATATGTCTCCTATTGATTCAGTTCATCCCTCAGTTACTTCAGGCATCTCACCGGGCCAGAGGCAGCGCTCGGTGTCAGCTGCTCACCGGTGCCAGATTACGCAGATTTGACCCTAAGTAGTGTCAATTACTCTTTATTACATGTTGATACCTCGGCAAACTGGGCCTTGATTGAGGACAGTATTGAATGGCGCGGTGGTGCAGTGGCGGTATGGATGACGAGATGAATGAGAAGCAGATCAATAAAGTAGCAGGCGTCAAAGGATGAAGAAGAATACTGCAGGACAACAAACTGTCGTGTGGATTTGTCCTCTGATTTCAGACATGACACGACGTTTAGCACCAGCACCGC